>NW_026606179.1:57352500-57690000 GCF_029834395.1 Sorex fumeus | reverse complement strand
GATGGGGGGGAGCACTTGCCGTCCCGGGGTGACTGAGCCAAGTGGGCTGATCTCTGCCCAGAGACGCGGCTCGGGGTCCAGACAGGGTGACCCCCTGTCCCACACGGCCCTGGTGGCAGTCACAAGGGCCACGGGGATCCCGGAGTCCCGTCCTTGGAGCCTGTGTCTCACGCCACCTTCCTTCTGCCATCGAGACCGCGTGCCCTGGGTTTGCTTCCACTGTGGGGAAACAAACATCCCCAAAGCACAGCAAGGAGAGGCCGGAGCGATAGCCCAGCGGGGAGGGCGTTTGCCTTGCACGCGGCTGACCCGGGTTCGATTCCCAGCATCCCATATGGTCCCCCGAGCACCGCCAGGAGTGATTCCTGAGTGCAGAGCCAGGAGGAACCTCTGAGCCTCTCCGGGTGAGACCCCAAAAAAGCAAAACAAACAAAAGAAAACACAAAGCACAGTGAGAAGGAGGAGGCCTGGGGGTGTCAGTACGCACCTGCACGTGGAGAGAGCCGAGGGGGGGTGTGGGGGGGGGGGGAGGCTGCCCCGACGGCTCCCATGTGGCTGAGTCCCCCATGCCACCCACGATCTGTCCCAGACAGCCCGGGGGGCCAGAGACACAGCTCCAAGGGCTGCGCGCCTGCCCTGGACACAGCGGGGCTGGGGTCAAGACTGAAAACAAGCAAAGCAGACTGCCAAGTGCGTGCGGGGCGGTGGGGGGGAGGCAGTGCGTGTGTGTGTGTGTGTGTGTGTGTGTGTGTGTGTGTGTGAAAATTTCCAGAGGGACAAATGAAGTGGAAAATCTGAAAAGTTGCACGCACCAATTTTTGGCATTTGGGGGGCCAAGAAAGGAAAACTCAGCATATTCCAGCAATTGATTAGAGCTATGGTAAGGGGGCGGGGGAGGGGATTCATTATCGGATGAAGACTCTCTCCTTCCCCGGGTCCGTGACGAGGAAGGCCAAAACAGGCAACTCAGGATGATGGGAAACACGCTTTGGGCCCGGGCCACGGAAGCTTGTGGGCGGAAGCCCTTCCCACCGGGGGTGAGGCTCAGGATCCCGTCGGATATAGACGAACTCCCGAGCACTGTCCTGCCGCAGAAACGAGAGGCGCCCGGCTGCCTTGAGCAGAGATGCCACCTCTCCAACGCGCCCATCGGCCCAAGGCCCTGGAACAGAGCCGCCAGTCACCACATGGGTGGCCAGTCCAGGAGGCCAGCCTGGCTCACAGGATGCTTTGCGCTCGGGCAACTTGAGCTTCCAATCCCAATTCCAATTCCAATTCCAATTCTCCTGGGAGACCCATGCGACCCTTGGCACCCACCCCCCAGGTGCCAAGACAGGTGTGACATGTAAGCCATGTTTAAATTGCCAAATGCAAAGCTGAGAACTACACACAGGAAGGATCTGAGCCTACCTGCGGGTGACAAGAACAGCACGCGTTTGTTTGATTTTATTATGACCCTGCGACTGACCCAGTTCTCCGTGATATGGCTGTTTCGGGCACTTGATGTTCCAACACCAAGCCCACCACGGGTGTCCCCAGGTCCCCCAGCTGCCCCCTTGCGAGGCCAGTCAACTTCGCTTCACATCGTCTATTACCGCACGGAGGCAGATGAAAGGATCAAGTCTTAGATCAGTAAGAGTTGGTCTGGGGTCACTGTGGGGTCACACATGAGGACACGCAGGGCACTGAGGACAGGCTGGGCTGGTCGCTGCTGGTCTGTTCAGGCTCATGGAGCTAGGTGGGCTCCTATGCCCCTTCCCCATCAGATGTGCTGGACTCCTACCGGGCGGACAGAACTGTAAAATTCTGAGGTGTCCGGGGGCTGGAGATCTGGGACGAAGTGATGGCTTGGCCCTTTGAGGAGGTTCGGCCGTGGAGCTGGGCGGTTTCTGTGCTGGAGGGTGCCCGGGGTGGCTCTGGGCTGCTGTGGCCCCCAGCAGAAGGGGGACCTGCCCGCCCTCACTCTGAGAAGGAACCAGAGCTCTCAGGCCCACCGGTCGGCCTAGGAAGATTCAGCAGTATCCTGTGAGAGACAGAGAGGCAAAGGCAGAGCCCTGGCCGGCTCAAAAAGGAGCCAGAAGCAGCCAGGCCGAGTTTCAGTTCCAGAATTCCTGGAATTGAGCATAGATACCTGGAACTGAGTCATGATTTCCCATAAGTGAGATAGCTACGGTGAGCTCAACTAAGGGTTACTAATCAGATGCAGGGTTATATGGAACTTTTATGCAACCCCTATGTAAATCCAACTTATAACCAATCAGCTAAGGACAAGTAGTGGAAAGCCCCTCAGACTGCGGCCAAGAGGGTGGTCCATGGAAAGTTCCTGTTATATAATGTTATTGTATAAAAGCCCCCCACTTTCAAGACTCGGGGCTGCTTGTTCCGAGAACGCTGCCACTGTGTCAGTGAGCGGGACGAGAGCCCTCGCTCAAACTCGCCAATAAAGACCCTCTGCTTACTGCATCGCAACTTGTCTTCGTGTAATTCCTCTGGGGAGATCTCGGCCCGTTTTAACACCTTTTCTTTGGGGGACACGATTCTGGGCTCGACTCTTGGCCAGCAAGATGGCACGTGTAGGCAGTGGCGTAAAAGGCCTGGTTTTCAGTCAGAGGAAATAGAAAATCTAGAATTTTCTCCTTCCCTCTATGTGTATGTGCGTGGGCCCACTGATTGAAGTGTGCTGATGACACGGTCCTTGCTGGGTTTCAGATGTGTTTCTCTCATTTGTTTCTCATTTGTTTCTCTCTCAGACTTTATTTATGGGAAAGTCTACTGCTATTCATAAAAACAATTTTTAAAGCAAAGAAATGAGGAAAAAAACTAGTGGCTGACTTAGGACAGACAGTCCCCAATAATCTATAACTATTAGGAATGTTAATTGTTTTCAGATTTTTGTTTAATGGAAGATCACTCAAAATGAGGAAGAGGATGCCTGGAACCCGGGGTCACATCCACAGGGGTCTTTTTCTTTCTAGGCCAAGTCACACGGTGGGAGAAAGATTACAAATGACCCACCCAGCCCGTGCAAGTCACATCAACACACACACACACACACACACACCCTGAAAGAAAGCATCTTGGAGCGAAGCCCTTCTCTCTGTAAAGGCAGAGCGGGGGACGGAAATCTGTTACTAACAGAGAAGACTGAGAGGCCCCAGCTGACACCAGAGCGACACAGAATCCTGACTGTCGGATTTGCTGACAGGCACTGAGGAAGCGAGCAAGCCACCTCTTCAGCAACCTGGCCAGGCCCTGAAAACATCCATTTAGGAGCTGGAGCAACTGCAGAGCAGGAAGGGTGTTGGCCTTGCACACGGCCAACTCGGGTTCGATTCCCAGCATCCCATATGGTCCCCCGAGCACCGCCAGGAGTAATTCCTGAGTGCATGAGCCAGGAGGATCCCCCTGAGCGTCGCTGGGTGTGACCCAAAAAGCAAAAAATAAGTAAATAAAGCACACCCATGTGCCGAACCCAGTGCGCCCCCAACTGGGGACCAGGCCTGCCTCGTCTGAGATGAAGAGCAAAATCAGTGTTTCCCATGTCTGTCAGGAGGCTGCAGGAGGCAGGGATTGGGCCTCCCACTGGAGCCTGCCAGGACACCCTGCTGTCCCATGTGCTCCCGGGCAGGTCCCATCCCCCACCCCCAGTTCACCTCACTTTTCCCAGAGCCACATCGACACCGGCCACACTCACTGTTCCCGCTGACTGACCCTTAATCATCTTCCCCGATAGATGCAAAGTGTACTTCACTGTAAATACAAAGGAAAAAGCAATCACATAAATAATTAAGATGGCTTTTCGGATGACAGTTGAGTGCTAATACGAACAACGCTGGAAAATACTAATCGACAAACGAAACACACATCTCTTACCACGGAGGAGGCCGGACAGACGGAGACGGGGAAGGGATTCGTGGCGGGTCAACATCCTCCCCGCGGGGCCAGGGCCGGCCACGTTGGAGCGGCCAAGGGCGCACCTGTCACCGGTTCCCTTGCAGGTAGGAATAAGAACTGAGCACGGGTCGTTCCGGGGCTCTCGGGGGGCGGTGACATCCCTCTCCGATATGGGCCGAGTCACCCGGAGAGACCACCAACAGACGCAGACTGTGGGGTGACTCAGAAACCGGGAGCGACCAACGTGACCAAGAGTGACACGAGGATGGGGGGGGGGGGGGTCTGACACGTGCCAGGGAGGCTGGGAGGCGTGAGGACCAGAGCACGGGAGTGCCCTGCCGAGCACCACCCAGGAGCACTCCCAGAACGGCCAAGGAGCAGGCCGAGGGGATTCCCGAGACCCAGAGAGCGGGGCAGGGACACTGAGAGGTGGGGCTTCTCCCAGGAGCTGGGGTCAGTCTGCCAGCCCTCCCATTCCACTTTCTCCTGTCCCCTGCCCCCCACCGGGCATTCTGAGAAGGGGACACTCTTTTTTTTTTTTTAATTTATTTATTTATTGAATCACTGTGGGAAAGGTTACAAAGCTTTCAGGTTTAGGTCTCAGTCATGCAAATATCAAACACATTTCCCTTTACCGATACTTATTTTTTACCATGAAGAACCCCAATAAGACCCCACCCCCCACCCCTCCCAGTCCCTGTGGGGCAGATGAATTCTAGTTAACACTCTATCTGCTTTGATTAGATTCATTGTTTCAATAAAAGATTCACCACTATTATTTAGAGTTTACCCCCCCACCCCCAAATCAGACATGCTGACAAAGCATTGTGAAGTGATTTGCTTTCTACAGCTGGGTTCAAGAATTATATGTTGGTTTTGGATTTCTGCTATTTTACTTACTGACCCTGGAAGTATTTATACTGAAAGTCAGATAGTTAAGAAATTGGTTTCTGTGTTCTGGAGTCGTGGCCGTGCTGGAGAGCCGCTCATGGGGGGGGCAACTGTTGGGGGACACTCTTTCTTGGGGAGCCGCGTCTGCTCTTCAACTCTAAGTCCCCACAGGTGGAGAGCAGCCCACTGGGCTGACAGCGTCGCCACACACTCACGGGTGCAGAGACACAGGCTGGATCGGCTCCTGGCAGCGGGAGAGGCCGCGGCCAGCAGATGTGCTGGGAGGGAGAAGTCACGACCAAGACAGCCGGGCGTGTCCAGGGGCGGCCACCGCAGAACAAGGAGTCGGCCGGGAGAACGCACCAGGAAGGTGAGTGCCACCAGCCTTCCAGGCCTCCGAGGAAGGACTGCACATCCAGGGGGCAGCGACACTGTCACCCTGGCCCACCAGTCTGGGTGAAGGGCCCGCCGTCGGGCACGGGTCACCGTCCTCCCCCTCGTGTATCTGTCGTGGCTGTGACCGGGCCGCAACTGGACGCGTTCTTTCTGAACAGGGCTTCCTCGGCCGGGGCCTGGGTTCCACGCTGGGTGGCCCAGGTCTGACCACTCAGTGCCCGGACATACCAAGGACGGGCCCTGGCACCTATGCCGCCCCCAGCCCCAAAGCCAGCACAGGCCACTTTGTGGTTTCACTTGAACCCGGAAGCATAACTGGAGGGGGCTTGGGACAAAAGCTCCCAACGCAGACTCCAGGCTGGAAGTTGGCCGGGAAGGCAGAGACAAACGCCCTCCGGGACGGGCACAGCTGCATGGCGACGTCACCGCTATGCTCACACACAGACCGGGTCAGCGCCAGACACGTGGCTGGCATCACGGGAGCCCAGGCTGCAGCCACTGCGTCTCTGCCTGAGTCTGACTCCCGCTCGTGGCCGAGAGCCCCAACGCACAACGTCCCTGGCGCTCTACACCTCACGCACCCACGGGCCCCTGTTCCGAAGATGCCGGCCTGTTCCGGGGGCGCGGGTGGATGCCTGGCTACACGCCCAGCCCTCACCCCGGCCCGAGAGCCCAGGGGCTGGCCCGTGGGACTCACCCGCGCCCCCTCCCTGCCCGCTCAGCCCCAGACACGCCCAGGAGCAGCGACAATCCCACCTCCTGCCCCCTCCATGGCCCCGATGCTTGGACCCGTTTCCCAGGTCACCTCCTCCCGAAGGGCTCTGGGCTAAGGCGGCTCTGGAGGGGCCTCCCGGACCCCCCTCCTCCAACGCTCCCTGCAAACACGGTCTACCTCAGGTCGCATCCCCAACGACCCGATGCTGAGCTTGGCCTTCTCCAGGCGGAGACGCCACACCTGAGTCCCAGACCCCCCCCCAACCCCCTCCCGCACGGGACCAACGGGACATTCACACTCACAGAGCGACGCCCATGGCCACATGGACAGAGCCCGACACGAGGGCTCCAGCCAGCCCATCGAAACCCAAAAGGCGGGAAGTGAAACGCTCCCGTGATGCCGACGGCGTTTCTACGAAGGGGCTGGAGGAGAGACGGCTTCGGGCGTCCGGCCCAGAGAGCCCAGACACACACAGCGACCCGCAGAGGCGTGACACTCACCCACTCTCCCAGGATGCGGGCCACGGCCTCGCTGCCTCTCGCCGGGTTCCTGCAGGCCAGGATCACGTGCGCGCCGTGGAGGGCGAAGGACTTGGCGGTCTCGAAGCCTGCGGAGGAGAAGAGGGTGAGAGCGGGAAGTCCGCGCGTCCCGGGGTGACGGGCGCAGTGACAGCCGGGAGAGTGACTGGGGTTCAGGTGTCCCAAGGAAAAAATAAAATAAGCCGCGCCAAGAGCCGGGCTCTGCGCAGGCAGTGATGGAGTGCGAAGTGACGGCGAGCATAGGAAGCTGTGATCGCGACCATCGTAATTCAATTTAACAAGCTAACGGAAAGGGGAGACAGAACAGTGAAAACCGAAGGCGAGGAAAAAGTGGAGAGGGAACAGGAAACACGCCAAGAGCCAGAAGAAGGGCTGTTTAACCCAAAAGATACCTGTGATCACCGCAAGGTGTAAACTAATCAAAAGACATTTATCTAGATAGGATGCACTTTTAAATATAAAAACAAAAACCAGCCATTTACCTAAATGCAAAAACTGCAATCAAATAGAAAGAAATCTGCCGAATTAACACAAACTATGGGAACCATTTAGAAAAATGCTGATTACTTCATGTAATAAAAATCTCGACCCACCAGGAACGACGCTTATGCACCTAACACATGACCAAAACTGACAGACTTAAGAGGGAAAATACACAAGTTCACAACTGCAGTAGGAGATTTCCACAGACCCCTGTGATTTTAACATCTATGTGACATGAAATAAAATAGGACGGACACAGGAAACTTGAACAGCATCACTGATAAACTGGAAATAACTGAATATGCTGAATAGCAAACACAAAGACCAAAGACGAATGCAACCAATAAAGGGCTGGCAGGACTGCAAGAGACACAGACAGACAGACAGAGACACAGAGACAGGTCAGAGACACAGAGAGACTCAGAGACTAGGGCACAGAGGGACAGAGATGACGAGAGACACCACAGAGGGAGGATGACCTGCAGGCCCAATTCGCAGTGGGGCCCCCAGTGACTGACATCAAGTCTGAACAAAGACCCTCCCTAGAGACCCCCAGAACAAGACTCTGTGGCAAACAACTTAAATTTAGAGCAGGGAAATGAAAATATTCCAAAAAATACAGCATACTGGAAACTGCCCCAAGAAGAGAGGAAAATGGGACTGCGCTGTATACTGGATTCTATTTAAAGAAAGTCAATCCTGCTTAAAAATCTCCCATACTGAAAAATTCTAGCCCCCCGTGACTCCCATAATCTAGCCAACCTTGTAGGAAATCACGCCACCAATGCCACCCAGATAGTCCCCAGAACAGAAAAAGGAGACAATCCTCTGGCTCGTGTCTAAGCCATTGGCCACCAGTCACCGTCACGGAACTGTAACTTAGATCCGATGGTGTATTACAGCACACCCACTGCAAAGCAGCTAAAACTGTTGTCACAGATCTGAGGGTGAAAAGTAGGGAAGGGGGGGCTGGAGCGACAGCAGGGCAGGTAGCATTTATTTGCCTTGCACGCGGCCAACCCGGGTTTGATCCCCAGCATCCCATATGAGCACCGCCAGGAGTAATTCCTGAGTGCAGAGCCAGGAGTAACCCCTGTGCATCGCCGGGTGTGACCCAAAAAGAAAAAAAAAAGTAGGTAACGGATATTTTTAGGTATCAATATTGCAAACCACAATATCCACAAGGGGGGGGGGGTGGAGAGAAGGAGGGAGGGGGAGAGAGAGAGAGAGACAGAGACAGAGAGAGAAAGGGCCTGCCACAGAAGCAGTCCGGGTGAGGGTGATGGGCGGGAACCTGGTGACTCTGGTGCTGGGAAATGTGCCCTGGTGGAGGGACGGGAGTTGGAGCACTGTATGACTGACATCCAAACATGAACAGCTTTGTAAGGGTCTGTCTCACAGTGGGTCAATTAAAAAGTTAAAAAAGAAAATAAGTGGAGTTCATGCCCAATTCAATCAGCTAATCAGTGGCTGCATAAATAGCAGTACTCCTACATTAAAAAATAATAATAAAATAAAATAAAACTGTTGTCGGGGCTGGAGCAATAGCACAGCGGGTAGGGCGTTTGCCTTGCACGCGGCGAACCCGGGTTCGACTCCCAGCATCCCATGGGGTCCCCTGAGCACCGCTAGGAGTAATTCCTGAGCACAGAGCCAGGAGAAACCCCTGTGCATTGCCGGGTGTGACCCAAAAAGCAAAAAATAAATAAATAAATAAAACTGTTGTCACGACCACCCCAGCTGTGGGGACGGGGCCCAGAAGCCACAGGAAGCCACTGGAAGCCATGGGCCTCGCTGACCGGCTAAACTAGGGAGGGAGACACACACGTGGCCTCACACCAGGCCTGAGCCCCAGCCACGGCGCCACACTGCCCAGACAGGGACCGGGGACTTTGTCCAGTGACCCAAGGTTCTTGCTGTGCATGTGGCCAATACCCTCCTGCACCCAGCAGGACTGACCCCTGGGCAGAGCGTGGCCCCAGAGCAACAGGAGCAGAAGGCCCTGCGGACACCCTGCGCCTGGTCAGCCGAGCCTCCAGCGGGTGACCTGTCCACTCCAGAGGGCGGCCGTGGAACCGGGCAAACCCAGGGCCACGGCCCCCAGCGCACGCGGCCACCTGCCCGAGACGCGACTCAGATCACTCCCGCCCGTGGCACTCCACGGGGGCGGCCGGCCTATTTATACGAGCCGCGGCCCGAGGAGCCAGCACAGCACTGCAAAACCCAGACTCAGGGCTTTGCCACTCTGGTGCCGATCCCAGCTCGAGCTATTTATAAGCGATGGGACCCCGGGCGCTGCCGGCCGTCCCTCGGAAACGCCGTTATCCTTCTGCACCGTAAACAAACAGCAAATCATCGCGCTGCGGATCTGAAAGGAAAACCGGGGGTGGTGTCCAACTTTGATTTAAGGGGCTTCCGACGGCGAGACCGGAATGAAATAGAGACGGGGTCGCCTTTTTATGCGGGCGGTGAGTGGGGAGCGCGCCTTGAGGACGTCCCGTCACCGCAGCCGGCGAACCCGTGTCACAGGCCCTTTTGCTTCCCCCCGCAGCACTGTGGGGCCGTTCCCCTTCCACGCGCCCACCTGCCAGGTAAGTCTGCTCCTCGCTGGAAAGGAACCCCCTCCCCTACGCGCGCTTTCCACAGCGACCCCAGAGCTGGCAGACCAGGACTAAGGATGAGCTACAAGTTCCTCCCCTCCACCGGACCGCTGGGTCGAGAACACTCTCGGACTCCAAGCTGGGATAACCCGAGTCTATCGGGTTATCGGTGAATTTCTTTAGTCCAGGCTAGCACGGGATATCCACTGGCCATGAGCTAAGAATCGAGGCCTCCTCTAGCCGCAGTGGCAGTGCAGCAGGGGCAGGGATCTGCCCCGCCCGCGGCTGCCCCGGGTTCAATCCCCAGCCCTCCCCATCCTCCCCCCCCGTGGGCCACTGGAAGGCCCACCAGGAGTGATGCCTGAGCACAGAGCCAGGAGTCAGCCCGGAGTGTGATGCAAAAACCAAAATGATCAAATCAATAAAAACATAAAATCAAAGAAAGCAAAACTGTGTTTCAGAGGACAAGACCGAGCACCACAGATTCAAATAAACAAGTCTCCCATTTTGCGCTGAAAGTAAATCAAGGACCAAATATGATGGCCTCTCGGTATCTGTGTTGCATATCAGAATGCCCAAACACAGAGAGAGAGCAAGAAGGAAGTTGTCTGCCACAGACACAGGGGGAGAGGTGGGGTGGGGGTGGGGGGTTGTGTGGGAGGGATACTGGGGACTACTGGTGGTGGAGAATGTGCACTGGTGCAGGGTGATGGGTGTTCAATCGTTGTATGACTGAAACTCAATCACGAAAGCTTTGTAACTGCATCTCACGGTGATTCAATAAAAAAAAGAGAGAAGGAAGGAAGGAAGGAAGGAAGGAAGAAAGAAAGAAAGAAAGAAAGAAAGAAAGAAAGAAAGAAAGAAAGAAAGAAAGAAGCAAAACATAAAGGATTTCAAACGGGAAACCGCACCCAAATCCGTTCGGTCTCCCAGAGCAGGTAGTGTCTTTTGCGGCTGAGGCTCCATCTCTGAACCACGAGGCGACGCACCTCTGAAATGGGCTCACTCTGAAACAGGGTGTCGCTAACACAGCCCGGGTCACCAGCGAGCGAAGGGCACCTGGATCGTCCTGGGGTGGGGAGAAGCGGGCGGGGGGTGGCAGCAGGCTTGCGGGCCAGCTGTTCCCAGGCTCCGCGGGCGCGGGCCTCGGACGAAATCCTGCTGACGGATGGGCTCCATCAATCAGGCTAATGGAACGCTGACAGCCATATGGAGGCAACAGGAAGTGGCCAAGAACGACTCGCAACTCCCCGACTCCGCACGCACACCCGCCCGCCCGCCAGTGCTGGAGGAGAACCGGCAACATCTCAGACCCGAGCAATCGCCGGCAATCGGCATCACATTTTCATCAGAGGGGACCGAAAGGAAAAGCAACAGAGGTGTGGGGGGTGGGCTGGGGGGTGGGGGGCACGGTGCCAGCCCCGGCTGGGCAGCGCGTGTCAGGGGCTGGAGGGGGCGGGAACACAGAGCGGTGGGCAGCCAGGCTGCCCGTCCTGCCTGAGCCTCGGCCTTTCTCGCCGTCCTCCTCCCCCGGGGCCCACCCCTGCGGGCGGCGTGAGCGGCTCTTAACGGATTCTGGATAACCATTAAATGATCCACGGAGCTTCCAACAAGGCCAACCAGCACTCACAGGTTCCTTCTGCGTAAAAACTTGAACCCCGGGGCTGGAGCAATAGCACAGCGGGTAGGGTGTTTGCCTTGCACGCAGCCGACCCAGGTTCGATTCCCAGCATCCCGTCTGGTCCCCTGAGCACCGCCAGGAGTAATTCCTGAGTGCATGAACCAGGAGTAACTCCTGTGCATCTCTGGTTGTGACCCAAAAAGCAAAAAAAAATAAAAATAAAAAACTAGAACCCCGCAGATGTGCCACTCTGCGGCTGCTCTGAATGACACAGGGAGAACCCGGTGTGGGGTCACGCGATGTCACCGGGTGGAGGACTTCGGGGGCCAGGTCGGATTCGTGGAGCACAAGGGCAGCAGCTACGGCAGTACACCTGCCGCGGTGTCCACCGGGACTGCACCCTGAGCTGAAGCAGGCCTGCTCCGTACTTCCGGGCATCACCAACGTCTCGGCAGCAGCCCCCGAGCAGGGGCGCCTCCAGGGACGATGGCTGAACAGGAAGGACAATGACCCTCCTAGAGCAAACCGCATCTCTAGGGGGGAAGAGTTTTATATCTTTAAAAAAAAAAAAGTGCATTAATGTTACCTCCCGCTCAGGTCCAGGAACAGCCCCCGGGAATAGCGTCTCTCACCCACTCCCGGCCGCAGCCGATGGCCAGTTTAATTAGCTAAATGCAGGGGTGTGTGGGGGTGGGGGGCCCTCCGCCAATTCTGCACAGTGCCAAAGTTTGTGCAAAATAATGAAGGCAATGGTTTACTAGATTTAATAACCTGCTACATCTTATAAAAAATTAACTTTATGACAATGTTTAAATTGAACAGCTTAAGCGCACGGAGGTGGCAGGAGGATATTTAGAGCCAATAAACTCGGGCAGTGCCAACGCACGGGCAGCCCCGGGTATGGGGGAGCCCACTGGAAAATTCTGGGGCCGTGGAGGTCGACAAGCTCGTTGCCTTGAGCTGTGTTTTGGGGTTGGAGGGATGGGGGCGGGTGGGTGTCTGTTCTGTCTTTGTTGGTTTGGGGTCTCAGGCTACTCCCGCCAGTGCTCGGGAGACCAGCGGTGCTGGAACCCGAGCTCAGGCTCTCTGCGTGCAAAACTGGAACTCAGCCCTCTCGACTGTCTCTCTGGCCGGGGCCTTTGCAGAGCCCTGGGGTGCTCGCCTTGCATGCGGCCGACCCGGGTTCAATCCCCGGCATCCCACAGAGCTCCCCCAAGCACCGCCGAGGAGTGATCCCTGAGTGTACAGCCAGGTGCAACCCCTGACCATAGCCTGGTGTAGCCCCCAAACAAAACTATACTTATGAAAGGGAAGATACACCAAAAATATGGAATATATGCTATTTTCCACTAGTTTTGCTGATTCCACACAGAGGTAACCCACAGGGTAAATCAGGCCCTTCAACCAGTCTGGGTTGGTTTGCACTCGGCCTGCCTTCGTCCCAGCTCCCCTCCTGAAACGAAGCGCGATCCAGCATTTTCACTTTATTCAGCCGCCACGGTGTGCAGTGTTGCTTACAATACAGTTGCTAAGGTCTCCAATGTGGCCACACCAAATCCCAAACCCAGAGCGACCTTCCTGCTCCCATGTCCCCATCTTCCCGACTGCCCCCCATACCTGCCCCCTCAGCAGGCACAAATTAATTTCCTGTTGCTTGTTACAATTAAATGGCTGATGGAATTACCAAAAAAAATAGCAATGCAGCACTGTCTTCCTGTTGTTCATCGATTTTCCTTGAGCGGGCCCAGTAACATTGCGAGACTTATTGTTACTGGGTTTGGTATATCGAATACGTCACGCGTACCTTGTCAGGCTCTGCCATGCAGGTGAGATACTCTCGGTAGCTTGCCGGGCTCTCCGAGAGGGGCGGAGGAATTGAACTCGGGTCGGCCAACCGGCCGTGTGCAAAGCAAACGCCCTACCCGCTGTGCTATCGCTCCAGCCCAAAAAACACTACAGCAAAATAAAATCTGTGGGACTGTTATGCCTTATCTCACCCACGTTATGTCTCCTGGGGTCAATAAAGCTTTGTCTGAGGGTTTACTGAGCTCTTTTGTGGCTAGCTGGGCCTTCCGTGTTACTGTTCTTGTTTAGAGAGTTTACCTGGCTCCTACTCGTTAAGTCAGCGTGATGGGATTTGGAGGAATCATGTGGTCACGTACGCCACTGAATACCCCAGAAGCACCAGGATCTGTAGAACTGTGCTGAAGTGTGGGTGTGGCTGCCGGGGTTTCTGAAGTCCAGGGGGGTGGGGGGAGGCAGCCCACCCCCACTCCAAGAAGAACCCAGAGTTCTCAGCCTGGAAACCGGTGTACCTGGCATTCCTGCAGGCTTGCTGTCTCTGCAGAGATGAGCTGGGGAGCGGTAGAATTGGGCTGATGGCAGCTGCGGGGTGTGGACTGGCCGTCAGGGCAGTGCCAGGGTGGGCTTCTGGCATTTTCTAAAAGAAAACTGAAAAGGAGCTGGAGAGGGGCTGGAGAGATCGTCCAACAGGAAGGGCATCTGCCTCGCATCCAGCCGATCCGGGTTCCAGCCCCAGCACCCCAGGGCGCTGAGCACCGCCAGGCAGGTGTGGCCCAAAAATTTAAAAAAGAAAAAAAAGAGAGCAGGAGCACTTGCCTTGCGTGTGGTCAACGTGGGTTTGATCCCTGGCACCCGAGATGGATCCTCTGAGCACCACCAGGAGTGACCCGGGAGTGCAGAACCAGGAGGCAGCCCTGAGCACAGCTGGGTGTGGCCCCCCCAAAAAAAAACAAAACTAAAAAACTAAAATAGCCTTGAATATAATCTCAGGACTAGGATGAAAGAGACGTTACTGGGGCCTGCTCGAGGCAATCGACGAATAACAGGATGATGAAATGAAAATGAAAATGAAAAAATTTTGATTTAAAAATTTAAAAAAAACTGGAAAAGATAGGATCTCTGCAGGTAGAACTCTCACTTTTAATAAATGCATCTGAAAAGGGGAGAAGGAGGGTGTGTGTGTGTGTGTGTGTGTGTGTGAGAGAGAGAGAGAGAGAGAGAGAGAGAGAGAGAGAGAGAGAGAGAAGTACCTGCTAGAGGCAGGCGGGGGGTAGGGGCGTGGGGGTGATGGGAGGGAACCTAGGGACTCTGGTACTGGGAAACGTCCGCTGGTAGAGGGATGGGTGTTGGAACTCTGCGGGGCTGAAACTTGAGTGTGGACAGCTTTGTCAGGGTGTATCTCGCAGTGATTCAATAATAAAATCTTTTTTAAAAAATGAAAAAAATCAGGGGCTGGAGCAATAGCACAGCGGGTAGGGTGTTTGCCTTGCACGCGGCCAACCCGGGTTCGATTCCCAGCATCCCATATGGTCCCCTGAGCACCGCCAGGGGTAATTCCTGAGCGCAGGGCCGGGAGTAACCCCTGTGCATTGCTGGGTGTGACCCAAAAAGCAAAAAAAAATAAAATAAAATTTTAAAAATCAAAATTGCACTGGAGAAGAATGTGTATTCTTTCTTGCGGGGGGGGGGGGATGGGGGGGATTGGGGGGATAGGAGAGATACTGGGATCCGGGGTGGTGGGAAATGGGCACTGGTGGAGGGATGGGTTTTTGATCATTGTATAATTGAAACCCAAGCACAAAAACTTGTAAGTCTATGACTGTACCTCGTGGTGTTTCACTAATAAAAATTAAAAGAAAAAAAAGTACAAGGGAATAAAATTAGAGATGTTAAAAGAAAACAAAGATATAATGTAAGAATGCTCATAATCCATATGGAAAAGTGACAATAAATCATCTAGATCAATAAAAAGAAAAAAATCAAAGTTGCATCTACCATGACCGCTCCCTGGCCATTGCTGGAGGTGGGCCTAGCCCCTCCCTGCCTGTGGTCCCATGCGGGCTGCTACAAGCTCCTGCTCAGACCCTACACTCCGGGGTCCAGCTGTGCATTTTCTGGGGTGAGTCTGCGATGGTCCTTGTGGACGGTGGCCCGAGCCTCTCCCTGGGACGCCCTGTGGGAACACTCCCGTCCTAAGGCTCGGGAGACCGGGCAGGGAGGCGTGGGGCTTTGTGGAGAAAAAATGCTTGGAACGCATCTGGGGGCTGCAGGGATGCAGGGATGGCACCAGGTCCCCTGGCCACCGCCCCGATGTGTCCCTAACGTCCCTGCGTGGTGGAGAACGACACTGCAGCCAAAGGAGAGACAGACTGACGAGGGAAGCTCCCTGCCCAGCCCCAGGAAGAAACCAGATGCGTGATGGGAAAAACTAAAGTCCAGGACTGAGGCGCCTGGAGAACGGCCAGGGAATCACAGAAGATGGAGCAGAGGGACAGAGGGTGGTGGGCACCGGGTCACAGGGCACAAGCCCCACCTCCAGCAGGACCCTCCGTCCATTGGGCAGGAAGTGAGGGGCAGGTGAGCGCCCCCAGAAGGCTGGCTGGCAGTGCAGCGGGGGGGGGGGGGGGGGGGCGTGCCTGGGGCCCCAAGAGGAGCAGGTGGGGACGAAGGCCTAGAGAGGTGACCCGCCACCACCCTGGCCTGGCCACCGCTGCCCCCTCCCGCTGGACCGTTTCCAGGTCCTCCTTGTGGACCTGGCCAGGCTGTGTCCCCATTTACTGTAAATGATGGTTTTAATTATCATTTTTATTAAGATGCCCAACGGAGCTGGGGCTTACAACACCCGTACTTTCTAGTGGGTTGTAATTATTATTATTAATCTATAATTGTGGAACACTGAAGACAGATGCTACTCGCGAGGACACACGATCACGAGGCCACGAGACGCGGAGTCGGGGGCTGCCTCCCCACCCCCACCCCAGAATAAACCCCACGAGGGTTATCATGAGCAGCCCACCAACAAGTCACGGGTCCTTCCAGCGTGCGCCCCTGGAGAACTGCCGCCTCCAGACCCCGCCACGCTCCCGGACGGCCGCCAGCCCGCCAGCTGCGAGCCCGAGCGAGGAGCACCAGGAGACGAGGCGGCCACGAGGGTAGAGTCAGGGCCCAGAGCCCCTGTGCTCACCCCTGCCCCCGAGCTGCGCCCAGCGCCGCACCGTCTGGGGCACAGAGCATGGGGAGTGCACTGCATCCCCAGGACGGCACAGGGCAGGCCCTTCGGGACTAGACTGTGGTTAAACGGATGAGCATGCCAACACCGCAGGCTTCTGCACAGCGCCAGGGACAGAGAGGCACCCAAGCCCGGCATCCCTGCCCGGAGGAGAGGACAGGAGGAGGCGAGGCTGAAATTCCAGGCTGCCCTTGACGCCCTTTTAAAGGTGGCCCCTGTGGGGGCTGGAGCGATAGCACGGCGGGTAGGGTTTTTTCCTTACACGCGGCCGACCAGGCTTCGATTCCCAGCATCCCACATGGTCCCCCGAGCGCCAGGAGTAATTCCTGAGTGCATGAACCAGGAGTAACTAACCCCTGAGCATCACTGGGTGTGGCCCAAAAAGCAAAATAAATAAATATTTTTTTAAAAAAAGTAGAGGAGCCATAGCACAGCAGTAGGGCGTTTGCCTTGCACGTGGTTGACCTGGCCAACCCAAGTTCAATTCCTCCGCCCCTCTCAGAGAGCCCGGCAAGCTACCGAGAGTATCTCGCCCGCACGGCAGAGCCTGGCAAGCTCCCCGTGACGTATTCGATATGCCAAACACAGTAACAACAAGGTCTCACAATGGAGACGTTACTGGGCCCGCTCGAGCAAATCGATGATCAACGGGAGGACCAGGACCGTGACCGTGACCGAGCCATGAGCCCTGCTGCTGTGACTGTCCTTGCAGACGGGGCCCTGAAGGAGGTGATGGAGCTTAAGGTAGTTTGGGAGGCGGGGGACAGCAGCCTAATCCAACAGGACTGGTGTCCGCAGAGGAAGAGAGACACCAAGAGTACACCTGGGAGCTGGTGGTGCGGCAAGGGGGAGACAGAGCCTGCGAGGCGAGGGGATGGGGCGGGGGAGGAGAAGCCTCCAGGGCTGGGATTGGGGCGGGGGGGGGGGCTTGAAGGGGTGGGAGGGGACCTGGGGACACCGGTGCTGGGAAATCACGCTGGTGGAGGGATGGGAGTTGGAGCACTGTATGACTGAAAAGCAATCCTGAGCAATTTTGTAATGCTCTACCTCACAGCGATTCAATAATAAAATTGAAACTTAAATAAATAAAGACCTCCTCTCCCAAAACCCTGGGTGGTAAGATGAGATAACCATGTGGAGCTCCTGCATTAATGAACTCTCAATATACCAGTGTATTCATACCGCCTGGAGTGATAGCACAGCGGCAGGGCATTTGCCTTGCACGCAGCCAGCCCGGCCGAGCTGGGTTCGATTCCTCCGCCCCTCTTGGAGAGCCTGGCAAGCTACCAAGAGTATTCGATATGCCAAACACAGTAACAAAGAAGTCTCACAATGGAGACGTTACTGGGCCCGCTCGAGGGCATACCGCCTGGCTCTCACCCGCACCCCGGGCTGTCTCACCCGAGCGTGCCCTGGGAATCCTACGAGATCCGGACCAGAGACGAAAGAGAAGGCAGGACCTGCCGGATGCTTCCGGCAAGGAGTTCAAGGGCTATTTTAGAACGCGCACTGCGGCTGGAGGGACCGTGCAGTAGGCAGGGTGCTGGCCTGGCATGTGGCTGACCCGGATTCAATCCCAGCACCCCACATCGTCCCCAGGACCTTATACAGTCCCCAGAGCCCACCAGGAGTGATCCTTGAGCACAGAGCCAGGAGTAAGCCCTGAGCACCTCCGAGTGTGGCTCCAAAACCAGAAAGGAAAAAAAAGCAGCCAGAGAAATGGTAAAACGGTAGAGCAGGTGGCGCGTCTGCTGGGTATGGGGCTGACCCGGCTCGACCTCTCGAAAAACACAGAGTCCCCAGCACTGCCAGCTGTGTGTGAGCCCTGAGCACAGAGCCAGGAGTCAGCCCTGAGCACAGAGCCTGGAATCAGCCCTGAGCACAGAGCCAGGAGTCAACCCTGAGCACAGAGCCGGGAGTCAGCCCTGAGCACAGAGCCAGGAGTCAGCCTCCAAACAAAAAACAGAACTGCTCACATAAATGGCAAAAACAAAAACCCCTGGCACAAAACGGGGTGAGAAGCAACTGCCTGGGAGAGAGAGGCAGGCGGAAGGCAACCGAGGAGAAAGAAACGCTCGGACACCGGGTGACCTCACTGGGTGGCCTCACTTCAATCTACAAAGAAATGCTCTGGACTGAGGTGACCTCACCGGGGTTGTAGACCGGGGTCATCTCATCCGGGCCTTAGACTGGGGCGACTTCACCTGGGTTGTGTCTGCCAAGTCAGTTACGTGTCTGAGGAAAACCTGTCTCATGTATACACCGGGCTCCAAAGTTGTGTTGTGGTTGTTTCGAGTCGGGGGCCATGCCCGGCAGTGTTCTGGGGTTACTCCTGGCCGTGACCTCAGGGGTCACTCCCAGCAGTGCTCGAGGGACTGAGATGCCAGGGTACAAAACGGGGCCCGCTCTGTGCAAAGCACATGCCCAAACTCTCCAGCCCCCAGAGTGGCTTCTGGGATTTTTTTGTTCTGTTTTGTTATTTTTATCCCCAGTAAAAATGCATGGTCACATTAAGAAAAAAGAGAAAAACTCATCTCATCTAACAGGAATGTGAGATAAGCTGGTTGCTTACTTGAGCATTAAAAGGGTCAGTCTTGCGTTTCCTGGCACAGAAGCAGAACGCATACTTTTAGGTGCCCTCCTTAAGGGGGGGAGGGGGTACCAGTCCTCCTTGTTTTCCTTTTTCTGTTTTCTGGCTCTGGACTCAGGGATCGCCCCTGGCAGTCCCCGGGGAGACCACATGGGTCGCTGGGAATTGAACCCCGGTTGGTGGCGTGCAAGGCCAATGCCCTCCCCGCCGGACCCTCTCTCCGGCCCTCTTTTTCTTTTGGTGGTCCCAGAGATCGGACCCAGGGACGCCCACTCGTAAGGCAAGTGCTCTCCTGCAGAGTTCACCCTCCGGCGCCCACGTGCCGATGCCTCAGAAGAGGCAGCTGCGTTTTCTCAACGACTCTGACACTCTCAGAGGTCCTTCAACGAGAAGTTTACATTAACAGAACAAACACACTTTGGACTAGAGAGTAAATATTTGGGGCTCCGAGTGCTGCTGTCACAACGACTCAATGCCGCTGACCACAGACAGACAATATGCAAAGCGCCAATAAAACTTTATTTACAACAAACAACAGGCCCAGGGGGCTGGATTTGGCCCTGCAGCAGACTTGGTTTTTCTGTTGCCGTGGTTGGTTTTGGGCAGCGCCAGGGCCCGTTCAGGGCCTCACTCCAGCGAGACAACACTTCAACATTCACCGTGAAGCTGACCTGAAGCCAAAGGCGTGAAAACCTGGGAGGGCATAAAGGTGACCTTGACCAGCAGTTTTTTCCATGGGAGAAACACGAATCACAGAGGCCAACGGCAGCAACCTTCGCGTGCAGCACAACCGCAGAAAATTTCATGTCAGACAGTTTTACGAGACTCTTATGGAAGCGTCTATAATGAGAATCTCGTTAAAACAAATATAAAACAAATTTTTTTTAAGCATTCAATTTGCATCAAAATCTTATTACACTGTTTGTTTCACCCTGAATTTCATTCAACTTACTCTATTGGCTTTTCATCGCAAAGCTGGGCGTTTAACTATAAACTACATCCTGCCTCTCTCCCTTTGTGTGTAAAATTGACAAATGTGTTGTTTTTGGATTCCAGAATTCTGGAGAAAGCCAACTTAAATGAATTAAGATGACTAATGTGTTGATTCTGTTTCCAATCCAACAAAATGTTCATGTAAGAACTCATGTCATATGACGCTGTGTGTTTCTGCTCAAATTTAACATCAAATATTGAATAAGGCAGTTTCCAAGTAAATTAGCGAGCTAAAAATATTCCTTCCGCGGACCGAGAACTCCATCTTGTTTGAATAAATGGAAATGTGAGAGCGTCTCTGCGAGAACAGCCCAAAGAAGAAAAGAAGGGGGAAAAAATTTAAAAAAAAATTAAAAAATTAAAAAAAGAAACGCAGAGCCCGGAGCCTCTGCTGAGCCTGACTCTGCACGTAGTTGCCGGGTCCAAGCCTGGCCGGCCTAGGGCGGCTCCCCCAAACGGTGACAGCCAGCCAGGTGCCCCCCCACCTCCCCGCGACACCCACCCTGATCTTGGCCTTTCCGGGGTGTTCTGCTTGTCAGGTGGCCAGGGCATCGGCCCCGGCTGGCACAGACAGTACCCGGCGCTGGGCGTCTGAGCGCAGGTCAGCGTTTTCTCGAGGCTTCTGCGGCGTTAGTTCAGCACTTGGCTGAGGGGCTGCCGATGCTGTTGCATACGGGGGCCCCCGGTTTTGTTTTCCGTAAACTAACATTAGCTCGCTGTCACGTCTTGTCTGAGTAATTTCTATTTCCACGGTGGCAGGAGCTAGACTGCGTTTTCTGTTTTGTTGTTTTGTTTTGTTTTGTTTTTCTCGAGCTGCTGGACCCGCTGCCAAGCCTGAATTGGATTCTCAAAACATTTACCGGGGCCCATCCCCGAGTAAGACGCTTGCGTGTCAGGTGCCGGGCGTTCGGCTCATTTCAATACCAAATCAGCCCGGTTTTCTTCGATTAATTACATTTACGGATGACCAAATGCAGCGTTTCAATGATTACCTTCTGTGAAAATCAAATCTTCTAAGAGGTTATAAAACAGAGAGAAATTAATAGTTGGGAGGGCATCTCTTCTCTCAAAAAAAAAAGAAATTTAAATTTTTATAAGGAAGAATTTAGAAAGCCTGGCTGTGGATATGGGAAGGACACAGAATATATGTATTTTGCCTCTAGGTTTTAGATTCGGCTATGACAAGCTGTCAGAAACAGAATATTTTTTTTTCTTTTACCTGCCAGTTACTTAGGAAATTTCCATTGTTTAGCAAAGGGTAATTCTGACATCAATATGTACTTTATTAATTACACATGGCTAAATTTCCATCAGGAAAGTGATCGCTACAAAAATAAACTAACATCTCTGGGCATATTCCTATTTCAAATTCTATACAGTGCAATAAGCTTTTTTTTTTTTCTTATGAAACTAAAGGGGAGGGGAATTCTCTAACGCAAGTCTGTATCTTTAACTGCTGCTAATGATTATATTTCCTGGTAACTATTGGGATTTCTTAATTCTGTGTGTCTGGACACTCCTGCCCTCCACCCAAGCCCCGAACTGCACACAAAATACATTTGTGTTTTGGCTAGCAGGACATTTATTCCCTCCACCCTCCCCCCCGCCCCAGAAGAGGTTCTAAGGCTCCAGAATGTTCTCGTGGGAGCAGCACTGTCACAATCCAAGGGCCTGGCATTTCTCCTGCGGCTGTGGTGCTCGCTGGCGCTTGCATCACTTTTGCTGGTGCTTAATACGCGCCTGGAGACGCTGCCAGGGACCCCCGCCAACAGAGCCGCCGGGATCTCGCTCTGCTCTGGAGATCATGCGGCAGCACCAGGAATCGAACCTGCGACCCGATGCTTGCAAGACATGTTCTGTAAACAGATCTTGGCAGACCCCTGCCCACACCCCATTTCCCCACCACCACCACCTGTCCACCCCCAGGCCCAGGAACTTTTTTTTTAAAGAGTCAAAATTTTGGGGGTCATACCTGGCGATGCTCAGGGCTTACTCCTGGCTCTGTGCTCAGGAATCCCTCCTGGCTTTTGCCCGGGGGACCCTGTGGGGCGCCAGGGATCAAACCCAAGTCGGCCACATACAAGGCAAGTGCCCTCCCTGCTGTCCTACTGCTCTGGGCCCGAACTTCTAATTTTTAAGCAGGAAGTGACAGAAATGTTTTCTTCACTTTTCTAAAAGATAAACGGAGACATCACTTGCTGAGTGAACATCCCCAACAGGCCCCCTGCGTGGGGCGTGGATGTCACGCGGGTTCCAGTGTCTGACCGGTCACCGAGCTCAGCACCTGCACTGGTCCTCGGCTGTTCCTGGGGGCAGGTGACAGGAGCTCACGGCCCTTGAGGACTGACTCTGGGGCGGCGCTGGGTGGCGCCTGGTGCTGGAGGCCCGGCGGGCACTCACCGGGCATCTGTGCTCAGCTGAGGGTCCCGGTTTGAGTTCTCAGAGCTCAGGAGCTCTGGTGTGGCCTGCATGCGTGGAGAGACCGTCCACGCAAGCCCAACACAGGCACCAATCAGGTCCAACTGGGGCCCCAAGGACAAGAAAAGCTGTGGACAGAGAGCCGGGCACACCATGCGGGCACACAGGTGAGGCTGAGCCGTGCCCTAGGGGAGCTGAGGGCCCGGCCCGGGCCGGCCGCTGCTCCTGGCCGTCTCCCTATCTCTGAGGGGACCCCATGGGGGCTGGCTCTGAGGAGCATGCAGGTCTGTGGGGGTCGCAAACACCCTCCAGGGCACCCCCCCACCCGGCGGCTTTACGGCCAGCTCCGAAGAGACACCAAGAGGCACGTGGGGGGCACGACTCTGCAGTGCTCAGGGGGCGGGGGCTGCCCAACCCTGAGACTGGGGTGGGGGGCAGGGGAGGGCCAGACACGACATACCCGGGACGCCTGTCCTCCCGGGAGCCCCTCCTGGCTCTGGTCCTGGTCCGACGGCCGGACTCTGCATCTCTAGTCAGCACGGACACTGGTCGGATGCTCTCTCAGAGCCAAAGTGGCCGCTGGCCGGTGCTCACGCACAGCCTTGACAGCCCGCTGCCTCCGTTCAGGCTCTGTCGGGAAAGGCACAGCCCGCCTCCCCACCCCCCAGGGACAGACGGGTCTCCCTCCTCTCCGCAACCTGCCCAACGGTCTCCATCCTCTGGTCCTATCGCCAGAGGGGCAGGGTGGCAAGAGCCCCCCCACCCCACAGGGCTCCGGCCTCCAGGGCCCGTCCCCGCCTGAGGGACAGGGCCTGACAAAGCCCTGGCGGCCCATGGAGAGGCGAGCCCCCCCCCCCAGCCTCACTCTCGGCCCCACACGCCGCCACCGCGCTCACCCTTATGAAGCATTATAAACTAAGAAACAAAATAAAACAAATCAGCGACACGTTTTACACAACCGCTGGCAAGTGCAATAACACGGTTCCTAATATGAGAAGTCAATTTAATAAAATTAAAGAGAAATATTTCACGGGAGACAGAATAATTAAAAGGCACCCTGTGCAGTCAGCAGAACGGGGCCGGCTGGCGAAGGGGCCGCACGCGCGGGTGGGCGGGCGCGCGCGAGCGGCAGAGGAAGCCTCTGTCCGCCGCCCCTCGGGGTCTGCATCCTGCCTCGGTCCTGCCTGGGGCTAGGCACACCCATCGCCCCCTCCGCGGGTGGCGTGTCTATGCCCGGCAGAGTCTGTGCCCACGGCTGCCCGCGTGTTCCAGCGTGTTCCGGGGTCAGCTGGCGGCTATCGCCGACAGACACGCCGCCTGGCGGGAAGGGAGGGCTCCCTCTGGCTCCGTGTCACTCCTCATTCCGTGGCATCGGGATAATCCTCGGGAGCAGGGGCACGCCGTACAATCCCACGGTTTGTAAAAGATTCCATTACAAGCGTAATCATTACGGAACCTTTTAGCCCAGATGCGATTTCTTACATGTTACAACAAGTCGGGCACGCGCGGTGAATTTCAGCCAAGGTTGATAAAGTTCAATAACTTGGCTAACCAACCATGTGCACTGCTCATTACGGGAGTAATAAACAGATTCATCAAAACGGACATGAAAAAGCCGTCAGGACGCCGGGTGCCATTTCCAGCCCGCCTCGTAAAAGCACCCCTCGGACTTTAATCTGATTTTATACGTAGTTATCACACCTACCCATCATTCACTACCAGGCCCATATAAAACAATCCTCTGCCCACATTTGCATGCGAGATAAATTCCAGTTACAGAGGCGCACGCTCCGTTCCGGAGAGCATAAGAGTCACAGAGTGAACTCCTGCTTGCACGTTCGACTCCTGAAGAAGCAGCCCGGGGAAAACAGACCAGACCAGACGGGCCCGTCCTTCCTATTTACACGGGGGATGGGCAGGGGAGCAGGGGCTCAGTTTTAGTGGAATCCTTATTTTCCGGAAGACTTTGGATCGAGGGGCCGGAGAGAGAGTCCAGCACGCCAGGGAGCTGGCCTTACATGTGTCCAACCGGGGTTCAATCCCCAGCACGCCATATGGTGCCCGAGCCTGCCAGGAGTGATCCACGAGCACAGAGACAGGAACAAACCCTGAGCACAATTAAGTGTGACCCAAAAAAACAAAACACGAAACAGAAACAAAAAGACTTCGGGGTTACTTATTCTCTAGCTACTGGAAATGTTGCAGAAAGAAAGGAAAAAGCTGATTCCCATCCGTGTCCGTGGGTGGGAGACAGGACGTCCGCACACCAGCAGGAAGAGCCCGTGACCAAAAGGCAGAGGGCCACGGCGCTCAGACCTCCGACTCTGACTTCAGCAGCAACACTTACTTCCTGGGGACGCCGGCATGGGCAAGGCAGTGCCACCGAGCAGCCCAACCTGGGCATCTCTCTTGGACTCTGGCCGTGCACAGGGGACCGAGTGGACAGAATGTGGGTCTCCCCACGCAAGCGAGCCTCCAGCCTGCCGGGCCAACTCCCTGGCCCCACGCACTTCTCCTTTCTCCTTCTAGTTTTTTCTTTTTGGGTCACACCCGGCGATGCTCAGGGGTTACTCCTGGCTCATGCACTCAGGAATTACTCCTGGCGGTGCTTGGGGGACCATGCGGGATGCTGGGAATCGAACCCAGGTCGGCCGCACGCAAGGCAAATGCCCTACCCACTGTGCTATCGCTCCAGCCCCTTATCATCATCATCATTATTATTATTATTACTATTAAACAGAAACAGCTGGAACTGGAACTGGTAGCAGGAACAACAATGGTGCCACAACTCCTCCCGCCAGTGCTAGGGGGCCACCATGGGGGGCTGCCACAGAAACTGCCGGCTGCCTCGTCAGCTGCCCAGAGGCTAAAGCCCTGCCTTGGCTCAGAAACTGTCTCGTGCTGGGAGCCCCCCGTCTCTGCACCTGCCGTGGGGAGCCTGTGACACGAGCCAGGCCTCGGCACGGGACAGGTCAGTCCGTGGTGATCTGTGGCCAGCAGCCCGGGGGGACGCTCTTCCCTGGCCCCAGTCGGCCTCCTCCGCCCAGGCTGCCATCAGCTCCCCACCTCTGGCAGGAGAAACTCCCTCTCGCTTCAGAGTCGCGCCTTCCCCGATGCCACACAGCGGCCCAGAGAGACGAGAAACACACTCCCAACGTCGGCTCCGGCTACACCTCACATCTGCTGCGGAGGCGAAACACGACCGAGGCTCTGACACCAAACTGGGGCTCTGAGCGAGGGGAAACGCTCCTGACTGTTAATTACACATCACCTAAATCATCACAGACGCGGCCAAACTCAGCATCACTTAAAAAAAAAAAAAACACTCGGCATAAGGAGAACATTCCAGCAGGGACGCGCTTCCTTTTCTCAGAAAGGGAGCAAGCGCCAAGCTCCTGCAAACTGACAGACATTGAGGTACGGGGAGATTAAAGCAGAATCTGAAACGGAACAGAGACGAGAGAGAGCAGCCAGCGACGCACGTGGACCAACACGGCCAGGAAGGAAAACAACAGGTTGGCACACACGAACGGGAGGGGGGCGCAGAGGGGTCCCCGGAGACGGAGGGAAGCAGGCAGGCCCGGCGGCGTCACCGCTAACACCCACACTCAACGCCCTGCCATGCCCCTGCCAGCAGCACAGAAGCCGTCGCGGGGAACAGACTAGGTAGAGCCGCCTGCAGGCCTGGCCCGACGCCCCGCTCACAGCTCAGCTCAGAGACAGGCCACGGCCAGCCTGGGAAAGGCCACAGGACTCGTCACCACTGTCCACTCCCCGGCAACACGCACACCCGCGCGGGCACGCGTGCCGACGCACGCCTGCACACAGCAAAGCCGCTGGGTGGGGAAGTTGTTGGGGACGTGTGAAAGAGGCGTGTGGGGCCCCTCGTGGCCCCGTGGGGGACCCCGGGAGCAGGCAGCCCGCAGCTCCGGGGGCGGGTTGGCTAAAGCCGGCAGCACTGGCTCTGCGGGGCCTGAAGGTTCCCGACATCTCCCGCCGGCCACGGCGGAGAGACGCACAGGATTCCAGGGAGAGTCTCCAGGGAACCCCAGCTCCGAGGAACGCCTTCATGTATGTGGGGCCTAGAAACTGCTCCTAAAAGACCGGGGGTTCGGCCTCCTAATTGAATGAAGAGATTGGGAAAGGGGTGACAGTCTGGCTCCACACCATTGGCTGACGTGAGCCACGTGTGTGTGGAACAGAGAGATCCCAAAGACAGCAGAGGACACACGGGCCCCACGGGACTGCCCGCCCGGCCCTGCCCCGGACCTGCCCCAGGTGTGCCTCCAGCTTGAACCCTGCTCAGCGGCTGTCAGAGAGGCCAGCAAAAGCACCGTGTCTGTGACCAGACTTTGGGGCCGCGGGCCTCTGGTGCTCTCTCTGAAGCTGCAGGCACCACCAGCAAAAGGCAGATGGGGGGGACACCTGGATACGGCCGAGGGGGGGGGGGGCAGCACCCTGAGGTCAGAGGGGGAGGCAGCTGATGCGGGGGACAGGAACAGACACGGGGCACACATGACCGCCCTCCCCCTGCACACTCTTCCAGGGGACAGACGGACCCACCGTAGGTTCTGCTGAAGGTCGCGAAGAGGACGCACCCGTGGGAATGAAGCAAAGGCGCAATCAGACACGACCTGCGTCTCCCAGCGCGCCAGTGGGGAGAGCAGCGACCTTGTTCCACCCACGGGGACATCTGGTGACGTGTGCGCACACCTTCTCGAGAACGGAGGGAAGAAAGGAGAGAGGAGGCCCTCTTACCACGTCCTTCTGGGCTCACTCCAAAAACAAAGGACTCGTTTACAGACTGTGACGAGAAACAGGCGTGTGCACGTCTCCAAGATGGCACTGCACGGAGAGAAGAGCGCTGGCTGCGGGCCCGAGTGGGGAGTGAGCCCGCCGGACGCGGCGGGACCCAGTGGCTCCACACGGGGCAAACGCAAACGCGTGTCTGGTTTCCGAGGGCCGCGACCAGCAGGGCTCCCGGAAGCGTCCCCGTGTGACACCAGCTGCCCTGGGGCTCCCTGTCCTCCTCCCCGCCAGCCTCTCCGAGGGCTCAGGATCTCATCGTGATCCCTGTCCAGGGGCTGAACTCCAGCCACAGAAAGTGTCCACCGACACCTGCCCATGGCTCCTTCCCTGCAAGCCTCCGGGGACAAGGTGAGCTCGGGCCGCCAGCACCGACTAATGACTCCTGGCAAAGCCTCTCGAAGTCGGGCTCCCTTTTAGTTTTGTTTTAAAAAGTGACTTTTTTTTTTTTTTTGGCTTTTTTGGGTCATACCCGGCGATGCTCAGGGCTGACTCCTGGCTCTGCACTCAGGAATCACTCCTGGTGGTGCTCAGGGGACCGTATGGGATGCTGGGGATCGAACCAAGGTCGGCTGCGTGCAAGGCAAACGCCCTACCCGCCGTACTATCGCCCTGGCTCCAATTTCCTTTCTGTATTTGAAAAACGTCGACTTTTTTGCCTTCGGAATGAAAATAAAGGTCACGTGTCCAGCCCCTCCGACCCCACCCGCTGCGGCTCCTGAGGCCCCCAGGGTCCGAGTCTCCGTGGCCTGCACCGGGCCAAGCTCTGCCATCCCTACAGAAAGCGTGTCCGTGGCACGTCGCCGCCCACCCACGGGTCCTCGCCACCCAGCTCACACGCATCAGGGGCGATCCCGTGAGGTGCCTGCAGGGGGCAGCAGCCGGGAGTCGCAGATCCCCAAAACCACAACCTGCCAGGCACCACCGTCCAAACTGCACCTGGTGTGTGATGGGGGGCTGGGGGAGGGGGTCCGAGACAGGCCCCGTTTTCTCCTCCGCATCACGGGGAAGCTTTCCTCCTGCTTGAAGGGCCCCCCAGAGAGGGAGCAGTGTGGGAACCTCCCCCCGGCGCCCGGAGCCCTAACCTGGAGGTCTACACCTGTTCAGAAAAAACTCGGGCTGAGGCGAGTGAGGGCAGCTCCCCGTGAGACCCCCATCGGGGGTGTGAGCAGGGGGTCTCTCAATAACCATCCCCCATCCCTGACCCCCCAAACCACACCAGCAGTGGCGAGTTCATGAGGGGACAGACACCTTCAGTGCAGAGGTGTGGGGCGGGGGAGGTCAGAATCCCCTCTCTCGGCCAGGCCCCGACCCCCATACCCCACCCAAAGGCAGCTTCAGCCCAGCACTCCTCAGCCGGCCCCTCCCAGCCCCTGTCCTACCCTGGCCCCCTTCCTCGAGGCACTGACGAGACTTTCACCTGGGGTCGAACCCCAGCAACACGGAAAGATCCCCCGAGCCAAGAGGGGTGGATGGAGCGTCCAGAGAAGGGGAGTCACTTGCCCTGAGTCGCTCGGCCACCGGGAGGGGTTCAGTGCAGCTCCGCCCCCCACACCCCTGCACCCCTCCTCTCCAGACACACACACACACACACACACACACACACACACACACACACACACACGGGCTGCCCAGCCAGGACACTTGCCCTGACTGTGAGCTGAACTGATTTCACAGGCACAGGAGCCAGGCTCACAGGAGGGAAGCGCAGAGGTGGGGGTGAGGGGTGGAGGGTTGAAGGGGGGGTCATCAATGACGTAGGATCTGAAGGGGCACAGGGAGGCAAAGCCAAAGAGAAAAAAAGACAAAAAAAAAGTGTCACTCGGGAGAGCGTTATCTTGGGACTCCAGCCTGCGGCCGGCTGGCCAGCTGTGAGCTCCCGGGCTGCTCCCCGCCTTAAATGCAGAAACCCAAGCGGCTGGCCCGAGACCTGCCGGGCGGCTGACGTGACACGTGGCAGCTAAGTCAGACGCTTTCTAGGAAGCAAAGCGGGTGACAGGCCGAGCTCTTTCTCATGATTGCCTCTTAATCCTGAGACAGAATAGGCACTTAGAAGTAATACATACCGGGAGGTAAATTAACTCCTTTCCAGAAAACAAAAAAAGAAGAGGAGGGGGGAGGAGTGCCCCTTCCAAAATCTAACTTGAACCACACGAAGCAAGCAAGCAAGCAATTAGCAATCAACGCACGCCCAACAGTGACGCGTGTTAAGAGGAAAGGACGATTCGCGACACAGAGAAAAGCCCACACAAAGAGCCGGTCGCTCTGATTCGTCATCAGAGGCGTGCAAATCTCAGAGATCCTTCAGGGGTGAAAGAATCCTGCTAACTGCCAAGGTGGGCAAGGATGGTGTGTGTGTGGGGGGGCGGACAGACAGAGCTTCCTTCCCGGGGTATCACTGTCCTCCTGTTGTTCGTCGATTTGTTCGAGCGGGCCCAGTAACGTCTCCATCATGAGACTTGTCGTTACTGTGTTTGGCATATTGAATACGTCACGGGGAGCTTGCCAGGCTCCTCCGTGCGGGCGAGATACTCTCGGTAGCTTGCCGGGCTCTCCGAGAGGGGCGGAGGAATCGAACTCGGGTCGGCAACGTTGGCTGCGTGCAAGGCAAACGCCCTACCCGCTGTGCTATCGCTCCAGCCCTGTAAAGGCCCTCCCGTTGATCGTCGATTTGCTCGAGCGGGCCCAGTAACGTCTCCATTGGAGACTTTGTTGTTACTGTGTTTGGCATATCGAATACTCTCGGTAGCTTGCCAGGCTCTCCGAGAGGGGTGGAGGAATCGAACTCGGGTCGGCCATGTTGGCTGCGTGCAAGGCAAACGCCCTACCGCTGTGCTATCGCTCCAGCCAGGGTAGGGAGGGACAAAATGAATGAGATGCTCAGCCCTGGACACGGTGATTCCACACCGGGAGGGGGGGGGCGGGGGGGAATCAATCTGCGAAGCGTCGAGGAAGTGGAGGAACACTTGGCCCTAGAACGCTCACTGCGTTCCCCCCCCCCCCCCCCCCCCACAATTCTCACCGGAGTAACATAGAAGGGGGCCGGGAAGGTGGTACAGAGGCTTTCCAGGCAGGGAGAGATGCTCACGGCCTGGTTCGGGTGGAAGTTCCCCAAGGAAAGAGCGCGGGGAAAACCCGCGGACTCAACCCCGAGTGTCACAGGTCGAGGCGGCCTTCCAAGGCCCGCACTTTCCAGTCATGCCAACCTGCAGCGGATCCTCACTTACCACCATCGAAGTCACCTCTGAGATGACGACTTCCCTGGAACTTGCTTCGAAGTGGATGGTCAGAGAGAGTATCAAGCTGAGATGAGTCAGAAAGAGAGGGACAGACAGAGAAGGACGGCACTCATTTGTGGAGTATAAAACAACTTAACATGAGGCTGACACCCAAGGACAGTAGACACGGGGGCCAGGAATATTGCCCCGTGGTTGGAAGCCTGCCTCATGAGCTGGGGGAGAAGGCAGCTGGGACAGAGAAGGGGTCACTAGGTCAGTGAGGGTCGGAGGGATCGCTCGGGATGGGAGATGTGTGCTGAAAGTAGATAAGGAACCAATCGTGATAACCTCTCAGTATCGGTATTGCAAACCATCGTGCCCAAAAGTAGAGAGAGAATATGGGGGAACTGTCTGCCATGCAGGCAGGGGGAGGGTTGGAAAGGGGGTATCCTGGGGGCATTGCTGGTGGAGAATGTACACTGGTGGAGAGATGGGTGTTCGATCGTTGTATGACTGGAACTCAAACATGAAAGCTCGTAACTGTATCTCACGGTGATTCAATAATAAAATAAAATAAATAAAACGATGGCTTTGATGAGAAGGCCCCCGAGCAGTCAGCCCGGACTGGACAGGCGTGTGGGACTACGCCCCTCCGACTCCTCCGGCTCTCCATCCCCGCAGGGGGAGGCACTGAGCCACAATCAGTGCTGGGCAGCAGAGGCCACGGGCTCTCCCTCCACTCTGCCCACAGTGCTCTCATCACTCCGACGGCGGAGAAGAGCTCGGGCCGGGACCATAGTGCGCAGATGGGGGTGAGCCCACTAGGTGAGGGTACCGTAGTCCGCTGCCCCGGCCCAGACCAGCTCCAGGGCTGGGGGACCCCAAGTGGTCAAGTCCCCCTGGACTTTGATGCCGACGCCAGTTCACGAGAGCTGGGAGGTCTGGAGGGAGTTAGTAGCAGCTGTGTGAGGGCAGACACACACCCTCCCCGGAAGCCCACGAGGAGTCGGCACCAGGCACATCGGGAGAACCATCTGCAGCAGGAGAACACTGGACGGGGAGGTGTGAACGCAGGGTAGGCGCCGGGCCAGGTTCCCCGCAGCCACTCACGCAGCGTCGCGGGTTCCGACTCTGCTCCCCGAGAGACCTGAGCAGGGTGACCCGCACCCGGCACCGCGCCCTTTGACCCCTCCCTGTCTCCCTCTCTCCATCTCCTAAAACCTCAGGTCTGGAAAACTGCACGATCGGAGCGCGACATTAACAAGAAAGATCCAGGAAGCTCAGCCTGAGTCTGGGAAGCAAATGATTCACAGATTTGAAACAATGAGATTGGAAGCAAGTCACCCGAACCGTTAGAGCGTGACGTCCCCGTTTCCCTGGCTGAGCCCCGCTGTGCGGGTAACACCGGTAACTACAGAATGCAGTTTTAGGCATTTAAGCCAAAGGAAGGTAACACGGTGATGGCCAGGAACCCGCGCGTCTAGAGTGTGCGTCTGATCACCCTACAGGAGTCTTAATCCAAGAGCTCTGGACAAGGAGGCATGCCCCTGACTGCTGCCCACGGTGGGGCCTCTCTGCAGAGGACTACCAGGGACCCCACACATGGCACCATCGCCCTGAGAACACGGTGCTGGCGTGGGGGGGTGGGCGGTCAGTGGTCAGCGCATCTCTGACTACAGCACCTGCAGTCACTCCCAGGCCGCCGGCCAGTTCCCACCACTCCTCCTGACACGATGCACGGACACATCTGGGTACTAAAGACAAGGACAGCTGGACTCGGGCGAGAGACACATGACAGGCAGGTGTGTGGAGTCGGGGGCTTTGGTTCTTACAAAGGGGATGGGGAGAAATCACCGAGGAAAATGAGGGCGTGAGTGCAAGTGCCCTACCGAGCATTCATCCCGTCCCCCACTGGAAAGCCTGAGATTCAGAGACTGGACCAAGCCCAGAGTGTTTCCTTTCTGGTGAAGGTTTCTTCTCTGAGTCAGGATGGGGTTAGTGAGTGCTCACGGGCTGTCCGTGCAGAGACCGGCTCAAAGGCCCCAGCAGCCCATCTCTGCAGGCCTGGCTGTTTGCTATAGCATCCGGTTTCAAAGGCTCCAGATTTAGGAAACTGACACTAAGCCCAAAAGGACACATTTTTCCCTTAGTACAAGAAACACATCATTAATAACCCCCTTGATGGCAATAAATCATATAATACTGGGGAAGGCGGCGGAGAGACAGTGAAACCGGGTCGGGAGAAATCAGATGTCCACGGCGTTCTATACCCAGGCTACACACATGGAAACACGACAATTTCTACTGAGGAAAAAGAAAAATCACATCCCTGACAGGCCAGCACACTCAACAGCAGTAACCCGGGAAAACACGCACCCTTGCGTGATTTGGCAGAACGGGCTCTCCCCGAGACAATGGCCCTTTGACACATCCTTGGCGTTCTAACACAAAAGCCAAAGAAAAAAATAAATAAATTTTAAAAATGAAGGGGAAAAAGAAAAGAGAACAGGACGCTAGGAAGAGTCTTCAGTTTGAACTCTCTCGCCGAGAAGCCCAAGACCGACAAGACATGTGGGGTGCGTGCCTGGCACCAGTTAGGCGACAGCGTCCGCTGCCAGCTTTTGTCTGGCTGTACCGAAGGGCCACAGAGCCCCCTAGCGGGGGAAGAGCATGACACACGCCACGAAAACCCCCGCGGTATCACACCCTGTCACAATCTGACTCTGCCACTCTTGGGTGAAAGTAACAAAGTCATTTCAGTTGGGGACTGTATAAATCTATCTCCACGTTTTAAAACCTCATATAGCACTTGTGATCTCAGTTAGAATGTTAACTACTAGCAACCATGTTATTTCTGTTTACTAAAGCTTTACATGTAGTTATCAAATCATGAGAAATCATGAGATCAGGCTCTCTGGAATACTCAGCCTGTCCCTTCTTTGAAGAAAGATTTATCTTCCGAAATACTGTGTGATTTCCATGTATATTTAATGCTGAGGAATATTTCAGTGCAAAAAGGCTTCTTAATTCATCAGGTACTAAGTCTGAATCTTTATGTACTTTCATTCAAGAACTTTTCCCAAGCCTATGGGGGAAATGTCAGGAGTTTCTCAGAACAAAATCATTTCAAAATCATTCTACTTAAAATATATGGGTATGTTTTAGTATGAGCAAGAAGTGATCACAAAAGCTTTAAATTTAAAATGGGAGCTTAGATCCTGGTGAGTTATTTACACAATTTCAGAAATTTTCCCCCCACTTAGCGAGTGGCACGTTCTTGTAAAGAATATCCAGGCCAAGATCTCATGAGTTTAAGTCTTGGGGCTGGAGCGATAGCACAGCAGGGAGGACGTCTGCCTTGCACGCAGCCGACCCGGGTTCGATTCCCGGCATCCCATATGGTCCCCCGAGCACCTTCAGGTGTAATTCCTGAGTGCATGGTCCAGGAGTAACCCCTGAGCATCGCCAGGTGTGACCCAAAAAGCATAATAATAATAATAATATTATATAATAATATTATATAATAATAATAAGTCTTGCTATAATCGGAAAAGCAACTGTATCAGCCTCTACCGCAGGAGAAGCTATCACAGAGGGGCGCATTTAAGTCACAGAATGGCTTCAGAACAGCCTGTGGCCTCGGAGTCGTGGGACCCTTGGGGATGGCGGGAAAGTCAGTGGCCCGGTCTGGGCTCGGGGAATGACTCAGAGTCTGCGCGGAAAGAAAGCCACGGCTGTGGAGAGGCCCAGGCCAGCCCTGACTGCAAGGGCAGATCTAACTCCGGAGGACACTGCTTCGCCAGGGTGGACGGCGATCTCCTGGGCTCTGGCTGGCAGAGCTGGTCACTGTGCTCCGGAGTGAGCTCACCGTGACGCTGAGCCGGGGAGCACAGGAACTGCCTCTGTCCTTGCTGTGACCACAGCACGGGGCCCAGACCCGGGCTCCCCCGCTGGCCCGCTAGGCCCGAATTACCATGCTCACCTCGGCATTCGCAAGCGTGTTTGGGATTTCCCCAGGGAAATCGGGAATGCCTTCATTTGGTTTCAAGGAGAACAATTTTAGGGATGACTTCGGCAGCCCGAAAGTGTAGTTTCTCTATCTCAAAATATGTCAGTTTTGGTATTTAAGTGTGCGTGCACATAACACATGCACATGCACACACACGCACACGCACGTACGTGCCCACAGACACACGCACACACAGAAACACACAAGTACACACCGGAATGCCTGTAAGAAATCTTAAGAAGAAGATTATGTAACATAAATACCAACAGAAAACGGAAGAGTCCGTCTCAGACTCCATTTTACTGGCTTATAAACCAAGGTGGCAAACCTGCATTTGTTCGAGCAGGAAAAAAAAAAAAAAGAGCTTTATTCCTGCTAATGGGTCCTCGGGCTCAGAAATCGAAACCAGGCCAGCCCGTTCCGGGTCTAAAGTCGCGAGACTGCACACAGCTCAGTGTTATGGAGGTTCAAAAGGTGAAAGTGACTTTTCATCCTGACTAAACTCTGGAAAGAGATTTAAAATACCAAATCCTGCCCCTCAGTGGCTTAAGGTCACAGGAAAATGAAGGGGATTTATCATCACCGCCGGTGCAGACGGTGAAGGGGACTCATTTGCCCGCGCCTGTTAGCACTGCGGAAACGGGCAGGTCTGCCAGGTAGCACACGGCCTGCATGCCAAGCCCTGGGTCCGACCTGTGGCCCACATGCAGCCCCGCCCCACCCCCACCAGCCCACCAGCGTGGGTGCCGACCCCACAACAGTAGAGACAGACCACACACCGCCTAGAAGTGCCCCCGAACTCTGCCCGGGGTCCATCTGTCCCCAGCACCCATGGCTGCGCAGGCGAGGGGCACGGGCCACCCAGCTCAGGCCCGGAGAGGGGAAGAAGCCCGCCCAGAAGAGGCACCGCCAGCGTCAGCGCCGAGAGCACTGAGTTTCCTGTGCAGCACCCGAGGCGCTGGGCCGACAGTGGCATTGAGAGGAGCAGCCGCAGCAGTACAGGACAGGACGGCAGGATGGCCCGAAGAAGCGCTGCCCCCGCCTGGCCTGCCCAGGGCTGCATGGAACGCATAGGAACAAGCCCCCTCCCGTGTGTCCTCCAGGGGAACGGCGGCCACAGGAACGAAGGGCTGAGCCCCACACAGGCGGCCACCAGCTTCCGCTCACACGGACAGGGTCCCCAGGCGCCACAGGCCCTCAGACTGAAGTCCGGCGAGATGACCACTAGTCTCCGATGCCCACGGCTCCCTAGGAAGGGGATGGGGGGACGGGGAGGGATGGGATGCCAGGCCACCATCCACATGGGCCTATGGGCGTCCGGCTGTATGGGCGTTTCTCCAAACTGTGACTGATCAGAGAACGGGGGCCGGGAACGGGCCCGACAGGCCCCACGGACTGGCAAATTCCCATTCATTGCACAACACCCGGCTAAGACACACGCAGCCCACAGTCCGGCTACTGCCCAGAAGAACCTTCTCGCCCACAGAACTAGGTGGAGTGCAGGGGCCCCGCAGGCCAGTGCTGGCCAGGCCAGCCCTGACCTGGACGGCTCCCCCAGCCCCCGGCGACATCCGCAGCGACCTTGGGAGAGCGGACAGCTCACAGGTGCACGGGGGCCTCTTCCCACAGCCCTCACAGTCCCACCTGGGCTGAACTGGGCACGGGGGGAGGTTCTTCCCGCTGATACCCAGGTCTGTGCCCTCCCAGCTGAACCTCGGGACGGAACCCTGTGGAACCGTCTCTGAAATCGCAGAAACACCAGGCCAGCCCCTCAATCTGAAATGCATCAGATCCTTGTGCCCCCCGCAAATAAATACTAGCGGGCGCTGTCCCCAGCCGCTGGGCCTCAAGGACAGACACTGGCCAGGCCACAGTGGACAGTTTCCACTAAGGAAATGGGCGCCCCCGAGTGGTACGAGGAACGTGCTGGCAGACCCCAAGGCTTGGGCAGGAGAGGAACGAATGTTCCTCCCGCTCCCGTGCCTGCCAAGGCTGGTGGGTGTCCGAGACAGTCCAACAAGGGACAGGAAACCATCAGAGACAAAGAAGAGAGGGAGGTGGCAGGCGCAGGAAGGAGCAGAGCAAGGGAGGGAGGAGGAAAGAGGAGGAGAAGGAGGAAGAGGAGGAGGAGGAGGAGGAGGAGGAGGAGGAGGAGGAGGAGGAAGAGGAGGAGGAGGAGGAAGAGGAGGAGGAGGAGGATGGAGGAGGACAGGAGGGGGCGTCAGCCCGCAGGCCCCGAGGACAGAGAGCACACGGCAGGTGTCCACTTCTCAGACACAGACGGCCCTGGCAGCGACAGCCTGACCCTAAGCACTGGGTTCTAGCCACTCAGGTCAAGGCCCTCGGAGCAAGGACACTCGGAATCCACCAAGGGCCACTGGACTGGCCTCAGGTCCCCGCTGCCCCCTTAACGCGGTGCCCACTGGCCCACGACGCGTCCCCCTTGCAGGCCTTGTAGCTCCAGTCCCAGTTACCGAACACGGGGCAGGAAGTGGGCTGAGCAGGCGATGAGGGCGAGGAGGGCTGACTCTCCAACCTAGCAAAGACTCGGACCCTGCATGGACGGGAAGAGGCGCTCCAGGCACCCGAGCGCACAGGCCGCGCCCTGGCTGCCGGCCGCGGTGGCCACGGCCAGTCCCTTCCGGTCTGAACCCCACAGGCCGGAGCCAGCTATCGCTGACAACCCCGGTCTCTGGCGGGTGCTTGGGGCACAGCCGCACCCTGCAGCTTCCGGAGCGACGCGGGGACGGCTAGAGCAGGCGGCCGGGGGCTCACAGAAACAGCGGCTGGCCGAGACAGCGTCGTCACGCGCCGTCGGATGGGGTCAGGGAAGGAACCGCACCCGCGCGCCCTCCCCTGTCTCGCCGCTGCGCAGAGAGCCGACGCACCCGGGCCTACCTATGCCCGAGTTGGCGCCCGTCACCACCACCACTCTGCCCGACAGGTCGCGGCCCTGCAGGATCTCCATGGCCGTGGTGCTGCCGTCGTACTTCTGCCGGATGCTCGGCTTGGCGGGGTTGTCATCCACGGTGAAGGCCAGCCGCGGGTCCAGGTAGGTGGTTCTCTTATTGATGTGGCTGCGGGGAGAAGGAAGAGCAGCTCACCCAGAGGACACAGGGCCGTGCCACGGCGGCCCGGGACCCTCCACGTCCACCAGAAAGGCGGATCCTTGACCCCAGAGGGAGGACATTCACGCTGAGTCCTCTTCCCTTCGGAAGCGTCAGAGGCAGCGCACAGGCCTCACGCCCCGGGTCTCACGGCCGGAGAAGCACCATCACCCGTTCTAAGTCCATATGGCTGTGTCTGCGGACTAGTTGGTCTAGATCCAGAGATTCTGACTCAGTGTCCCCCCTGCCATGCAAAGACTAAGGAAAACTGACGAGGGGGGGACTCAACATGAGAAAAGTCTTTACAGCAAATGGGAGGCTAGTGGCGGGAAATGTGCAGGGGTGGAGGGACAGGTGTTGGGAAACTGTGCAAAGGGAGAGGATGGGTGTTAGAACACTGTGTGCAGGGATGATGGGTGTTGGAACACTGTATGATTGAAACCCAATCTGGACAACTTTGTAACTGTCTAGCTCAGGGTCAGGGTCACGGTCACGGTCCTCCCGTTATTCATTGATTTGCTCGAGCGGGCCCAGTAACATCTCCATCGTGAGACTTGTTGTTACTGTGTTTGGCATATTGAATACGTCATGGGGAGCTTGCCAGGCTCTGCTGTGCGGGCGAGATACTCTCGGTAGCTTGCTGGGATCTCCGAGAGGGGCCAAGGAATTGCACTCTGGTCGGCCATGTTGGCTGCGTGCAAGGCAAACACCTTACCCACTGTGCTGTCGCTCCAGCCCATCTCAGGGTAAGTCAATTAAATTAAAAAAAAAAAAAAAAAAAAAAAAAAAAACGCCGCTAGCCAACTCCTAGAACTGCATCCACCACCTCCACCAGACTCTCTGCTTCGAGGGCAGCTCAACTTACAGAAACGACATCAGAATTCAGAGGGACATAAAACTCAGTAAGTTACTCCTTACGGGATAAATTTTTATTTGTCTTGCATGCAGCCAACCCGGCTGACCCAGGTTCGATTTCCTCAGAGAGCCTGGCAAGCTACCGAGAGCATCTCGCCCACACGGCAAAGCCTGGCAAGCTATCCGTGACGTATTCGATATGCCAGACACAGTAACAAGTGTCACGATGGAGACGTTACTGGGCCCGCTCAAGCAAATTGATGAACAACGGGAGGACAGTGACAGTGTGACAGTGACACCTTAAATGTCTTCTTGGCAGTTAGTATTAAAAAGAAAAAAAAGACAAAAACACCAAGAAAACTTAAAAAACCATTGAGAATGCTTCAGACAGACAGTGACGCCATTTCATTGAAAGGCACCACTCCACCAGGACTGGAACGACAGGCCAGCAGGGAGGGCGCTTGCCTTGTATGTGGTCCACCCGGCTCCAACCAGGCACCCCTGATGGTCCCTGAGCCCCGCCAGGAGTGATCCCTAAATGCAGAGCCCTGAGCACAGCCGGGTGTGGCAAAAAAAAAAAAAATCAACAAAGGTTTCGATCTGTTAATGTGGATATAACATCAGGCAGTTCTGAGTGGGGGCCCTGAGAGACCTGAGACAGAAGCACAGCCTGAGGGACACCTCGCCCCCAGGGCTGCCCTCGGGGACAGGACGGGGTGGGACAGCAGGGCAGGGCAGCAGGGGCCTGAGCCAGCACCCGCCTCCCAACAACAGTGACCATCCCAGGCAGCTCAGGGGGCCTTGGCCACAGCCCCGCCTGCCCGGCTGCCCGTGCCCTGAGTCCTGGGACCTTATTCCAAAGAGGGGGCCGCCATCCAGGGCACTGGGTACGTCCGTGATTACATTGCCCAGTTCGTGATGCGGGAAGTCAGAGCGTGTCTGCACAGAACTCGAACCCAGGACCAGGGTGTCTGGGAACTGAGGGCCTGAGGACGGGCTCAGAGGGAGCAGGTAGGGGAGGATCACAGCGGCACAACAGGTTCTGGGCTTTTCTTTTTTTTCTTTTTTTTTTTTTTTTAAAGAAAATCTCTACAGAAAACAGAGTGAGTGGGAAGTTGTTCAAAACAGTTATTCCAGGCCAGAGAAAAAGAGCACAAGCTGATCACAAGCCTTACATAGGGGAAGCCCGGGACAGGCTGACCCACACAGCTCCCTGGGCACTGCCAGGACGGACCCTGAGCAGAGAGCTGGGAGCAACCTCCACACACACACAGACACACACAGACACGCACACACACGCGCGCACACACACACACACACACAAAGCACAAACGCACACACATATATGTAAAGAGGCACAGACACACACACACACACACACACACACACACACACACTGCAGCTCTGCCTACGAGGGGGATCACAGCGCCTGTCCCTATGGCCGGAACCTCCTCTTCTTACAATGGAAACGAGTCCTATCAAAACGCAGAACGGCTGGGCCTAGTTTCCACGGAGGTGACACTTACTCGACAAAAAACACTTGTCCATTCTCATCGGTCTCTTGCTCCCATCCATAGGGCAGATCTGAAACACAGAGGAGACGACCGGGGTGGCAGGGCAGCTGGCCTGGGGCCCGCGGCCCAGCTGGGCGGGGGAGGACCGGACCCCGCCCCCACCCCGAGCTGAGTCCACAGCCCTGCCCGTCCCGTTGCCGTTGTGACACAGCGGTCCTGGGCCCGGCCCGCTGCCAGCTGGAATCTGGAGCACAGCCCTGGGCGCACACCTGCCTCCCCGTCCGGGTCCGACCACGCCCCGCTGTGTCCCTCAGCACCATCCCATGGGTCCTGATGGTCCTGGCCACGCACCGCCTTTTCAGCTGGACCCAAGATCTCCATCGCACAGGGACCGTCTCACAGGGAGCGCCCCACCCACGGTCACCTCAACGGAACTCCACCGAAGCCACACACGCCGAATCCCAGGACACAAGCTACTCAGACAGAGCGACTTCAGGGACACCCCCAGGGCTGCAGTCAGAGGCCCTGAGACCAGCCTGACCGCTCCAGCCCAGACCTGGCCACCTCCGCCACACACCCAGCAGTTCCCCACCGCAAACCCGGGTCCCCGCGAGAGGGAAGCTTCCAGAACACCACCCGCCTGCCACCTCTCTACTGGGCCCTTCGTCCTAGAGGAAGCAGGCCTGGAAGGCAAGGCCGTCCGCTCTGCTCGGGTGACGTACACACCTCCGGAGATGCGTTTTCTTTTCCCAGTTTTGGGGTGTTCCCACTGCGTCTTCTCCTCCGAGTGGCTGTCAACAAAAATTTATAAATCCATAAATCAAGGATGAGACTTGTAAGAGTTAATTTATTGCACTGAATGTTTTCTTTCCAGACAGTGCTCTCTCTCCAGGGGAGTGAGAACAGACATCAGGAAAAGAAAGAGGCAGAGTCTCAGTCACTGAACACCGGCTCAGATTCCCGACCAACTGCAAAACTCCCCAGAAGCCAGGCCTGAGGAGTGAGCGGGTCAGCGGGAGGACGGAGAGGGGAGGACGTGGGCCCAGATGATGAAGGATGGAGCGTAGAGGAGGAATGTGGAAACCAGCGATGGATGGATGGATGGATGGATGGATGGATGGATGGATGGGGAAGGACACGAATCCCAGAGAAGGTCCCGTCCCATTGGGGGTACCGTCCTGTGGGGGGGGTCCCATCCCATGGGGTGTCCTGTCCTGTGGATGGCTAGACAGATGGATGGACGGACGGACGGATGGACGGGCGGGCGGATGGATGGATGGATGGACGGACGGATGGATGGACAGATGGATGGATAGATGGATGGACGGCTAGACAGATGGGCGAGGATGGATGGCCGGCTGGGAGTGGAACCCGGGTGGGATGGGTGCCAGCAGGCACCTCATCACTGCACTTGTTCCCAACACCTTCAGGATTCTGGAACATTGCCTGAGGCTGGCTCTGAGCCCACATCCTGGCCTGAGCCAGTTCCCTCACCGGTGGTCCTGTCCTACAGGGGTGTCCTGTCCTGTGGGGGTCTCCTGTCCTGAATGGGTGTCCTATATGGTGTCCCATCCTGTGGGGTGCCCCGCCCTGTGGGGTGTCCCATTCTGTGGGGTGTCCCATCCTGCGGGGTGTCCCATCCTATGGGGGTGTCCTGTCCTATACGGTGTCCTATCCCGTGGAGTGTCCCATCCCATGGGGTGTCATGTCCTGTGGGTTGTCCTATCCTGGGGTGGGTCCCATCCTGTGGGGTATCCTGTCCCGTAGGGATCCAGTCCCATGGGGGGGGGGGTCCTGTCCCATAGGGGGTCTCGTCCCATGGAGGGTCCCATCTGTGGGGGTCCCATCTCATGGGTGGGGTCCCATCCCATGAGGGGTCCCGTCCCGTGGGGGGTCCTGTCTCGTGGGGTGCCCCGTCCCGTGGGGGGTCCTCTCCTATGGTTGTCCTGTCCAGGCTAGCCCCTGTACTGTGGGAGGTGAGTGGAAGTGAGTGGAACGAGCCTCCTGAGGCCCACCCTGGGGTGCAGGGTCCCGGGGGGAGCAAGACTCTCACAGCCTGCTGCTCACCCTTGCCTCAGCCCCACGCCCTGAGGGAAGCTGTATGACCACCCTCTGCCTCAGTTTCACCACCAGTAAAAAATAAAAAAGCTGGGGACGCTAACAGCTCCCCCCGGAGTGTTGCACAGCCGGGCAGCCCCCCTGCTCGGATAGGCTAGAGGAAGCCCAGAGGGCAAAGGAAAGCGAAGGGGGCGTCTCGGGCCATCTGCCCACTCCCTGAGGAGCCTGTGTGGCCGGGCCGGGGGTAGAAGGCCTGGAGGGATGGCAGGGCCGCAAGGAACCAACAGCCAAGAGCAGAGGGACCCCTGAATACAGGCCAGGGCCGGCCATGGGAGACCTGAAGCCGCAGTGTCCTGCAAGCCCCCAAAACTGGCTGGAAGGTGCAGAGGTTCTCTAGTGAAACCCGGGGCCCCACACCCAGACAGTGGACAGAAGGGGGCAGGAGGGAGCGGTGAAGGGAAAATGAGGGCGTCGCCTCCAGGCAGCCTCCAGTCCTGACCCCCTGGGAAGCCCAAACAACCTGGGGCACTCAGGCAGCAAGGACCGGCCAGGAACTGGGCTTATCACTTTCCGGGGCCCACGCCCACTCCTCCCACCGCTCTGCTGAGCCTTCCTGGAATGGGGGTCTCACTGCACAGGCTCCTCTGGGGGCCCTGGGGGGCCCGGGAGAAGGACTGACTGGGCACTTCACAGCCCGCAGCACGAAGCGGGCAGAGGACAGGGCGGCAGCCGGGTGCAGGCCAAGGGTCACGGGCCGGCATCCAAGGCACAGCTCTGGGGACATGGGGGCGGCCTCACCCAACATCTCCCGCAAACCCCGAGAGGCCCGAGGGCTAGGGCAGGAGCCACCCAGCCCCTTGGGGCCTTGCGCCCACATGGAACTGACTCCTGCCAGGGGCACCCACCCCGCCTGTTCCTCACCCGGGGCTGCCTCCTGTCCCCACAGTCGCCAGGGACAACAGCTCAGCAGGTGGCCTCCCCTATGTGTACAAGCAGCCCTTGGGTGGGCACTCTCCAAGGAGGCGCCCCCAAAGGGAGGTCCAGCAGCTGGGCCTTCCTCACCTCGGGGAGTGGAGGAACGGACCAGACCCCAACGGGGGGTGAGAATAAAAAAAACCCAGCAAGGTCTTTTTGGTTTTCTCTCTCTCTGTTGGCTGCATCCTTGGGGAACCCTGATTCACTCAAGGACTGGGGGAAGGCGGTAAGGGGGGAGGGTGTGTTTGTATTTCAGTGTTCCAGCCACTGCAAAATCACTGGCTTGCATTCGTGCCTGTCAGAATCCACCCGGGAGAGCTGACCACGGTCCGGGCCGGCCCCTGGGGAGGTTCTGGAGTCAGAGGGAGCAGCTGTGAGCCCAGGGTGTTTAGGACCCCCGGGCTGAGTGCATAGGACCCCTCTCCCTCGTGCTGAGTGCTTCGCGGGCAACGTGTCCAGGGAGTGGAGGGGGAGACAGTCGCACGGGTCCATCATCTCACATTTGGGCCAGGTGGGCGCCCAGGGCAGGGGGTGGGCGGCGCTGCCCCCTGCGCAAAGTCACCCGGTGTCACCCGCGTCCCCGGGCCGGTGGCGCCGAGGCAGACCCGGGCGAGTGCCCAGATCGGGAGCTGAGCTGGCAGAGCAGACCCCCCCGGCCGGCCCGCACTTGCAGCGCTGCCGCCGGAGACCCCCGACCCGGCCCCCGCGCGGTCCCGGCTGGCCCAGGGTGCGGGTGCGCCCGGCCCGGGCCGCTTACTTGGCGTAGTACACCCAGCCGTCCTTGGTGGTCCGCTGCTCCCAGCCCGGGGGCAGCTCGTCCTCGCTGTCCGTGTCGTCCAGGCCCGCGTAGCGCAGCGCAGCCATGGGGACGGGTCGCCTCTGGCTCCGGGTGCTCCGCTCCGGGTGCTCCGCGACTCACTCCCGCCGCAACCGAGCGCCGCGCGCGTCCGGATTGAGGCGCTCGCGCCTGCGCACTGCGCGCCCGCCGCCGCGGGGACGGGAATCCGCTCTCCGGGCTTTCGCGCGCGCCGCGGCCGAAGGGGCGGAGCCCGCGGGAGCTCGGCCCAGAACGGGCCCGAGAGGGCCCCCGCGGCCGCTCGGGTGGAGGGAAAAGCCGATGTGGATTCTCGAGGTCCGGAGCTGGAGCCGAGCGCTCGCCACCTCCCCCCGCCGCAGGGACCGGAGCCGGCGTCCAATCAGGGCCCAGGACTCCGCCCGTTGCCGGGCGACCCGTAATCACTTCCGCGTTGCGCCGACCAATCCCGACGAGCTGCACGAGCATCCTGGGAAGTGGAGTCCAGGCCCGCCGGGACGCGGGCTGCAGAGGAAGGGAACCGGGTCGCTGCGGAGCTCTAGCTGCTTCTGTCTGCCCACCGAGCCTTAGGGAGCACCGACGTTCCTTCTCGGAAACCTTCCAGAGCTTGCTGGCCGCCGCACTGATGCGCATGCAAACGCAAAGTTGTGAACTTTGTGTTGTGTGTGCATGCAAAAACAAAGTTGTGAACCAGGGAGACAGTTCAAGAGGCAAACCCTTGCACCTACTGATGACCCCATGTGGAGAAACGCCTTCCAGCTGCAGCACGGATGATTAACGCGCTGTTGGCAATTAGCCTTTACAGGCTGGTGAGCAGCTCTTGGCATCTATCCTGAGAACACACAAGTATTAGGGACCAGAGAAAGAGTACAGCGGTAGGGCGTTTGTCTTGCACACGGCTGACCCAGGTTCGATCCCCTCGGCATGCCATAGGGTCCCCTGAGCCCCACCAGGAGTAACCCCTGAGCAACACCGGGTGTGCTCCCCCCAGAAAACACACACACATACAAGCATTCGTTCAAAAAGGTATAGATATGTCTCAGTCTAGTACACTATTATTTACAAAGCCCAAGATGTGGAAACAGCCCGCGTTCCCAATAACAAAAACTGGGTCTTGATGTCGGTGGACCCCCACGGGTGGCTCACACGAGTCGGGAGGAGAGAAAGACGGTCACTCTCACTCCGCCTCTGCCACCCAAGAGTCCCTGGGTAGGCTAGGACCGGTCAAGTCTGCAGTGAGCACCTGCTCGGCTCGGACCTAAGCCCCGCCAGCCCCACAAGGTGGCCGTCAAGCCACACCTGAAGTCCGCTTGGTCTTCTCAGCTCGGGAGTTAATCCCCGCCACCCGATTTCTCTGGGAGCCACGGACTCAAGTTGGGGTGAGAATTTGCTCTTTGCAGGAAAGGAGAGACCAGTCCCAAGCCTTACCCGGGGTTTCTAGGGTTCTTGTCTCACTCACAGAAAAGAATTTCAGGAGTCAACAGGCAGTGAAGTAACAGATTTTATTTGGAGGCTTTTGGAGAGGGAGAGAAAGGGATAAGCAGATAAGCCGGGGAATGGAGAGTGACAGAGAGAGAGTAACGCGTCCAGAGAGAACGCGGGCTTCTCCGAGGGTGGAGAGAGCCCCAAGTGGGCTCTCGAGTTGGCTCTTATAGATCCTTCTGACTCGGAATGTTCTAGAATCTCCTTGGAGCTGGGTCGCTGGAGTTAACCGGATTGAAAGGGGGTCCGAGAATCTTCTGACTCGGAATGCCCTGGAATCTCCTTGGGGCTGGGTCACTGGAGTTTGAAAGGGAGGTTCGAAGATTTTCGGAAAAGAGGAATTTCATGGGGAGGAGGCCCATATCTTCAGGGTCTGGGGATGGTCTTATCAGGTCTTTGTTTTCTATATCCACAAGGTGGATCAGTCCTAGAATTCTTCTTCCATGAAACTGTGTTAATTCAAGTTTCATCACCAATGACCTTTCCCTATCTACCTCCTACATCAGCCTGACTCCAATTTCTCTGACCCTGAAGTCTGCAGGGAAAAGCAGCTGTTTGAAAGGAGAAGGGGCTGCATTGCTCTGTGTCTCTCAAACCTTGAAGCTGCCGCTGCTCTGGGGGGGGGGGGGGGGGGAGTTCCTGCTGGTTTCCTTTTAAAGCTGCCCACCTGAGGGTTCCACTTAATGAGATCACATGCCAGTTTTTTCCAGGCCCACGAGCTTGTCTCAAATCTAGAAAAACACCACTCGTTGCCAATCCACGTGCGTTTAATCAAGTTTCCACGCACTTGCAGCTCTTGCTCCAAACAAACGCATTCCTGTGACATGAATAGGACGGCAGGCTGCAAATGCCCTTCGTGTTTGGGGGTGAGTGGGCGGCGACAAAAGAAACAAGTCTCGGTCTCCGTGTCACCTTGGTGCTGTCCCTGACCTCCGGCTCTTTACATTGGCCTTGGGTTGTGTTCCCAGAGCTCTGCTGGCAACTGTCACCTGTGGCTCGGCACCTTCCCATGTGGCATCTTCCCTAACTGGTTAGTGTTCAGCTTCTGGGTCAACCTTCCGTCGCTCTTACCCATGCAACCATTTAAAGTCAGGGTGCCGGCCTCAGGGCTACTACAGTCATCCAGGCCAGCTAGTTCTCTGGAAAGGACTGACGCTTCCGGGCGCAGTTTCGCTGTCTCTCTGGCGCCGTCCACTAGATGGCGGTAGCGCCCCTCGTCCAGATGTAACACCAAAAACTCGCCTCCAGATGTTGCCCACCGGGAATCTTTGCTCTAAGCTGTAAATTACTAACTCCTCCAGGACGTGACTAACTCAAATCAAAGGCTGATATTTATTTAAGGCAGTGCAGAGTCCATTTCAGGCCAATTTGGTCCTCACATCCTGCTAGTTTTAATCACCAAGTTCTCTAGTGTTGCCTGAACACCTCCCCCCCACCCGCCCCCCACCATACCCCATCCCTCCACTTCTTTGTCTGCAGATGAGAGACATGGGCTGAAAGAAGGCTGTATGGGTGGCCCAGGAACCAACAACGGTCCTCCATGTTCATAGCTTCCTCTTCCTCTCCTGGTCCTCAATGTTTATAACTTCATTTTTCTTCTTTTCCTGGTCCTAAATGTTCATTAAACTTCATCTTCTTCCTTCCCTCCTACCTCTTAGGCACTGTTAGAAGGTTCAAGAAGGCAGATATCCAGCATGCGGAGACTTAAGAGAGCAGGAATTTAGAGGTTCCCAAACTAATTTGCCCTACCTTCTTTTCAGGAGAAGAACTTCCTTGTTACTCCCTTGGAAATCCACCCTCTTCAAGGAAACCAACAAAAGTGCCACCGAATTGCAGAGGGCTCTGTTCCAGCTCTTCACGGCCACCCCAGCCCAGAACGAAGCCCTCTGGGAAACACTTTGGGTTTCACAAATACTCATACATGCGCCTAGTCTATTGCAAGCAGCAGGAAAACCACCCGAAGTTTCGATTTCCTCCACCCTTTTGTGTGATTCGTGATCTCTTGCTTCTTTTCCTTCCTCTGCACGGACGGGGTACATCTTTCCGCTTCTCCTTCCCGGCTTTTTCCATCTCCCCATCTTTTCTGCCCTTCTTGGACTTTAGCTTAAATAGGACGCTGACAGATACTGCACAGATCAGAGAGGACAAGCCCAGTTTCTTTGATAAGATTGTTATGGGTTCAGGAGCCTTAAGCTTGGGAATGAGTCTGGATCCTCTAGGTGTACCCCCAGGACCATGGTTTGCCCACCAAAGCCCACTGAATCATTATTTGATGGTAGCACTGTAGCACTGTCCTCCCGTTGTTCATCAATTTGCTCAAGCGGGCTCAGTAACATCTCCATTGTGGGATTTCTTGTTACTGTGTTTGGCATATCGAATACATCACTGGGAGCTTGCCAGGCTTTGCCGTGCGGGCGAGATAACTCTCAGTAGCTTGCCGGGCTCTCCGAGAGGGGTGAAGGAATTGAACCTGGCTTGGCCAGGCCTGCCGCGCGCAAGGCAAACGCCCTACCGCTGTGCTATGAGATGGTGGGAAGAGAAATTCAGCATGTGGTTCTACATTTGCCCACCAGAGGGCAGACTCTGACCACAATTTTTAAGGCTAAATCCCACTCCTGTTAAGATTCCTACATCTGGGCTGGGGTTTTTTTTTCCCCTTTTGCTAGATTGCCTCTGTAATAATTGATATTTAATGAACATAAATAGGGTCCATTTATGCTGAAAGCAACTTGGCATTCGTTCTCTATGGGCTGGGTTCTCCACAGCCAGGCATCTTCGGATTCATTTGCATTTGAAGGAAGATGGTCTTCCTCCCCCTGCATGCATGAACCATTCTCCAGCCTGCTTTAACCTCATGTGCCCGTCCTTGGGGTATTAAACATTTGGCTTTGGTTTCAGGGTGAGTGTGTCCATGCATGCTGGAAAGATGACACCATAAGGATCCCCCTGCTGAGACTAGAAGATGGACTTCGTTCCTCTTCCAAGCTCTTAAGCTCTTCATTATTGTTATTATTATAATTTTGTTGTTGTTGTTGACACAGTTTGAATTGAGATCTTGTAATATTCAAGTTCTCTCTTTTCTTGTCTTTTTCTATCTTTTTTTAAAAAAGATAGATAAGGAAAAGAAAAGAGAGAACTTGAGGCGCTGGAGCGATAGCACAGTGGCAGGCCATTTGCCTTGCGCGCAGCCAACCCGGCCGAACCAGGCAAAGGCTGGCAAGCTACCCCTGATGTATTCAATGCACCAAACACAGTAATAACAAGTCTCACGATGGAGACGTTACTGGGTCTGCTCGAGCAAATCGATGAACAACGGGAGGACAGTGTTTGTTTGTTGTTTGATCTTTTTTTAAAAAAAAAATATATCATTCACTGTATACTTCGTGGCTTGCCCTTCCTTGGGTAGCTGTTGTTGTTGTTGCTGTTGTTTGGGACCACACCCGGCACTGCTCCCACAGGCCTTGGACTGAAAGGCAAAGGGCCTCTGCCCAGTGTCACACACACAGTTGTGTGTGAGTGGAGCCCTGCTCTTATTTTATGAGGTTTGAAAGAAGCCACGATGTGTACAGTGAATGATATTTTTTAAAAAAGATAAAAAGAAGAAAAGAGAGAACTTGAATATTACAAGATCTCAATTCAAACTGTGTCAAATAATACCGACCAGAGCGATAGATGGCGAGGCTCTTGTGACGGGGTCCCCCAAGCGCTGCTATGTCGGGGAGCCCGTGGGGTGGGGATTGGGGATGGGGCTTCCCGTGAGACTCTGCTAACCCAGCCAGAGAGTCAGAGCAGGGACCCGGGGCTGGGGATAACCCTGCCCCCCCATCCCTATTTAAGGTCCCTCGTGGCCATGCCCGGTGATGCTCAGGAACTGTGTGGCTTGAGGACCAAACTGGTGCACTCATGCCAGGCCAGTGCCATAGTCTCTCTACTCTCTCTCCAGCACAGCAGTTGCTTTCAAATCCCCCTGTAAGAATCACAGGACTGCGGTTGGAAACTGAGGCGTGCTTCTGACATCTCTTTTCACAATAGCAGTATCAAAGGTAATTGTTCCTTGGGAAAAAAGTAACAACCCCACGTCCAGTTTAAAATGCTAGAGTGGGGGCTGGAGTGATAGCACAGCGGGTAGGGTGTTTGCCTTGCATGCGGCCCGACCCAGGTTCAATTCCCAGCATCCCATATGGTCCTCCGAGCACGGCCAGGAGTAATTCCTGAGTGCATAAGCCAGGCGTAGCCCCTGCAAGGTTCCGTCCCAATGGAAAACCAGCAGAACCGTACTACTGTTCAAGAAGGGAGACATCCATGACATTGGCAACTATCGCCCGATCTGCCATTTGTCTGTCATCTACAAGTTGTTCACTCGAGTCATCCTAAATAGGATTGGCAGAACACTAGATGAAGGACAACCATGCAAGCAAGCCGGGTTCCGCAAAGGATTCAGCACCATCGACCATATCCACACGATAACCAAGCTCATTGAGGTTTCTCGGGAGTTCAAGATGCCGCTCTGTTTAACGTTCATTGATTTAAAGAAGGCCTTTGATTCTGTTGAGACGGAAGCGGTCATTGAAGCCCTAGCCAATCAGGGCATTCAAGCCCAATACATCAGGATCCTCCGTGAGCTGTATTGCGGATTCACTACCAGGATCTCACCATTCTACAAAGAAGTGATCGTTGATGTCAAGAGAGGGGTGCGGCAGGGTGATACCATTTCACCAAAACTCTTCAGTGCCACCCTCGAGAACATCATGCGACGACTGGAATGGGAAGGAATGGGAGTGAAGATAGATGGTCAGCAATTATACCACCTCCGCTTTGCTGATGACATTGTTTTAATAACACCAAACATCAGCCAAGCGGCACAAATGCTGGCCGACTTGGACCATGAGTGTGGAAAGGTAGGACTAAAGCTGAATCTTACGAAGACAATGTTTATGAGAAACAGCCTTGTTCCTGACGCCCCATTCGCTCTCAAAGGAACGACCATCTCCGAATGCAACAGCTATGTGTACCTAGGTCGAGAGGTCAACATGACAAATGACCTGGCACCCGAGCTGCGCAGGAGGAAGAGAGCGGCTTGGAATGCCTTCAAGAACGTCGAAGAAATAGCTAAGAGGACGAAGAACCTCTGGCTCCGGGCACATCTCTTTGGTTCCACTGTTCTTCCTGCATTAATATATGCCTCAGAGACCTGGGCACTATGCAAACAAGATGAGAACGCTATTCAGGTCTCCCAAAGAAGAATAGAAAGAGCTATGCTTGGAATATCACGTTTCACTCAAGTGAGAGAAAGAATCCGAAGTTCCGACATCCATCGACAATCAAGAATCAGGGACGCTGTCTCATTTGCCAAGGTGTCGAAAATCAGATGGGCTGGTCACGTAATGAGATTTAAAGACGACCGCTGGACTAGAGCTGTTACCGACTGGATTCCACGGGATGTCAAAAGACCGCGTGGCCGCCCACCTTCCAGATGGTCAGACTTCTTCGTCAAGATCATGAACGATCGGTTTGAGGCCCTTCATGTTCCCGGAGCGAAGAGATGCCATTGGGCTACACTAGCACGCGACAGGGACAAATGGAGACGTTACTGGCTCCCGCTCGAGCAAATTGACGACTAACGGGAAGTTAAGTGATTAAGTGATTTTTTAGATCTATTTTTGTATCACTGCGAGATAGACCCGTACAAAGCTGTTGGTGACTGGGTTTCAGTCCTACGGTGTTCCAACACCCATCCCTTCACCAGGGCACATTTCCCAGCACCAGTGTCCACAGGTTCCCTCCCATCAGGCACCTTTCTTCTCTCTCTGTCTCAGTCTCTCTCTGTGTCTCTGTCTATCTCTGTCTCTCTGTCTCTATCTCTCTTTCTCTCTCTTTGGGCATTGTGGTTTCCAATATAGATACTGAAAGGCTATCAGGAATATCCCTTTACCTACTTTGAACCCTCCGCTCCTGTCCAGCGTGACCGTCCCCAGCTCTTATTGTCATACTGTCCCCTTCTCTGTCTTCCCTGCCTTCCACCCCACACATCTGTGTTTGATTCCAACCGCTGACCTGTCCTCCTCATCCGTTTTCCCTGGCCGCTGCCATGGACTCTGGAGCTGGGATCTGCAGAGCTAAGTCATTCTAAGTGACTGATGGGGAGGAATTAGGACCCAGAGACCAAGGGGGCCCGTGAGGACCCTGGCAGAGGTCTCGGCAGAACCCCCACGCCAGCCCTTCTGCGTCACGCCTCCGGCCCCCAGAACCTGGCACCGCCAACTTCCTGTGTAAATTAGGGACTGTAGCCTTCAATTTGTGGCAACTGGGACAGAATCTGTTGAAGCCCCCAGCCCCTCTGAAGCCTGCAGATAAGCAATGTCTGGGGAAATGGGCAGAAGTCAGCAAAGGGTAAGAATTTTCTAGAACTGTGTCCATCCTTTCTCTGTCTCATATAAATCATCCCAAATTACTGAAAGCCACAGACATAACTACATCCATTTCCCGATCAAATAGGAGGTCGCCAACTCTTTTGCCATGATGTTTCTTTTCAAATGATTTTGCCATGTTTAGAGGGATGGTTGTTTTCCTCAGATGCTTTTGCAAAGGTGTTTGTCTTTGGGGAGCTTCATGGAGAGAATTTTGACCAGTACTCTAGACTCTAGGGTTATGGTGGTGTTGAGATCATAAAACTGGACTGGGCGGGAATTTCCAGAGCTCCTGGAAAAACTGGATTCAAGTGTGAGAATTCCTAACATGGGATTGAGTGAGCCAATGAGAATGGTTAGACTGTTTCATAACTCGCTTTCTGAGGTGTTGCTAGTTCCTTGATTGTTTCTTTTCTCTGGAAGTCTAGTTACTGGGGTGGGATTTTTTGTTTGTTTTTTGTTTTGTTTTTTCTTTTTGGGTCACACCTGGCAATGCTCCTGGTTCATGCACTCAGAAATTACTCCTGGTTGTGCTCGGGGGACCATATGGGATGCTGGGAATCGAACCTAGGTCAGCTGCGTGCAAGGCAAACGCCCTACTGCTGTGCTATTGCTACAACCCCGTCACTGGGGTGTTTGAGGTAGATGACTAAGTTCCAAACTTTGGTCCCACGGATTTCTATGTGTGAAAATCAGACCACTACCTGCCATGCCATTGGACCGGGTGTTCTCTGGGGACCCGAGACATATGGGAGGCTGCAAAAGTGAGACTCAGAGAGCGACTTCCAGATACGGAGGGGAGCGAGCAATTGGTTTATGTCGTCAAGGCAGGCTGGCCTTCATTACCCATCCCCTGCCCCCTGTAGGGAATCTGGTGGCTGCTCAGGTGGATGGTGTGTGCACTGGGGCACACTTCTGCAGTGATGGTGAAATGTGCTCGCGTTGGATGTCAAGAAGACAAATAACTGTGTCCATTGTATCCTTGTGACCATCCGTGAGGAGATCCCTGCACCTCACCTTGCTGGATTCTCACACTAACCCCGAGAGACTGTAATTCTCACTGCCCGCTCTGTGTGACTGTGTGTGAGGCAGCAGGAAGCTGGCCGGTGGACGTGATGAGGAAGAGGAAGAGGTATGGGCCGGTGCTCCTAACAAACCACAGTGTTGTGAACCAAAGTTAACTCCACAGACTGGATCATAAACACACCACAACATGGTGAAACTCAGCAGACTAGAACAAAAGTACACACAGGGTTACCAACCAGTGTTACCTGAACACGTTAGAACATACACAACAGGGTTGTCAACCATTGTTATCTCAATACGTTAGAATAAAAATACACAAGTGTTGTTAACCAGTGTTACCTCAACACATTAGAACATAAATACACAACAGTATTGTCAACCACTGATAGCCCATCAAACTAGAAAATTAATACACTGTGTTAGGAACCAGTGTTAACCCAGCAAATTAGAACATAAAATCATAGTGTTGTGAACCAATGTTACCGCAGTAAACTAGAGCCTAAATACACAACAGTGCAGTGAACCAGTGTTACCTCAGCAAACTAGAACATAAACACACAACAGTCTTGTGAACCAATGTTACCTCAGCAAACTAGATCATAAATACACAGTGTTGTGAACCAGCGTAACCTCAGCAAACCAGAGCATAAATGCACAACAGTGTTGTGAGCCAATGTTACCTCAGCAGACTAGAGCATAAATGCACAACAGTCTTGTAGACCGATGTTACCTCAGCAGATTAGAACATAAATACACAACAGTGTTGTGAACCAATGTAACCTCAGCAGACTAGAGCATAAATACACAACAGTGTTGTGAGCCAGTGTTACCTCAGCAGACTAGAGCATAAATACACAACAGTGTTGTGAACCAATGTTACCTCAGCAGACTAGATCATAAATACGCAGTTCTGTGAACCAACGCTGACCTCAGTACAAACTAAAAACTGAAAGAAAGACACAAGTGTTGAGAACAAGTGCTACCTCAGTACCAACTGAAAACTAAACAAAATGAAAAAATAAATGCGCATTTTTAAAGGTTAGTTTTTGAGCTAACTAAAAGTAAAGGAAGTATCTGACCTCCCAGCCTTAATTCCTCTGTGACCTTGTGTCTGATACTGAGTGATTCTTCTTTCTCTACCCTATGACACAACAACTGCTAAGCCACAGAAACCTTTCAGTCTGGGCAGTTCAGCCAAGGGAGGGTTCGAGCCTAGTAACAGAGTTCCTCTTTGTGCAATTGACTGCCTGGGTTGACCTCCCTCTTTCTTTGGCTGGTGGCAATTCATTCATTTATGATTGCTGTTCATTTTAATTACTTGTTTGATCTTTGACCATGATAAGTTTCATCTGATTTTTTAAAATTTAAATTTATTTATTGAATCACCCTGAGAAAAGTTACAAAGCTTTCAGGTTTAAGTTTCAGTCATACAATGATTAAACACCCCTCCCCTCACAGTAATTATTTTTCACCACCAAGAACCCCAATATACCCCCCTCCCATCCTTCCCGATGCCTGTGAGACCGATGATTTCTACTTCACTCTCTCTACTTTGATTACAACCATTATTTCGACAAAAGATGCACGATTATTGTTTAAAATTCCCTCCCAAAAATGAGAACTGCTGAAAAGGCATTGTGAAATAATTTTTTTTCTATAGCTGGCTATGAAAACCATATGATGTCGTGGCCACTATTGCGGCCGCGTGATTTTGGATTTCTGATATTTTACTAATTAAGTCTAGAGGAATTTCTGCCAAGAGCCAGATAATTATGAGATTTGTTTCTGTGCATCAGGTGCCATGGCTGTGCCAGAGAGCCACTCGTGGGGGCAACTCATGGCCTCGGCTGGGCGTGAAGGACGAGCCAGTTCCACCCTCCCTTCCCACGAGGCCGCAGTTGCCCCATCACCGCCGGCTTATACCTGACTTTCCAATAAGCTCTGAGGAGGCAGCAACTATGCTGCCAGGGAGGGGGGGGGGGAGCGGAAGAGACAGACACCCTTTCCCTCCCGGGGGGGGGGCCGGGGCATGATGCTATAGTTTAATGCATAGTCCATTCACACTTCTGCTGCAAGCTGCCAGGCTTTGATGTGTGCCTCTGGTGTCATGGCCTCTGGTACCGTGTGCCTCTGGTGCCATGGCCTTCAAGGTTCATCTGATTAAAATATATTATGTTGGCATCAAAAATGGCCAACCAATACCCAAAACTTTAGCTAAACCAAGCCAGACAGGCTTAAATCTGTATCCACAAAACTCCTACAATACCTGTCTCCCAGGCACTTGTAAAGGAGCGCTATACCTTCAATATAGCTTTTGCTATCAGAGGATTGTTGCTGAGATGCTGATCTTAACATGACCATCAACTTTGATTTTTCCACTGGCAAGAGAACAAGCTAAGCTTCTTGCTTTTCATGTGTTACCGCTCCTCCACAGCTCTTAGCCATTTAAGACTCTCCCGCCCTCCCAACCCCCACCAGCAAGAGACTTTTCAAGGTTTAAACGAAGAAGCACATCTAGTGGGTGGAAGGCAGTGGAAGCTCTTCACAGTATGCCCAGGAGAAGGATTTTTCAAAGACGATAGCAAGTGTGTCAAAGAGACATCATAGAGGATGTTTTGGAAGTGAAGAGTATCTGGAATGGGAGAGCAGGTGCCTGGCCTATGCATGGCCCTAGGTTTGCTGCCCAGCACCATGGTGTGACCCCTATTTAAAACCAAGGAAGCAAAGAAATGAGCTCATAGATTTCTTCTCTCTCAGGCTGGACACTTGCCTTCATGCCTTTCTTCTGAAGTTGCCCAATGATTGCACCCATTTTTCCTCCAGTACTCTCTCGGATGCAGAGAAAGAATGCTTAGTACTTTTAAGTTTTTCTTCTTTATACTCTTATATAGCACATATATATATATATATATATATATATATATATATACTCTTATATGGGCTGGAGCTATAGCACAGCGGTAGGGCATTCGCCTTACAAGCGGCCAACATGGCTGACCCGAGTTCGATTCCTCCGCCCCTCTCGGAGAGCCCGGCAAGCTACCGAGAGTATTCAATATGCCAGACACAGTAACAACAAAGTCTCCAATGGAGACGTTACTGGGCCCGTTCGAGCAAATCGACGATCAACGGGAGGGCCTTTACCTTTACCTTTACCTTACTCTTATATATCTTGACTGAGCACTTCCTGTTTCCTTGGTGGATGGATCGCTGGCAACAATAGAACGGAAAGAACTTTGAAAGAACTGCAAAGGAGGATGCTAATATCTGATATTCGCCACTGATCACTGTTCTGTTCCCATGAGGATGGCATTGCTCCTCTCTTTGGGATGTTCCTTATCAGGAGAACTCACTCCCTGCATGGCAACTTGAGGTGAAAAGTGGTCTTGGGCACGGGGACCATGTTGCTGGCCCATAAAGAATGTCTCAAGCAGAAAACTCTGAGGTTATTTTCTCTCCCTCTTTGGCCCGTCCCCTTTCTTTGAGTGGGTGAGCTAGCTCTATTGAGGAATGATGTCTTTGTTATTCCTACGAAATGGCCTGCAACCTCAATCAGAAGTCTTGGTTATTACTGAAGCTTTTCAGATAAGTCATTAGGGTATCAGGCGGTATGTGTTTGAAAAACACCCAAGGCTCAAAATAAATTGGTCCATTGAAGTTATTGAACTTACAGAGAGAAAGCATCTTTCTTGATTTAAAGTAGGACATGCTCAGTTTAGGAATTGTATAAAATAAGGAAGCATGAAGAAGGATGTATAATTTGCCAGTAAAATTTAATGCCCACGGGCTGGCATCTATTTTCTATTAAAATCAGGTGTGTTTATTAATAACTGCATATCTGCGAACCTAGAATAGTGCCTGGTATGCTGCGGATTTAGTATGTATGGTCTGTGGAGAAAGCAGCCTGCGCATTTCACTCGAGCAGATGCTGTTTTGGTTTTGATTACTCTGTAAGTTCTGCGGGTTGCAGAGAGGAACAGCATTTATTTGTTGTAACACAATCTTGTGTGGGACTCACTTCCTCTGGGTGTTTGCCTTGAAAGCCTGTTCCCTGGACTGACTTACATAGGACCACCCGTGTGATTGATATGACTGCGATTTTTAACATGCCGCATAGATGAATGGGATAATACAGCTATGCGTGCATTTCCATTTTAATCAGTAGTGTGCCACCAGACGGCGTGGCAGCGTGGGGTGTCAGAGAGAATACTGTCCTTGTAGGGGTTCCCGTGTGAATTTGGCTGTTTTGTAGCCTTAAACAAATTACTTAATTTTTCAGAGTTTTAATTTCCTCATCACTAAAATGACACAGTGGGAAAAAAAGCATACCATATGGTTATTGGAGATGAAAACATGTATAATGGGAACATCTCACTAGATAAATGTTATCACAGAGTGAGTCTCAGAAAATTCTTTTTTTTTAATTATGACTTGTGCTGGAGAGATAGTACAGCATGTAAAGCACTTGCTTTGCATGTATGTAGCACACTAGGGCTCAATCCCTGGTACTATGTGTAGTCTCCTGAGCACCGCCAGGAGTAATCCCTGTGTGCAAACTTGTGTAGCTGTGTAATTCCTGTGTGCAGCTCAAATAAAAATTTCAGTAAGCTGAAAATCACAATCACCACCACCACCAATAATAATAATGAATCATGGCCTATCCTGCCATACAAGTTTTTGTAAGTGATTAGTCTGAAGGTTAAATGCTCTCCTGCCTGTAACCACCATTCCCCCAAATGGCATACTTCTAAAAGACAACACATTCTAAAATCAAGCATGTTTACTTTTCAAAAGGAACTCACGGCAGATGAGGGCTTAGCTCATCCCAGATGAATTTCCACCTTGGAAAATTGTTGTCAACTTGAATCTTCTTCTCATTGTTCTTTGGGTACTCGGGAGAATTCTTCTCTTTCCTCAGAGACGTACGATTCTTGATTTTTGAGCAGTTCTTGGGGAAAGATTAGTGCCTCCTCCTCTTTCCTCATCCCTGCCTCCTGAGAATCAGTGTGCCCCTGGCAAGATAGTCTACATTTCCTCAGCATTTCCTCTGAGCAACAGACTTCCACATCCTGAAAATGCCCTTTCTCACAAAGCGTGACGCAAACTTCTGTGAAGGGAGACGTTCTCGAGGGCCACCTAATTTCACACATGAGGAAACCGGGTTAGTGGGTGAGTGCTCGCTCACTCTCAGAACCTCGGCTGCGGCTAGGCAAGGAGAGAGGACAGTTACACCTGTCCATGGTCAGAGGGTCCCTGGGGTCAGCTTGTGCTGAGAATCAGGGACTAGGACTGGGGTGCGTTGGTTTCCCCAAGTCCCTGTTCCCTTCAGTGCCCCGAAGGAGCTAGAAGCCAGTGGCGGCTGCCGCCTCACCTCCTGGAGACTGGGCAGGGGCTCCCGGAAGACGCACACCTAGACAAAAAAGGACCCGTTGCCCCCAGCAGTCTTCCCTGTCATCCAAACTCATGCCCAGCGGCCAGAGGAAGGCTCCCGTGAGGTGTGTGGGTCCAGCTTTGTGTGTTTGGGGCTGTTCAGGGGTTCAGCACCCCACACGTGGACAGCGACCAGCTGCCGCCAGCCCTGACAGCCGGCGCCCACCACCAGCCAGGCGGTACTGGTGCTCCACCCACCAGCAGCAGGACTGCCCTGTGGCCAGCGTCAGTGCCTGGGCACAGTCGGCCATGCCAAGTGTGCCCTGCCCCGGTTGGTCCTGGGAGCCCCACCCAGTGCTCGTCTACGAAGTCAAAACATCAAGTTCCAGAAGAGGGTGTGGATAAGTACCCCCTTTCATCTAGCAAATGTTCTGGGGCAGGGCAGGTCACTATGGAGGCTCGAGTGGGAATCTGTTCCCAGCCTCTGTCCTCTCGGCCAATGGTTGCTGGTGCTTCTTAGGGCAGGGTTGGGGGAGTGTCTTGGTTTGTGGTTGTTTCTCTCCCTCCCTCTCTGCTCCCCCTGCACTCTATGTTTCCTCTATGGCACTGTTATGTGTCTTCTCTTGTTCCAATCCAGATGTGCTGGGACCACCCTAACCCAGGGCTAGTGCATCCTTACCCTTACACCTGCCGCTCTGTCCAACCTGGCTCCTCTCTGCCCAGATCTCTAGGTCGGCGTTCTAGCCTCCAGCTCTGAGACTGCCCCTCTTCCTAGAAGGGGCCTTGCAAGAGGCGATTAAGGCTCAACTGGCATGGGGGTGGGGGTGGGACTTTAACCCAATATGACTTAATCCAGCGTGAGCTTGTAAGCAGATGCGAGTGGGGAGATGGTGGGGAGATGGTGGCCTGCCTGCATGCATGAGGCCCATGTATCAATCCCAGCACGTGGTCCCCCAAGCACCTCCAGGTACCACCCTGGTGGTCCCCAAGCAGCATTGGGGTTGGCCCTTTGCCTCAAGCACCAAGACATTCACCCTGTGCTGTCAGGCTCAGTGATGCCAAAACAACCCTGGGACTCTGGGTAGCACTGGGGGAGTGAAAGTAGGACAGAGGGGTGACCCTTCTGCAAACCAAGGAGACCCTGACCACTGCCCCCTGACCACTCCTGTGAACACATTGCTCTTGGACCTCAGTCCTCCAGGAGTGTCAGGAGAGACATTTCCCCTGTTGGAGACCCCCAGTGCATGTTTCTTTGTTATGGCAGCCCCAACCAACCACTAGTCTGCAGAGAGCCTCCCTCCAGTGGGCTGATGTGGAGATTCCGAGTAGGAATGACTCTGAGGGTCACACTAACCCCCTATCCCCAGCCTGTATGAGTCTAAGACTGCACTGAGCACTGAGCCCCAAAGCCATTCTCAGATCCCATCATTGGGAACTGCAAATAGCAGGGTGAGGGGATGTTTGGGTTTGTTTGGGGAGGCCTGTGATGATCAGACATGAAAACACTGCTGAGATTCCAGGCCATCTGCTCATCCTTCGACTCAGCACCTGGGTGGGGTCATCTCAGACAGGTGGAGTTCTTGCATTGGGTGAGGGGGACAGGTCCCATCCAAAGGGCTGGTGGTGGGACAACCAGCTGATTACCAGGCAGTGGCTCCCTACATCAGTGCCTTTGACCAACATGGTGAGGCTCTGTCCCAATGGCCTGACGTCATTGTCCTGTGGTGATGGAGTACTTGGGAGCAATGGGCCATTTGATACAAACCCAATTTCAGACTGACAGTTCATAGACATGAATGCGGGCTATTGACTGGAACCAATAGACAGGGGCCAATGATTAGTGGTCAATTGACACGTTTATTCGGGGCAAGGAGTGATTATACTGAGGCAATAGTGGGCATTTGGTAAAGGAGGCGGGCAAAAGGGAAGATGGACAGTTGTGTGGCAACATTCAGGGGGACACAGACTCAGCATCTCCAAGCTCTCTAAACAGAAACAAAGATGAATCTCCTTAAAGGGTTCCAAAGGCATCCATGAGGGTCTCAAGGCAACCGTGTCCCCAAGCGCAGCCAAAGGTGAATCATTAACCTGTACTATTCCCTGGGGAGCACTGGGCCCCTGGCATCAGTCTGTTGCCACTGTCCTGACTTAGGATCCAAAATCATTGCCTCTAGGACCCCTGGAGTGATCCCACAGGTGACCCAGTCCAGGTGGCCTGGGGGCTGTGCCAGCAGGAACTCCGACACTTCATGGACTCGTGGTGTCTGCCATGGATACAGGAGTGGGAACTGGGGACCGAGGGGCCTGCTCTTTGCATCCTGAGTTGGATTCTGCCAAGTGATTATGATGTATGAAGCCTGGGACATGAGGCTCATTTTATTTTGGAGAGAGAAATGAGAGGGAGAGAGAGAAGTGAAGCCCCCAGATAAGGTCACACCCTAAGAGAGGACACGGGCATGCTCAGGGCGTGGGAGCATGGAGAGATTGTGTGCCCAGACTGGGGACAAGGGGGGCCCCAGGGAGGACTTGCCAAGTGGCTTCAGGGAGCAGGATTTAGAGGGCTTCTTCGCTCCCCGCTGTCTTCACTTGGGCTGAAGGTCGTTGCTAAGTGGTTGTCAAGGAGAAGGCTATATTTAGGCTGGGGACTTTCTTTTCTCCCTCTATCTTACGGGGCACCAGTGAGCTATGCCAAGGGTCTTCCTTTGTGTCCTGGGTTGGCACCAATGGCTTCTTTTTCTTGTCGCTCCAGGCATGTCTTGTTATTGTCACTTTTACCAGATATGTAATATATATATATATTTTTTTATATTTGGTCACACCTGCAGTGCTCTAGGGCTATTCCTAGCTCTGTGCTCAGAGAAAGCTTGGGGACCATATGTGGTCCCAGAGATTGAACCAAGATTGACAGCAGGTAAAGCAAACGCCTTCACCCGTACTATGTCTCTGAGACTCCAGACATTTCTTGTTTGCTTTTTTTTTTTAAGACTTTTGCCTCTCCCCACACTTTTATGGATTTTTGTCCTGTCCTGATATTTCCAGCTAAGGTGCCTGACTCCAGATGCTCTGAGCACTTCACTGCCTGCCACAGGACGTGAGGAAGCTACTCTGCCCTTTTCTCCAGTTTCCTATGAGACAGTAATTCTGGAGTCCAGTTGCTGTGTTTGTGGTCACTGTTGTTTAACATTTAACATGTTTGACATGTTGTTTAACATGTTTGACTTTTATGTCAAAGTTGGCACAGTAACTGGAATCTGATGAGAAATCAACCTCCATTAGTGTATATTAATTTAACTATTGTGGGCCTTAAGGGGTCATGGTTGGGTTGACGTAGAAACTGGCTAGCATCCGCCATAAATAATTTCGGGTATAAGTTTGTCTCCTCCTCCCCAACACTTCACCTCTTGGTAGTCTGGTCTGACTTATTGATCTCAATCACAAGTTTGATCCGATGCAGGGCTTCCCGCCAAGTAGGCAAAGTTTACACACATACAAACCAACATAGTTATAACCAACACCCCAAAACATCTACATCAGTCTCAATTCAGGCTTTATTCTTGTGCAACAAAAATAACTCAAACTTCATTCCAAGCAGGTATAAAGATTGCAGGGGAAGGTACTGTTTACGAAACACACTCAACATCTAAAGGGAAAATGGGACATTTCTTTAAAGAACAGAATATTCCTCAAATCATTTGCCTTTAAAATATCTATCTCCCTCCAGCCTATACTTGGAAATGGCATATTAAGTAGCCAAGTTATTTTATACCACGTAACTAAGCAATTACATAGAAAAGACCTTTGGTCAAATAAAAAGCCATCTCAACACGTGACTCCCAGCCAAATACTATTATTCAACTCTGGTTTTCAGTCTTCAAAGATAGATAGTTTCTAATAGAGTCCAACAGTAGTGATTGTTGATAATTATATCTACATGTGCCTCTATGTATATAGTAAAAGGAATATATTCAAATGCATATATATATAAATGCATGAAGGAAAATGCATATATTAAAAGGAAATTAGCATGTGTGTTAGATCTCCACTAGGAACTTCCTCCCCTTGAAAGGTACGTGTGCTTGGGGTCCCGGGTCTGCAAGAACCAATTTGCGTCTCAGACATGAGCGTGCTCTGCTGTGAAGCTCAGATGCCCACCTCCAGGGAGAGAAAGGGCACCATGCCTTCCACAGCTGGGCTGGGACAAACAGCTTTGAAAGGAATCATTTTTGAATTGCGGAGCACCCAAAATTTCTCACTGAGAGAATTCTCATCAAGCACCTGGATCCCCAAATGTCACAAAGGGGCCGGGTGGGCGGCACACCAAGCCTGCTTTCCTGGTGACTGTGATGTTCAAAGGGAACGGGTCTCTACAGGACAGGAAGGAACGCAGGATTCGTGAGCCCATGGCAGAAGCCGCCTGAATGTGGACCTGACGCTGAATGACCCTTCTTTTTTTTTATTTGTTTTTTATTTCTTTTTTGGGTCACACCCAGCAATGCACAGGGGTTACTCCTGGTTCATGCACTCAGGAATCACTCCTGGCATTGCTCAGGGGACCATATGGGATGCTGGGAATCGAACCTGGGTTGGCCGTGTGCAAGGCAAATGCCCTACCTGCTGTGCTATTGCTCCAACCCCTGAATGACCCTTTTCTAAGCCCCCTCTACCCCTCTGTGGCAGCAACGTTGTCTGGCTCTTTCATTTCTATCCCGTGTGATCTTGTTGGCTTCCTTGCGGGGACTGTTCGCCTGCGATCATGAACCGCCTTGCCTGGACGAGGAGCTCCGAGAAGGAAGAGTCGCTAGGGGATGATAAACTCGCAGATGTACCGCTTGCTGCTACGACAGACCTCATCGCTCCATCTGCCCTGGGCCGACTGGGAGAACAGGGCACAGTTCTCCCGCTTGCCACCGTTGGGCTGGGCCCGGTCCCAGTGGTTGAAGGTCAGGGCGAAGCCGTGCACATCCACAAACTTGCCCTCCGAGTTCATGTCGTTGATGCCCAGCCAGAAGTCGTTGACCCCCGGCAGGCTCCGTTTCCCGTAGTCCCGGAGTGCGTTGATCTCGTCGATGCTTCTGGGGATGACCAGGGTCCCTCCCTTGGAAATGCAGTCCTCGTTGGCCTCGTGGAAGTGCTTGGAGCCTTCTGAAGCCAGGTAGCATTTCTTGTGAACTTTTGTGCCTCGGAGACAGACTGTAGATAAAGAGAGGGAAGGTTGACGTAGTCAGACGCCTCTGGCCTACCCCAAGCCCCAGGCGGGAGCTGGCAGAGAGCAGAAGGTCTCTGTGGAGAGAAGCTTGTGGGATGCTACTTATAAGTGACCATTTGTGGAAGAGTGTTACAGGCCTGTGACAAGCTCTCTAAGATCAACCCATTTAATTACCTCAACAATCCCATGATTGGATCTCATGGCTTCCTCCTAATCTACCCAGATACTGATGCAGTTGGGTATTACTTATGAGTATTTCACGTGCCTAAGTGGAACCAGCTCAACACCAACCCTGATTGGTCCCACGCTCCAACTGTGGCTCAGGCCTCCTCCTGACATTTTGAAACACAAGTGGTGGCCAGTTTCCATTATATACTGAATTTTCCAGGCACCTTTGGAACCATGTGGTATTTCAAAATTACTTTTTTTTTTAAAGAGAACCCCCCCCCCCAACCAAAAGCTCTAGTTTGCTTGTAGAGAGAGAGAGAGAGAGAGAGAGAGAGAGAGAGAGAGTTTTTCATGTAGGAATTTGAACCCATGGCTCGTGTTGTCCAGGATAAACCAAACACAAAGATAGTTTTAGGGCAAAGGATCAATGAATCGGCGTCCTATCTTGACTAGCTGTATAGACTTGGGCCTTAATTTCTCTGGGCCTCAGTTTCCACTCGTGTAAAATGAGTCAGTCTTCTAAGCCATCAGCAGACTCACGTGTTTTTATTTGCAAAGTATTTCTAGAGCCTGATTGATGGAAGGTGAAGGGTCCCCGGCACTCCTTCTCCTTCTGGGTGGGCATCTGAAACTCCTTAATCTTTCTAAGTCTGTCCCCCAGATGAGTCCTGAGTGATCACCCCCTCAGTATCACCAGGCACAGTGATGAAATGATCCTGGGACCTCTGGCCTCCCTGACCTGGGGACTCTACCATTTGCCAAGTCTCTAGGCTCCTGGGGGTGTGATTCTCTCCCACCTGGGAAGTCCCTGGAGCAGTGCCAGGGACTCACTGCAGGGGGCAAGGATGGGCTCCTGGACCAGGGTGGGACTCTGCTGGCTATGGGCACGTGCCTCCCCAGAGAGAGATGCAGAGTGCTGCCACCTGCTGGACATAGCTGGCTCTAGCCAGTGTCCTTCCCTGGACGTCTGGAGCCAGTAAGGTGGGGGTCCCCTGCGACCACAGATAGTGGGACCCTCACAACGCTCCCGCGGACCATTAGTGGACAGCTAACATGCGTGGGCTCAGCCAGTTTGCTTCAGCGTTGCACCTCTGTCCACTCGGCAAGAATCCTGAACAAGCTTTCGAGGTGCAAGATAGAATAGCCTGTGTCAGGAGCTTCGCCCCCGGGTTCGCAGGAGGGAGCAGAGGATCACTGTCTCACTTCCCCCCAGACAAGCATCTCCCATGGTTCTTTGCTCCTGAGCACATCTCCGGACCTGGTAGAGCCCCCCCCCCACCCCCGGAAACATGCCACCCAGGTCTTGAGTAGCGTAGCCGGTTGCCTTTTCTTGCCCTCTCTGTTGGGGGTCTCACCTGTCTGCAGCGCCTGCATCTCCTTCAAGGCGTTGACTTCTCTCCAGAGCTTCTCCACTTGGGTCTTCAGGTCTCCATCCTTTTCTGGGGGAGAGACGGGAGGAGGGGGAGGTGTGAAAGGAAAGAGGGAGGAGAAATATTGAAGGAAGAGAAAATGACAACAGAAAGAAATCAAGCTTTAGAGCCCAGATTCCAAGGCGGGAGGAGTTTGGATGGAGCAGACCCTGGGAGCATGAAGCAGAATGCAGGAAAATCCATCTGGCAGGTGCTGATCTTCCGTGCTCCCTCTGATGAGGACCCCATCCCTTTGCTAGTGTGAGGGGAGGACTTGCTGTCTGCCATCAGACTTTGGGGGCCCCAATGCAAGCTTTGCCCTTCAAAGAGCTTCCCTTTGGGGTCCTTCCACCTGAACATCTCCCGCTTGCCTTCTTGGCAACAGAACCACCTCCTTTCTAGAAGATTCTTCTATGGATCCTACCTCCTGTTCCCCAAACATCTGCTTACTTTGTAAGACCGTTCTGTGGTAGAGCTAAGCACCTCTGGGGGAGGAAGGGGGAAGGGCAGTGTGATTAAGGCCGGAAGCACCTCTTCCATAGGAGGGATTAGCAATTTATTTAGTCTTGGAAATCCCTGGGTGAGCCTTCATGATTGACCCTGCACCCAATACTAGAAAATGAGCACTTTGGCCAAATCAAAACTCCTCTGCCGCAGGGACTTCCTCTGCCTGGCCGGCATCTGAGCTTTCCAGCGGCGCTGACTGTAATCGGTTGTAATAAATGACGTGAGGTGTTAAAGGCCACCCTACACGGTGCTCCATCAACCTGCATTTCCCCTGTTCGTAAAGGATCAATACTCTTCCCTCCCCACTCCGCTGCACCGAAGGAAAACTCTCCTTCCCCACTCGCTGTGGAAAGTGAAGTGAACCAACCAAGCCCCATGCCCGGGCAGCCCTACACCTGGTGGCCGTCTCTACCCACGTGGTCTCAGCACATGGGCCTCACACAGAGAAGGACTGAGAGTCAGACAGGACCGTTCACTCCCTGCTGTGTTCCTGCCCTGGATCTTTTATATTTGTTTATTTTTATTTATTTTTTTTAATGTATCACTGTGAGGTACAGTTACAGACTTACAAACTCTCGTGCTTACGTTTCAGTCATACAATGATCGAGGACCCATCCCTCCACCAGTGCCCATTCTCCACCACCAATGATCCCAGTAACCCTCCCATACCCCCATCCCATATCCCATCCCGCCTCTGTGGCAGGGCATTCCCTTTTGCTCTCTCTCTCTCTCTCTCTCTCTCTCTCTCTCTCTCTCTCTCTCTCTTCTTTTGGGTGTTGTGGTTTACAATAGAGGTATTAAGTGGCCACCATGTTCAGTCTATAGTCTACTTTTTCAGCATGCATCTCCCATCCCGAGTGGGTCCTCCTAGTACCCTTTACTTGGTGTTCCCTTCTCTATCTGAGCTGCCTTTTCCCCCCAGCATGTGAGGCCAGCTTCCAAGCCGTGGAGCAATCCTGCCCTGGATCTCTTTAGAGCAGTCCCATCCCCAAACGTGCCAGTCCACGGATCCCTGACACCAGGTGTTCCTCCAGCCAGAAACCTTTGCCTCCTCCATTCCCGAGGCTCCTCCCTCTTCAGGACCTCAGCTCAGTAATGTGGCTGCCTGCAGATTGGCAGCTTGGGCTCCTTCTGCCCAGAGAGCAGACGGAGGTACTGAGAGCAGAGGTCCGACATGGAAAATTCCTCAGACTTCCGCTCTGCACTCAACCCTACCCCTAACCCTAACCCTAACCCTAGCTCTGGTCAGCTCTGCACTAACTGTAGTTTCTGGACCTGCACTGTATAATTAAGTTGCCTCCACAAAGTGGCTATTAGCTCACAGACACGAGTTTAGTAGAATCAGTACCTGGTGGCTTATTTCTGTTTCCATCCCAAGTGGCGATCACCGATCACCGTGGATGTGTTTTGTTTACAGTGACTACAGGGCAGCACTATCTCACCATTAAGAAACGATTGCAATTTATTTATTCATTTTTGCTTTTTGGGTGACACTTGGCAATGCTCAGGGATTACTCCTGGCTCTGCACTCAGGAATTACTCCTGGGGGTGCTCAGGGGACCATATGGGATGCTGGGGATCGAACTTGGGTCAGCTATGTATAAGGCAAGTGTCCTACCCACTGTGCTATCGCTCCAGCCACCAAACAATTATACTTTAGGACTGAACTTATTAGTAAGTGGACATACACGGCCTTGTATGCAGTCAAGTTTGATCCCAGCACCTCATCTGGTCCCCAAGCCCCGCCAGGGGTGATTCCCTGAGTGCAGAGTCAGGAGTAAGCCCTGAGCACTGCTGGGTGTGGCCCCCCAAATAAACAGAAACTCTCAGAACAGCCAGTGAATGTGAAAAGGATCAACCTCGTTAGATAAGGAAAGTGCCAATCGAAAGAGGTTCCTTGCTTGCGTTTAGGTTAACTGAGCATCAGCTGATGAAGGGAGGATGGGTGATCGAGTGTATGTGATGGTGGTCTCCCGCCCAGCTCAGGGCGATGGGGGCCAGGATGGGTGCTGGGCCTAAAGAGGATGATGGGCAAGGGACCCGTCCCCGCCCTGTCCCTCCAAGGACTCCCTCAGAGCCGGGTCAGTCTCTGGACAATGCACGGCACTGAGGCCTCCAATCAGAGAGGAATGGATGGGAAACGATGCAAAGGCTAACTGAGAACAGATGAAATTGAGCCTGGTCCACCTGCACAGTGGAATATCACGCAGCTGTAAAAAGGGACAAAAGAGGCCTTGTAAGGTAAATCTTGTAAATCCAAAATCTGAGAGGTGAAGGAAATGCATTTCTGTGCTGATGAATACTACTGATGGCTGTCTCTTATTTCATCAAGAACGTCTGGTCTTAACTGTATATTAACTGACCATCCCCTCTGAGGATATATCATATTTCCCAATGGTCAGTTGTGGATACTTCTGTGGAAAGAATCAGGACTGAGAAGACGGCTTTCACTCTGGGTTTCCTAAACTCTTATATTTTCCCCTCCCCCCCCCCCCAGGTTCTTCACTTTTGTTCACACCCAGCAGTGCTCAGGGCTTTCCTCTTGGCTGAGCTCAGGGATCACTCCTGAAAGGCCTGGGGACAGACGAAAACAGGGCGGCTGTGTGTGAGGCAAGCGCCCTGACTGCTGTTCGACTGCCCTGGCCCCGCTTCAAATATTTTAAAGGCCTAAGAGTGGGCAGGAAAAGGAGAATTTTGCAATTTAGGCTTAAGGGCCTCACCGATGATAGAATCTCCTTTCTTGAACCTATTGGCAAAAATGAGCAAAAATTCCTTGGTGAGGATTAAAAAAAAAAAGTGTCCAGGGTGTGTGTGTGTGGCGGAGGGGGGGGGGGGTAGCTTCAGGTGTGGGTCCGGGCAGGGCACTTGCCTTGCATGTGACAGATCCCGCACTGCATGGTCCTCTCAGCATGGACAGGAACCACCCCTGACCATTGAGCTGGGAGTAGCCCCAAGGATAGCCAAACACCAAATGGGGGGAAAAAAAAAGTCTCACAAGTACTAGAAATGCAGCTCAGTGGTAAGGCAGCTGCCTTGTGAGTGCGAGGCCCTGGGTTTGAGCCCAGCTGTGATTTCCCCAGAAGCAGCGTTTCATTAAAAGAGGTCTCAAGGGGAACACTGTTTTATCAGGGAGAAAGGTTCCACCCCAAATACCTGGGCCGGACCTACTAGGCTTAAACAAGTCCCTGGAGAAAGGCACTTTACCATCCTCTAGAACCCATGGACCCAGGCAAGCCTCAGTCAGCCCATCATGAAGCTCACCCTTGGGGTGTTAGTGCTTTTTATGTTTTCTTGTAAATAAAAGTGCATCTAACAGAGAAAAGGTGCCGGTTCCTTTACCTGCAAATATTCAGGCCTAAATAAAGGGTGTTGGGAGGATCCTCCCAGAATGGGAGAAGCATGCTGAAAGTAGACTATAGACCATAATTGCCACTCAATGACTCTTTTGCAAACTACAACACCCAAAAGGAGAGAGAGAACAGAGGGGAATGCCCTGCCACAGAGGCAGGGTGGGATTGGGGGGGATGGGGGATGGGGGATGGGAAGGATACTGGGATACGTGGTGGTGGGAAATGGGCACTGGTGGAGGGATGGGTATTTGATCATTGTATAATTGAAACCCAAGCACAAAAATTTGTAAGTCTACAACTGTACCTCATGGTGTCTCACTAATAAAAATTTAAATAAATAAATAAGGCATGCCTTCAGAAATTACTTATATTGTAGAGAGCACATATTTTGAGAATAATAACAACTCATTATTTCTTTAAATAAAAATAATTGACTTCAAAAAAAAATATTCAGGCCTGACCGATGAAATCACACCCCAGCCCGTGTTGTTCTCAACGCTTTTCCTTGTACTTTAATCTCAACATATTGGCAATGAATTGCCCTCGACTTTGAAACGTGTTCTTCCTCTGCGCTTGCACCTGATTCAAATCACCCCAATTACTTGCAAGGGATTGCTTAGAGATCCAGTTTGCCACTGAAATGTCTTCTGACACCCTATGGCATGGCATGTTGAAACCTTTGCCAGGCAGGAGAGGGCAGGGGAAAATGAAAATGAAAAGGCTTACCTAAGTTGTATTACTACGTATATTCTTGGACTGCCACAGATAACACACCTCAGAGATAACTGATGACAAAAGCAGATGTCACCATGGCCAACAGCTGCCCTGGGCTGTAGATTCAAGAAGCTTATAGCATCTCACCAATCTGTTTGAAGGATTGCACAGAGTCTGCTTTGATGCCCTGGATTCAATGAGCCAGAACATCCTGTTCACCCCCATTCATAAAGCCAGACGTCCCCCTAGCCAGGGGTGGTCCCTCTGAAGGACATTCTACACACCCCGCCCGTTAGCCCCAGCTGGGAAATCAAGTTAAATTAAAAAAAATTAAAAATTAAAAAAATAGTAAAATATTTTTTTTAAAGAGCTTTTACATCCATTCTGCGTCCTTCTGCTGAAGTCTCTCCTAGAGAATGACAAGGTCCCACTGTGCCCTGATCTGTCACAGCCGCGATCTGTCACAGCCGCATGCTGGAGTGTCCGTGCCCGGGAATGTCCCCTGGGGAAGAGAGAGAGAGTGCACGCTGCCCCAGTCATCCGCCAGCCCAGGGCACGTTACCTTTCACCCGCCGTTTGCTGTGCTTCCGGGTTTTGAGTTTGGATGGGTGGCTGGTGGCCTGGTCCAGGAACAAGGTGACAACCAGGAGGCAAATGACCAGTCGGTTCTGCGCCATGGCTCTGGGAGAGTCCGACGGCCACTTACTTGGCCAGCGCGCCTGCAGGAGCCCCGGGGCAGGGAGACTCCGGCCACCTCCGTCTGTGGAATGCGGGCGGCTTATAAACAGGAGCCGTGCAGCGTGGCCAGGAGCCGCTGATGCAAGGTTTGGCTGCCCCCGTGGCTTAGTACAACGTGGCTCCTTGTTCTCAGGCTGTAAAAAAAAACAAAAACCTCTCCATCCCTGCTCCGTTTTCTAGTGATTTGCCTTGTCAAGATGCTGTAAGAAAAAGACTTTTTTTTTTTTTGCCAAGTCCAGAAAATTTGGGTTCTCAGCAAGGACCCTCAGCTAAAAGTCTGGAACTCGGATCTCTGCAGTTTGCTGCCTGTTCTGGGAGGCAGAGTCTGTCTCCCGTGTGGAGTTATTTCCCCGTGTGAGACTGTGTGTGTTATGAGGGCTGGGGGCACCCCACGCAGCACCACCTATGTGTCTGCACATGCTGGGGTGTCTACACAGCTCAAGAACCAACGGGTGAGAGTGGGGATGGTGGGAGAGATTGCCCACGGGGAAGCAGGAGGGGACCCCGCTTCGCGAGTCATCACGAATTACGTTCTTCGGGAGTTGAATGATGGTTCAAGTGAGAAGAAATTCGAGGAGGCGAATGACTTTCAGAAGGAGCCATAGAAGGGACACAGATCCCATGGGCTTTGCATGCAGGAGGTCCAGACTTGGTCCTCAGCACTGACTGGTCCCCTGGGCATCACCAGGAGTGACCCTTCCCCACCCCAGCTGGAGCCCATGGTTTCATGGTGAGTGGCCCCCAAGCAAGGGACAGAAAGGGTTAATACAAAACACCAGCCATCTTAACCCCCCACCACCTAGCGTTTCTCCATAAAGCCAGTCCACTTAAAAATACTTTGGGGTCCTTTTATTTGTTTTTGTTTTGCTTCTGTTTGATTTTGTTTTGGGGGTACACCCTACTGTTCTGAGGGGTCACACATGGCAGTGCTCAGGGGACCGTATGTAGTTCTAGGGATCAGACACTCGCAGAGATCAGCTATATGCAGGGGTCGGCCACAAGCCAGGCAAGCACCTTCACCCCTATACTGTCACTCAGACCCTCCGCTTAGAACTTTGGAGTAAAATTAACAACATAAATGTAATGAAATAGGGGCCAGAAAGATAGTTCAGTGGGTAGGGCGCTTACCTTGCAGGCTGTCCAGCTGGATCTGATCCCCAGCATCCCATAGGGTCCCCCAAGTCCAGCCAGAAGTGACCCCTGAGCCCAGGGCCAGCCACTGAATGAGGCCCCAAGACACAAGTAGAAGAACCAGTTTCAGTGGGCTCAGGAAGGCTCTTCTTTGGATGCAGGCCATGGAAAGTGGGCTTTCATCTGGGGGGGGGGTCCGTGTTCTCCTACATGTGCCTTAAGGATCTAAATGTTTTTGCAGCCTCAGACCTTGCCCCTGAGAGGAGCACTATCCCAGAGCAGTAGGGCTGCTCAGGGCTGCTCTGGGAGCTTCGATTGGTGCTAGTTCCACAAAGAATCCCAAGTGTGGGCTCTCCTTAAATAACAAAAAACAACCATGTTCTTTCAAAGAGTCTTTCCTTTCCTGGAGAGGCTCGGATGTCTTTTTTGATTAGTTTCCTTTACTGCAAGATCCAAAAGCCTATGATTCCTTCCTTCCTTCCTTCCTTCCTTCCTTCCTTCCTTTCCTTCCTTCCTTCCTTCCTTCCTTCCTTCCTTCCTTCCTTCCTTTCCTTCCTTCCTTCCTTCCTTCCTTCTTCCCTCCCTCCCTTCCTTCTTTCTCTCCTTCCTTCCTTCCTTCCTTCCTTCCTTCCTCCCTCCCTCCCTCCCTCCCTCCCTCCCTCTCTCCCTCCCTTTCCTCCTTCGTTTCCTCCCTTCCTCCCTTCCTTCCTCCCTCCCTCCCTCCCTTTTCTCCTTCCTTCCTTCCTTCCTTCCTTCCTTCCTTCCTTCCTTCCTTCCTTCCTTCGGTCCTTCCCTCTCTTTCCTTCCTCCCTCCCTCCCTCCCTCCCTCCCTCTCTCCCTCCCTTTCCTCCTTCGTTTCCTCCCTTCCTCCCTTCCTTCCTCCCTCCCTCCCTTCCTTTTCTCCTTCCTTCCTCCCTTCCTTCCTCCCTCCCTTTTCTCCTTCCTTCCTTCCTTCCTTCCTTCCTTCCTTCCTTCCTTCCTTCCGTCCTTCCCTCTCTTTCTTCCTCCCTCCCTCCCTCCCTCCCTCCCTTCCTTCCTTCCTTCCCCTTCCTCCCTTCCTTCCTTCCTTCCCCTCCCTCCCTCCCTCCCTCCCTCCCTCCCTCCCTTCCTTCCTTCCTTCCTTCCTTCCTTCCTTCCGTCCTTCCCTCTCTTTCCTCCTCCCTCCCTCCCTCCCTCCCTCCTTTCCTTCCTTCCTTCCTTCCCCTTCCTCCCTTCCTTCCTTCCTTACTTCCCCTCCCTCCCTCCCTCCCTTCCTTCCTTCCTTCCTTCCTTCCTCCCTCCCTTCCTTCCCTGCCTCCTGTAGAGGTGCCCGGGCCAGCCTCTCTTGCTCCCGAGGGAAAGCTGAGGAAACCGAAGGACTGCAGGGTGGGCCAGAAGAATATCAGGGAGAGACTGGAGCAATAGCATAGCGGGGAGGGCGTTTGCCTTGCACGCAGCAGACCTGGGTGCGATTCCCAGTATCCCATATGGTTCCCCGAGCACTGCCAGGAGTGATTCCTGAGAGTCAGGAGTAACCCTGTGCATCGCCGGGTGTGACCCAAAAAGAAAAAAAAAAGAATTAAAGAAGGAGAGGGGGCACGGGGCAAAGAGACAGGAGTCTGAGCATATTTCCAAGGTTTTGTCCTTGTCCTCAAGACTGGTTGACATCAGACAGGCCCGCATGTTTGGGTGAACCCTAAAAGTCTGAGCTCTCTGCGCCTCAGAGATAAGGGGGTGTCCTTCCCCTCATCCTTGGGGGAATTGGGGCTTTCTCGGATCAAGGGAGGTCCAACAATGGTTCTCTTGAGGAGCTGGGTGACGTCACCCGCTTCTCTCCTGGGCTTCTGAAAGGGCTCTTTAAGAAGATGCCCGTATTTATAGCCAGGGCACCAGGACTATAAAAATATTACCTTTGGTCGAAGTGTTTTCATGAGGGTTTTTAAATCGCCGCCAGTGTTTTATTTTCTGTGAGGAGCTGCTGTGTCCAATGCCCTTCCTTGACCACTGGAGCGACGGTTGTGTTTTTTCCCCAGGTGGCTATTTTAAAGTCGCTCTAAGCTGTTTTCCAGAGCATCGAGGAGTCTAACAAACAAGGCCCGCTGGCCTCGATGCTGTTTGTCTGCAGACCCTCCGGGTGGCATTTCGGGACAGTCCCAGGCGGCGTGGCAGGGAAGCGATGGACGGGTCGGACTTGGCCGCAGCGTAGCTGGGGTCGCCAGGCCTGTAGGAAACGTGGCGGGCCGGCCTTAGCGTTCCTCTCTAGGGCTGGTTCTGTGGCCAGACTGTGTCAGGCAGCAAATTTGAGAATCTGCGGACGGAGGTGGGAGAAAAGGCCACGAGACTCTGCTGAGGTGGTGGTGGTGGCATTAAGTTCCTTTATTTTTATTTTTTTTCTTTCGGTTTCTGGGTCATGCTCAACAGTGCTCAGAGCTTACTCCTGGCTCTGTGCTCAGGGGTCCCTCTTAGCAGCGTCCAGGCACCTTGGGTGGTACCAGGGATGTGAACCCTAGGTCAGGTATATGCAAAGCCAGCCCCTCACCCACTGTCCCATCTCTCCCCACCTTTCTACCTTTTTTTTTGGGGGGGGGATGGGTGGCAACATGGATTCTAGGTAAAGAACAAGAACTTTGGGGGTTCGCAGTGAGCGTTTCAGAGCTACTGCTTCTCCGGCTGTGACCCAGCGGCCAGCTTTGCTGTCTCTCGGGGCCTTGTTATCTGCTGCTATTTTGCAGAGGAACCCGGGTACAAAGACGGCAAAACTCACCTTGGCACCGGAGCTGGCCCGGTCCAGGGAGCTTGGATCACAGTCATCCCGGCTCTTGGCTCTCAAGTCCCAGAAACATGCAAGAGTGTTTTTTCCCCTGAGTTTGTTAGGGGAAAGGGGCTGGGGGGAAATATGGGGGCGATTCCCAGTTCGTGCCTGAGCGGACACGAGAGACAGACAAGAGAGACAACACAGGACAGAGTGGCATGATGGGGTCCCCAAAGCGAGCCCCACTGGGGGGTTCCCAGGATCAGAATTCTCTGACCAAGCCCTCAGTGTCCCCCTCGGCGTGGGACCGGTCTACAGTACCCGGCCTGCTGGTCTGCACACACCTGTTGCGGTTTGCAGCACACAGCTCTGAGACTGACAGCTGGGATGACAAGTGGTGCCTCCAGAAGGGGTCAGAGGCACTAGGGTGGCAGAGCTGTGGGTCTCCTCTGTCCCAGAAAATGGCCGCGGCGCTCAAGTCACTTGCTACCCCACGAGCACTTCACTGGGAGGTTCTCCCGACCTTGCTGGGATGGGCGTATGCACAGATGGGGGTTGGGAGTTTGCAATCCAAGGTCTGATGAGCGTGTTACTTGCCTCCAAGAATCTGTGAGTTTCCTGTTGGGTCTCCTGATAGGGGTGAGGGGCCAAGTCCGGTCGTGCTGTGTGTCATTTGGGTCTCTCTTGCTCCGTCATAGAGATGCACGAGGCGCCTGTCAGGGTCCCAGATCCCCCCTTCCCCTGACCCTCCCAACACAGATTTAGCTCTATTTGCATCACATTGAATAATCCTCTGTCACAGAATGTGTCAACGTTTCATATACCCTTTATCTTTGTTTCCCCCACATTAATGTTTTGTTATGCTTTGGTTTGGGGGGAGGGGGGCACACCTGGCAGTGCTCAAGGCTTGCTCCTGTCTCTGTGCTCAGGGAGCCATAGGAGGTAGAGAGAATCGAACCCGGGTCGGCTGCGTGCAAGGCAGGCTCTCTGCCCATTGTACCATCGCTTCAACCCCCATTGTTGCTCTTCTTCCCTTGGACGGGGATGTCCTGTGTCCTTCCGGTTTCTGCATCTGTCTGTCAGAGGGGCCCAGCAGCCTCATGTGGTTGGCATGTTGGATGGCCGTAGCCCTTCGTGTCTAACACTCTGTGGACATGTAATGAACATGTCTCCCACGGCATGGTGAAATGGCTCAACCAAGGGACTTGGATGCCAGAGACGGGTGCTTCAACTCGGTTGGTTGGGTCTGAACGAACACTCTGGGGATTCCCACCCGATTGGGCGAGGCCGGCCGTGTCACTCCCGTTTTAGGGACAATGAGCAGTGCAGGTGTTAAGACCGAAACGACTCCGAAGCCTCACACCTGGGCTGCCACCTCAGCCCACGCTGTCTGCCCGTGGGGTCTCTCGGGGAGTGTTTGCGGCCTCCGTACCAGGACCTCAACAGCCAGGCCACTCCCCTGCATCCTTGTTTCCCCCAGAAAACGGTCTCTGGCCCTGCTGTGCAGTCAGATGAGAGGCTTGACCTCTCTGAGCTGCCCAGGCCTGGACACTGGGCTTCCTCACGGCTGTTTGACAACACGACTGGGGAAGGAGGGAAAGGTGTCCAGGAAACACCTGAGAGAGGCAACACCACAGTGATTTCCTACGTGCATTTGCTGTAAATGTATGGGCCGGCGTCATCACTGTCACCCTCACGAGACCGTCCCTGCTCTTCCTGCTTCTCCCCAACCGCCTGTCCCACACCCTGGGCCGTCCAGGTCCCCTCCCCCGACTCTCGATGCTCTGAACGGCACCTTTTGTTGGGAAGGCAAACATTGCCTCCCTGTTTCCCCTGGTGGACCAGCCTTTCAAGCTTCTGGTGCGTCTGGCCCAGAGCATAGAAAATTCAGTATTTGCCTCTTTCCCACTGAGAGAGCAGGGCCGGCCGCAGTGGAAAAACCTCTCTCACTCTCCGTGCCGGCAGGATGAGTTTTTCCTCCTCAGGGGCCAACAGTTGGGTCCTTGTTCCTCCTCGGGACTCAGGGCCCGGCAGGCTGGCTGCGGGTTGCAGAGAGAGCGGGAAACCGCCAGCCTTTCCAGAAGGAGCCCATCTCCCAGCTTTAAATCCATCTGATTTTGACTGGGCTGCTCATCTTGGGAACCCCTGGAACCGGCTCCCACAGATAGTTGGGCTGGGGCCACGGACTGACACGTGTTGAAAGATTGCCTGGGGTCACCTTTGCAGCGAATGCTTCCTGAGCCCTGCATGGGTAAACTGAGGAAATTGTCCTGAAGGGAGAGATCAAGGAAACTGGGTGCATGACCTCTGTTTCTCGGAAGGAATTGGAAAGGGCACCCAGTGGTCGGTCAGGTGAATGGTGTGGCCCGGGCAACCCCCGTGTCCCGCTCAGATCTGAGACGGGTCAGGAGAGGAGAAGCAGCCGGTGCAGGGGAGGGGGGTGGCGGGATCGAAGCCACTTTCATTCTGGACAAGTTGGTCTCCAGGTTCTCAGGGGCCGCTCGGCTGGATTTGCCTAACTGATGATTGAAATTAATGGTTTAGCACACGAATGAGGTAGAAAAAGAGAGTTCTGTGGGGCAATCAATACTCTGTTAAAAGAGAATCAATGACTCTGGAGTATCTCTACAGAGTATGTTAGAGTAATAGAGAATCAGCATCTCTACAGTAATGGGGCATCGACGCTATAGTAATCAGGGTGCTCTGGATGGGCAGGTATCGGGATGCTCACACGAAGGAAAGTGTTGGGGCTGGAGAGATAGCTCAGTGGTTAGGGCGTTTGCCTTGCACGTGGCCGACCCGGGTTCGATTCCCAGCATCCCATATGGTCCCCTGAGCACCGCCAGGAGTAACTTCTGAGTGCAGAGCCAGGAGTAACCCCTGTGCATTGCCAGGTGTGACCCCCCCCCCCAAAAAAAAACAAGGAGGAAAGTGTTGGAGACAGATCTAGAAGGTCTTGCAGATGAGAAGAGAGGTGTGGCTCTGAGCCCAGGGTCACTACGGGCCAGGCTCCGGGGACCATCGTGGGTTGGCTGAGTGCAAGGCAAGCGCCCTGCCCACTGCCCTCTCCGGTCCAAGGAAAGGAGGGTCAGAGGCCCAGAGAGTGAGAGGAAAGTCTCGTATCTCCTGGCCGATTGAACAAATATGATTCTGAGCCTATGATGAAGTTTCCGAGGAGGAGATGGAAGGAACAAGTAGGTCAGAGAAGGATCAGAGAGAGCGGCTAGAAGAAACACTGGTCTTGGGAGTTAGAAGGATTTTGTGCAAGTTTTGTAATTGCACGAGATCTGGAAGCTGGATCCCAGGGAGGGAAATCATTAGTAGAGATTTAAAAGTAAATGTTTAAATGACCCCCTTTCATTTTCCTGTGGCTCACGTCTTCCACTGAATGAAAGGTGCCCCCTCTGCTCACATGTATCTCTGTCTGTCTGTGGGGGGCAGACGGGTCGTGTGTGTGTGTGTGTGTGTGTGTGTGTGTAGCAGGTGTGGGGGAAATCTGTCTCTCTGTAGTCAGTTACCACAATCCCTGCCCACCCAGGTGGAGCTCACTCTCAATGTAGGGATGTCACTCACACACACACACACACACACACACACACACACAGCCCGTGCCCACAGGCTCTGCAGCCAGACCAGCCTGGTTGAAGCCTGGCTCTTCCGTGTTCAGCTGTGCCCGAGAGGTGGCGTCTCCCATCACGTCGGAAGGCGGAACTGGACCAGCTGACTTGCTCTTAAAACCCCGTTCCTGAGTGTGCCTGATTGCCTGGTGCAGGGTCTGCCCATGATGAGTGCTGGGCTCCCTACTGGAGAGATGGGAATGTTCTAGCCCTGCTGTGATGGTTTGTCATTCTGGACAAATAGTTACGTGAGTTGTCCCAGAGCCTCTGCTGGGACCCTGGTCTCCCTCCCTCTGGGGTGGGGTGGGGGGGGCAATAGGAGACTACTCACGTCAGAAAGGCCCGCAGAGTCCCCTAGGAGGCTGCCGCTGGCCAGCACCCAAGTGCTCACGCTGTTTTTTGTTTTTTTGTTTGTTCTTGGTTTGGAGGCCACACCTGTCCGTGCTCAAGGGGCACCCTGGGATTGGACCCGCCATTCACCCTCTCTACCCCGGCCCATGCTGTTTTAACGAGTGTCCTCTATTTACAGTTTAGTTTCTGGTTTTCCCTTTATTACACACCGGATTAAACACACATCTTTGTGTGCACGTCTCTCTTTTCCTCCTAATTCTTAAGATTCCTCTCTTAGGATCCATGCCCTAAGAGTAATTAAGGAAAAGCTACTGTAACTTAACGCTTAACAGCTGAAACACGGAGTATTTGGGTCAGATCTAGCCCCTGACACCAGCTCTTACCTCCAGGAAAGCCCTTTCCACCCCCAGAGGAAACAACAGAGAATACTACCTGGAAAACCAGATTATGTGGGCCTTGGGGCCATGAATATTTTCAGTGTACTTGTTTAGGAGGATGTTTAACTCAAGGTAAACACTAATAAATAATCATTGGCGTCGCTAATCAAAAAAATTTGAAGCCTCATGTTGCCAATATCCAGTTAGGTTCAAGGGGGAGGCATTTGCCTTCCAAAGAGGAGGGAGCAATGATCTCATGGGTACAGTTTCTGGGCCCCTGAGGATCGGGGTCACTAACTCCGACTCGGACTCTTAAAGGGACCCGCATGGTCAAGGCAAGCTTCCTCCACATGATCGTTTCTTCTCATTACTCCACTAACAAGCAATCCAGTGGGTGGTGGTTAGGGTCTGTAGAAGTCTGGTTTGGTGTTTTAGCCCCACACATGCCGGAGAGCTCTGGAGTGGCCATGGAGCACGGACCAGTGCTAGCCACGTCGGCCTGGGGCCGTGACTCCCATCCCTTGTCGGTAGAGAAGGGTTGAGGAGGCCAATGGAAGATTGGGGATTTCTGGGCTCCTGGACCAGAAGGTGCAAATGATGCAACACATGCGAACCTCAGATACACTCTAAAGGGAGGCTCGTTCCCCACACCCCCAGGAAACAGCAGTGAGGGCTGCTTCCGGTTTGCCATCTCTCCCTTGACATGTGGCAAGGTCTCTTGGATCAGAGAGCAAGATGGTGGGTTTCCCGGAGACTTGGGGTGGCGTCTGGAAAACACGGTTCCTTTCCTCGGAGGCCAAAGCCATAGGGCTTTAGAATCTCAACCAACTTTCCCTTCCTTTCAGGAAACCACGGGCACATCCATTTCGAACGTCGGGTAAATAGGGAAGGAGTCGAGTTTATTAGTGTCTCGTTTTCAGCTCAGGAATCTTTGCCACCTGCTGCCTTTGGCACTCCGGAGCGGAGGGTCCGTCCAGGTTGCGTTGAGGGGTTTCTTCCACTGGAAACCAGACAGGACCCAGTCCCAGAGCCTGGCCATTTGGGCGTGGACGGCGTGTCCAGGAGACTGGCTGATGTCATGTGATGAAAGACCCACATTCACGCCGCCAGCTTCCTTCTGTGATTTACTCCTGCCCATGGAGGCGAGGCAATCCTCCAAAACACATACCAGAGAATTGGGACTGTTGTTAAACCCCAGGGACTTGCCTTGAGTAGCCCGGGTTGGAAATAAAGGAGAAAACAGCCTCTGACGTGGAACTCTGGCAGGAATCGAAAAGGAATCAGCAAGATTTTTTTTTTTTTAACAACCTAGAACTGAGAAAGGATAGCTGGAAGGGAATCACCAACTGGAATTCTAAGCCATCATTAAGATTCTGCTGTGAAAGGGCGTTGATTGACAAAGGAGTCATCCCTGTGGGGAGAAAGTACCCTCTGGTGAACTCCTTTGAGTGTCTTTGTAAGTTAGGGAGAGGCCCCAAATAGGACTTTTGGTTCCTTTTGGATGTTGACATTAGTCTTCTCTCTCTTTCCTCCCCTGGGTCTTTGCCTAAAATACAGACACGTTGTAAACATGTAAATGTAAACATTTCACTGAAGTGCAATACATACATATAGAGGCATGCACACAGCTCTGATTCTTGAAAATATTAACTCTAACTCTGCTTCTGGAAATGAGACTCTAGTCACTATTCCTTCCTGAGCCCACCACTTTGGCTCGGGAGGATGTACTAAGCCTGGTCCCACTGTGTTCCCCAGAATGCCCTTCCCTGTATGTTTTGAGAGGTTCCCGCCTTCCCCGCATGATCCCTCACAGTCAAAGCAAGAGGCAGTGAGAGGTAGATGAAGAGCCCAGCTTATGCCATGGGCTCTAGTTCAGCCTTCTACCTTCACTCATGGACCAGCAGCTCTAACCACTGGGCTAGACCATGGTTCTGCCTGTGGGCTAGCGGCTCCAATGGTTGGGCTAGACTAGGGGTCTTTCTCCAGACCAACAGCGAGCCACAGACTCTCAGACCACTGTTACAGCTCATTTATTATTGGTCTCTTCCTCTTTCCTTCCATTTTCCCTCCTCCAAAGTCAGCTCTCTGGGCCTCAAGGCTCAGCCTTCGACATTAAGACTCTACAGCCTTAAGGAGACCAGCCAGATCCCACAGCTCTTGGACTGAGCCTTTGGTATGCATGCACTGTACACTGTCCTCCCGTTGTTCATTGATTTACTCGAGCGGGCCCAGTAACATCTGCATTGTGAGATTTGTTACTGTGTTTGGCATATCAAATACGTCATGGGTAGCTTGCCAAACTTTGCTGTGTGGGCGAGATACTCTTGGTAGCTTGCCAGGCTTTTCGAGAGGAGCAGAGGAATCGAACTTGGGTCGGCCAGGTCGGCCGCATGTAAGGCAAACACCCTACCCGCTGTGCTATCGCTCCATGTGCACACACTCATATGTACACACACACACACACACACACACACACACACACACACACACCTCTGCCCGCACAGAGGCTAGCTTCAGACGTTTCCTGTTCCTTGTGTGGAGACACCAGTCCTCGTACCCTGGCCAGACACTCCCTGTTCCCGTGAGGGATGGTTGGTTGGTTTGTGATGGTTGGTTGCTACGGATGGTTCGTGAGCCCAGTAATGAACAGACCTGGTGTTGATTGGCTCTGTCTGCCCAGATGGTTCTTTTTCTGTGAACAGAACCTCTGCTGTAAGAAGCAAGTTCTTTGTGGTTTGGGCAGAGATGAACAACTTCCTTTCCCGTGTTCCGAGGTGGACAAATAAACCAGATGCCATCAACCAGCAAGCCTCGTTTGCAGGTCAGGCCGGCATCCTCCCCTGAGCTTAACCGGCAGAACTATAGAACACAGGAGGCAGGAGAGTGGGGTGAAGCCGGGCAGGGAGGGAAGGAAGAAAGAGGAGATTCTTGGGCTTTCTCTCCCCACCTCTCCCTGCTGACTTCCCTCCCTCCTTCTCTGATCCCCAGCAGCGGTTGACTGCATGCTGTTCTGGTTTTCCATTGCTTTGTTAGGCATTTTCGCGGGCCTAAAAGGCCATTTAGTGTCTTGCCCCAGGGGTGAGGCTCAGCCCCACACGGTTTGTGGTTTATGGGGGTCCTCTGGGAGGGCATCATCGGCAGTGCCTCGTCTGACCACTGGGTGGCGGAAGGCTTGTGCTAAGTGCAGGCTTGGGTGCTGGGGTGACTGGGGTGGGGTCAGGGAGTCTTAAATATCCTTCAAGACTATGATTTGTGATGGGAGCGTTGGAGGCACAGGTGTGTGTGTGTGTGTGTGTGTGTGTGTGTGTGCGCGCGCATGCGCGCACGCACGTGCGTGCATGCGCGCACGCACGCACACACACACAGACACTTCCTTCACCAAAGAACTCACACACAGTTACAAGCATTTATTCCCCTTGTAGAAATTTGTGGAATTAAAAAAAATATTAATGTACCCATGCATCTGTTTTCAGATTTTTTTTGGCTTTTTTTTAGGGTTACACCCGACAATGCACAGGGGTTCCTCCTGGCTCTACGCTCAGAAATTACCTTTTTTATTTTCTTTATGGGTCATCACACCCGGCGATGCACAGGGGTTACTCCTGGCTCATGCACTCAGAAATTACTCCTAGCAATGCTCGGGGGGACCATATGGGATGCTGGGAATCGAACTCGGGTCGGCCGCGTGCAAGGCAAACGCCCTTCCCGCTGTGCTATTGCTCCAGCCCCTCAGAAACTACTCTTTGCTTTGCTCGGGGGACCACGTGGGATGCTGGGGATTGAACCCGGGTCAGCCGTGTGTAAGGCAAATGCCCTTCCTGCTGTGCTATGGCTCCAGCCCCCTTCTGAATTCTTGAGATGTGTGTACGCCCGCTCAGATATGTGAGTGGCAAACTTTTCTTCCTCATTTCCGGCTCTCCTCAGCCCTGACCCCCGCACCCCCCATTCATTCTGCACTCTGGAGCTGGAGCGCTGTCTGTCTGTCCGTCAGTCAGGCTTCCCAGACTGTGACTCAGGATGACTCATTGTTTGTGTCGGGGCTGCAGTGGATAAAGGTGGAATCCCAGGCAGCCGGGCGTGCCCCAAGGCCAGAAATGCCAGCGAGTGTGTTGGTCCATATCTGTTTCCCACACGTATGGGGTGGGACCCACATGACGCCCATCCACATTCTGGGGGTCCGCAGGTTCCATTGCCAAGTTCACACGCAGGCACACATGTGTGGACATTCATGTCTACATTGTGCACACACTTTGCGTGCATTGTGATGCTCACACACATGCACACGCACACACACGTGCTCAAGCATGCGCATATAGACAACGGCTTTTGTTTCTGGATTCTCTGTACTCTGCTGCACTTTCATTGTATGAGCCCAAGGATTATCGACCTCAGAGGAAACGGAACCCTCTGGAATGCTGGGGTCATAGACCTGCTTTCAGCTGAGTCTTAACCACCTGACACTTCACCCCCTTCCTAGATACGGAAGTGGGGCAGCCGGGTGTTTGTGTGTTGTGACGAGTGTCGAGGACACACGTCATCAATGGCCCTGACCTGTCTCAGCAGACGTGGGTTGGCCCTGAAGCATCACAGGCCCTCACACGGAGCCCTCCCAGCGGACAAGGACAATCCCAGGGGCCGTCTGGGGGATTCGGGCTCAGCTCTGCGGTTACAGATACGTGGCAGCTAGACCCAGCGTGCAGGAATGGTTGACGGGCGGTTTCTCATTCTGTCAGGGTGTGCGGGGAGGAGGAAACACCTTCTGTGAGGCTGTGCAGTGGGAGCGGCTCTCGTTAGCCCTGAAATAGAAACAGACTCCTGCCCCGGGTAAAGCACACAGCAGGGATGGGGCTGGAGCAATAGCACAGCGGGTAGGGCGTTTGCCTTGCACGCGGCCGACCCGGGTTCGATTCCCAGCGTCCCATATGGTCCCCTGAGCACTGACAGGGGTGATTCCTGAGTGCAGAACCAGGAGTGACCCCTGTGCATCACCGGGTGTGACCCAAAAAGCAAAAACAAACAAATAAAAACCCCACAGCAGTGAGCTCTCAGAACAGCATCGAACAGGTGGGCTTCCCCCGCCCAAACTGGGGCTTCCCAGCCCAGGCCCTGCTGAGGAAGCCAGACCCCCCACCCCACTTCCTAGCCTTTTCCTCACGGGCACCTCCCAGCCTTCATGCACAGCGGGTCGCCCACCTTTGGGATGTTTGGGTTTCAGCCCACTGATGCACATTTTATTTTTAAATTTTTTTCAGGGATGGGGGCTTCCCAGGGGTGCTCAGGAGGCTTGAGGGCTTTGCCCTACAATATTCAGTCAACCTCATTAGAAGTTCAGTGCTGGAACCTTGCGGTGCTGACCCTCCAGGGTGACCATGGTGTGCTCAGGCCCCTCCCCCCCCAGGGCTGCCCGGAGACAGCGGAACGCTACATGTGCTAAGGATCAGACCTGGGACTCGCTGATGGCCGCCCTGTCCCCAGACCCACGAGTGGAGTCGTTCCTGGGTAGGTCCCTAGTGGTGCAGACCAGCCGCAGCACGTGACTCGGAGAAGGCTGAGTCCCTGCTCTGTTCTCTTTCATCCACCATTATGGTGCCAGGGAGATGGTTTCAACTGGACGTGTCTTTCAGCACCTTCTTCTCATCTCTTTCAAGAGCCAGAAACCGCCCTTGGCTCAGACAGCGGCAGGCGATAGTGTTGAACGAGACACTAATGCTATGCCTTGTTAATCAATTTTAGTGTGCTTTGGGGTGTTCTGGTTTTTTTTTTTTGAGGTGATTTCCAACTTACAGAAACTCTGCAAAAATAGTATAGGGAACTCTTTATTCCCTTATCCTTCTAATTAGATTCACTCACTAATTACATTCTGTCCAATTTGCTTTACGACCTTCTCTTTTTCTCTCTGCCTCAATTTGGGGAAACCGTTGGAGAGAACTTTGGAGATGTCATTCTCCTTTATACCTAAATGCCCCCGTGTGTTTTTTCCGAGAATAAGGACGCGAGACAATGGCCCACACCAGACATCCTGGGATGAAGGCAACACCCTCCTCTGATCTGAATTTGGCAGTTGTCAGCTTTTGACTCGACGATAGATGAGGAGACAGATAATGATCATAGGTAAAAGACAATGAATGGGTAGGTGAAAGAAATAGACAATGGATGGATGGATGACAAACGATGGAGTACTCTTGAACAAGAACGGGAATTTTTTGTAGATTCTTAATTGATTCAGTAGCCCAAGGGACAAGGCATTTGCCTTGCATGCAGCTGACGCTTGTTCTACGCCTGCAACTGCATATGGTCCTGGGAGCACCAGTAGGAGTGATCCCTGGGTTCAGGACCAGGAGGAGTACCCCACCCCCCATCCCCAGCCCACCAGCACTGCCGGGTGTGGCCCAAAGCCAACAGAACAAAAGGAAGCAAGACCAGACAATGTCAGTGTATGTCGATTTCGTGTGCTCTGACTTCCTGCTGGTTAATTCCACTGGGGTGCAGGGATTCCTAGTCTCAAAGTCAGACTGGAACACCACAATCCACCAGAGATTTAGAATCCAGAGATAGGAACTAAAATATTTTGCAAAGGAGGATGAGCTCAAATGCAGTGTAACTGGGTCTCTGGGGCTGCTTCTTCACAACACGGTTCCTTAAGTCATCAGGGTTGCGCGGCCCTCTCTCGCCGACCTCGGTGGAACTCTCCAGAGTCAGAAAACAGCAGGCAGTCTCCTCTGTCCCAGGGCCGACTCCCGAGATGCTGACAAGAGCCATCACTGAAGACTGGCCGGGTTCTCCTTGGTCTGTCGCCCTTGGTCTGGCTTTCTGGCTTGAGGGGACTTGAGCGTCTTTCTACAGATTTGTCTGAGACCTTGAGATGGCATCAGGGCGGGTCACTTCTTGGGCCTAAGCCTGATACGGCAGCCCCTGAGCATCCCTGTAAGACCACTTCCCCACCCCCCAAAACGCAAGAAAGACTTGGTCCATTTCCCCATCTGGAGTCTTTCATCTTCCTCATCTGGAAACTTCTCTCCCATGTCTCTCCTTTATCTCCCTTTTCAGATGCCCCATGCCCGCCCCCCCCACAGCCCCCAGCCCTTTCAATCAGTTGGGCCACTTACCAACCACCATTCACGCAGACTCACGGACGGCGGGAGAGGTCATGCTATGCTGAATACTTTTTTATTTATATTTCGTCTGTAAACATAATTTGCTTTGTAGGCACAATATAACGAAAGCTCTAAAGCCACAAATACATTGGACAATGTCTCAGGTCACTCCCCCGGCTCAGGTCACAGGGACGCCCTGGCAGTTCCCATAAAGGTGACCACACGCGGCTGCCGTGTCCAGCACCAGGAGACGGGCAGGCAGACACCGCGCTCTGCGCCACGCTTGGAAGCGAACCCCCGCCTTCGCCCCATCCCAGGTTCTGAGCGGGTGGAAGGACGTTCCCTAACTGCCTGGCACGATGAGTCGCTGAAAACAACACCACCTTTTTTTTGGGGGGGGGCATGCGCGGCCAGCTCCCCTTCAGGATTCCGAGATGCTCCCCTGCTCACATGGCCCTAGGAGATTCTGTCTGTCCAATCCCCCCCGCCCCCCCCCCCCCCGAATGTCGCTTGGCACGTTGCTCTCTGTAAGACCCCATTGTTGCACCATTCTGGGGGGCTGTGACCGACCCACACAGATTTCCACAGGGGGTCCTGGGGAGAGAACTACTGGTGATCAGAAAGGCCCAGAACTGGAGGTGGGTTTGGGGGAGGGGAGGGGTTCTCTCATACGGCCTCCTGGGGTGAGCAGCGGGCAACCTCCGTGTCCTCTCCTCTCCCCGTGTGACACCTTCTCCCACCGCAGGGAGGAGGAGCCCCCTTCGGGTGAATATTTGGCACCGGGAAGTCATCGCCCCCAGATGAGGACAGGAAGAGACCTTGAGGACACAAGGGACAAAGGGGCTTCGGGAGGGCAGCTGGGGTGGGGATGGCCAAGACGCGCTCATTCCTGCCGTGGGGTGGGGACATGGTCAGCCCTGCGGCTCACGGTTGACAGAGCTGGCCGCCACATGCTTGGTCATGCCGTGCTGCGGGGGACCCCCATCCCCTCCCCATGCCCCAGGTCTCGCGGGACAGGAAGTGAGTTGGGTGCTGGTGTTGGTGTGGCGGCTTTTTTGAGTTTGGGGGCTGGAGTCGATTCTTGGTGCCAAACAGGCTGGGGAGGAGGGAAAGAGGAACCAGCCCATGGGAATCCTGTGTCTCCTCTTGCGGTGGGGTGGCTGTGCCCCCTGGCCACGCCAAGGGGGAGGGGCAGGCAGTTTCTAAGGGGCCGGCAGCAGGCGAGGGGGTTCCATCGGAAGCGGGGGCTGTCAGGCCCCCAACTCCCAAAGGGCAGGGGCCCGGCCAAGAGTCTGCACCATGATTTTCTGTTCATTTGGTATCAAATGTGGAGCCTCGGCCTCTAAGATGCCGAGAGTTGGCCTCTAGGTTGGAACAGGCTTTGGCAAAATGACGATTAAAAAAGATACAAGTGGATTGTTTCTCTCCCTATATGGGTGCTCGCGAGGTCTCCCGGTTAAATGGGGAATAAGGAGAGCCAGGCTTGGTCATGCCACTGACAGGTGGGCACACGTGGGCATGCCCGAGTCACGGATTCCGAAATAACACGGTGCTTTTGTCTTAAAAATGAAGTGAAAATAGATGTGGCCAGGGCTGGGGAGGGGTTTGGGAAGAGAAACCTTCCCAGACTGGACCCGCCTTCAACTAGCCCGCAAGGACCCGCACTTGCTTCCCTGGCCCTCCCAGATGGGAGAGGCAGGTGAACTGAAAGACAGGGGCTGTTGGCTCAGGAAATCGCCCCCTCTGACCTGCCCCATCTGGCGGGTATTCTCATCTAAGCGTGGGTGACCGGCAGCAGAAAAATGTCATTTGGCCCGAGGAATCTTCACCTGGGGTGGGGTGACCCTCGTGACCCACCCCCCACCCCCCACCTGCCTCGACTATGTCTGGTCTCCTAGACCCTGGGCGGCGGTGAACTGGCGCCCGGAATTGCCAGGTTGTTCCGGACCTGTCGCGAAGGACCCCAAAGAGGATGTGGAGGAAGGGGAGGGGGTTTTCGTGGGGGAGGGACCCTAATACTGCATGGGATGGGGTTGGCACTTAATTTCAAAACACAACAATGATCAACAGCGTCTGTGTTAAGCTCAGCCGACTGCAGACAAACACGACACACACTGACTACGGCGTTTGCTGGCGGGCCCCGAGGGGCGCCTGGCCGGCTCCTCCCCCCATCCCCGGGGGCTTCACTGGATGAAGGGGATCCGCTCCTTGTTCTCACTGTCACCCTCATGGTCCTCCTCCTCCTCCCCGGCCTCGCTGGTCTCGGTGCTGTCGTTGGCCATCTGCGGGGCGACAGAGGGAGGTTCGGTTTGGCCAGGCAGATCGGGAAACACCCCCAATGCCACCCCCACCCCGAGGGGCACTGGCTCGGGTGACAGGAGCTCCCAGGAAGGCAGCATGGTGCTGGCCGGGCCCCCACAGAGTGGACATGAGCATGTGGCCTTGGGATGGGGTGCTGTGCCTTGCTTGATGGGGTCAGGAGCCCAGGGTGGCAGGCCATGCTGCTAGGTATGGACGCTTCCGAGAGGGGTCTTGGGGGTCCGCCCTGGGGGCCTCTGAGAGATGAAGCCGCAGGCCTCTATCCCTTTTCTGCGGTGGCAGGGGACAGGTTCCTTTGCCCTTTGACTCACCAGGGGTGTCGGGGTTTTCTCCACGTCCAGAATTAACTTTCCGATGTTTCCTCGGTCGTGAATCCGCTGCATGGCCTCCTTTACCTGGGGGACAGGAGGGAAGCAGGGATGCCTGTCAGGGGGAGGGGTGTGGGTCGGGAGGCGGTGGGGACCTGGGTGGCGGTGGTAGTGGTGGTGGTGGGGGTGGGGTGGGGGGGAGTTCGAGAAAGAATTCATCACTCTCTCCCACCAGGGGGCGCTGTGGCTCAAGTTTTCTGCGCCGGAGAACCTGAAACCAAATAAGTTAAGTCTCTCTCTCTCTCTCTCTCTCTCTCTGATGCAGTGCAAGCCACTCCCTCTCCAGAGCATAAACGATCGAGGGAAATAACTTCAGAAATAAGGGCGCCAGGATTTCTTTTATAAAATAAAAGCACAGTGATGAGAGGAGAGTGTCTGGGGTACTGCGGTGTTACACACACTGGCCTCAGTAGAGAGCACTTTGGGGCGAGTCTCATATCTTGCTTAAATGTTTCCTGATGCAGACTCATGATTGTGATAAAATGGCCCGTAACTCAACCAAAAAAAGGGGGGTCTAAATGGCTGAATGATGGGGGCTCATGAGACCAGAGATGGTTCCAGGACCCTCTGGAAGCCCAAGGGAGGCAGAGAGCAGCTCATTCTCCACCTGCGTGGGGAAGTGGGGTGGTGCGGGGTGCGGTCAGGGTTTCCTGCAGAGGAGAGGGCTGGAGGCGAGAGCCTCACCTGGGTGAAATGAATCGACGTGGAAACAGCTGCCCAGCATTTACAGAGTCACCACAGAGCTAGCCTAAGCACGGCCAGGAACCTTCTCTTTACAGCTGTGTACCCCCACCAACCAGTCCACCAGGCCACGTCAAATGCCACTTTCTTTTATTATTATTATTATTAGTGAAACACCATGAGGTACAGTTGTAGACTTACAAAGTTTTGTGCTTGGGTTTCAGTTATAAAATGATCAAGTACCCATCCCTCCACCAGGGCCCATTCTCCACCACCACTGATCCCAGTATCCCTCCCACCTCTCACCCCCCATTCCACCCTGCTTCTATGGCAGGGCATTCCCTTTTGTTCTCTCTCTCCTTTTGGGTGCCATGGTTTGCCAAAAGAGACATTAAGTGCAATCATGCTCGGTCTATATTCTACTTTCAGCATGCTTCTCCCATCCTGGGAGGATCCTTCCAACACTCTTTATTTGGTGCTCCCTTCTCTATCTGAGCTGCCTTTTCCCCTAGCGTGTGCGGCTGGCCTCCAAGCCATGGAGTAAACCTCCTGGTATTTATCTCGGCTATTCTTGGGTGTTAGTCTCCTATTTTGTTACTTTATGTTCCCCAGATGAATGCAATCTTTCTATGTCTATCCCTTTCTTTCTGAGTCATTTCGCTTAACATGATACTTTCCATGTAATACCACTTGTATGTGAATTTCATGACTTCATCTTTTCTAACTGCTACATAGTACTCCATTGTGTAAATGTACCAAAGTTTCTTTAACCAGTCATCTGTTCTCGGGCACTCAAGTTTTTTTCAGATTCTGAAATGCCACTTTCAAGGCTAGAATTTGGTCTGGGTTGGGTCTGGGGGGCGAGGCTCAAGGCTGACACCTCGATCTGCCCTCAGGAATCCCTCCCAGCAGGGCTTGGGGGACCAAGTGGGGTGCTGGGATCAAACCCATGTCACCTGCGTGCGAAGCAAGTGCCCTGTCCCTGTACTATGGCTCTGGCCCTCACGATATTAAAAGGAAGATATTAAATAGAAGATTAAATATTATTAACTCGAATAAGATTTTATTAAGATATTAAACAGATGTTAAAAAGAAGCCGGAAGGCAGTGAGGGGCTCTTGGAGCTGTGTGCTTACAGGGACACCGATGGGGTCCGCTCCCCAGCCAGAAGGAGCCTGGCAGAGCCAGTGAAAGGTCAGCATTCCAGGTGCTTCCCCGGGGATTCATCTCCAAGATCACAAAGGTGGGCGGGAAACTGGCAGCACAGGACGGGCCATCCCAGCATTGTGCTCGGTGACACCCAACAATGGGGCCACCTTCATGCCACAGATAAGGAGCTGCTCAGTAAACCATGGCTCTCACACCACAGAATGGAAACGTCAGGCTGAGGATAACGCCGATCAGAAAGAATGTGGGCAAGATCAACTGCTCAGTGGCAGGAGAAAGCGAGCCCGGGGTTTGGGTGCAGATTTCCACAGAATGGGGCCCCTGTGATCACGAGAAAGGCATTTCAGGCCGCCAGCTCGGAATGACAGTCTTTCAACACACGCTTAAACACCTTCTGCGGGGAACATACTCTTAAGTCAGTATCGCAGAAATTAGAATGCGCATCTCAGCGTCTCTCCTAGGGCTCAGGCGCAGGACAGCCAAGAACTGGCCAGTCAGAAGCTGACCCCTATGCCCCCTCCCCATGTTGGGGATAGAACCCAGTTGGCCGTGGGGGGTTGAATCGGTTTCTGTTCTAGAGACGGAAGGCTGCATATTGGAGCAGGGCTTTCTGGCACTGGCCCAGGAAGACAGCTACTGCTCCTGGCCCACATGGATTGCTCTGCAAGTGTTTGCGCATTGGGATGTAATGCAGCACCACATGGAGCTCAGTTTCTGAAGGGGGCAGTGCCTTGAATCCAGGACAAAACCTCTCCCCACAATGCAGTGAACTGGACCCGTGGCTTCTTTCTGAGCCACAGAATCCAGCACCCATGAAGGGCTGACACAGTCTTGATCAGGGCGATTGTGGTCGCCATCTTCTCTTTCTTTCTTTGACTCTCCGTGCCTTTTGTACTGAAGGAACAAGCAAGCGGTCATGTGTCACTGCCCAGTGGAAAAGTCCACTAGGATAAGGGACTGACAACTCAGGATCTGGCCAGCCAAGAATCGACCAATCAGAAGCTGACCCCTTCGCCCCCATTGAAAAATCGCTTAAGGAAATAACTGGGTCTTGGCAATAACCAATGACCATTTGGAAGCAAATCCTTCCCGGAAGAGCTTTGATTCAGGACCACAGCCCTCCCTAAAGACCCCTTACTGGAGCCCTGGGAGAAATCCTGAGCCTGGGACCAGAGAGATAGTACAGCGGCAGGGAACTTGCCCTGGGGTCAGTCCCCAGCATCCCATATGGCTCCCTGAGCCCCACCGGAAGTGACCCCTGAGCACAGAGCTAGGTGTCAGTCCTGAGCACTGCTTGGGGTGGCCCCCAAAAACAAAACAGTAATTTTTTTTAAAATCCTGGGGCTGGAGCCATAGTACAGTGGGATGGGCTTTTGCCTTGCACGAGGCTGACCCAGGTTCAATTCCCGGCACTCCATATAGTCTCCTGATCACTGCTAGGAGTAATGCCTGAGCATTGCCATGTATGGCAAAACAAAAACAAAACAAAACCTGAATCCTCAAACCTGGCTGAGGTCAGAGCTCATTCCTCACCCATCAAAACTGGACACTGAAGCCAGTGAGAGTGTGAGGAAGCGTGTACAGCCACAGAGATATAAGACCCTTCCCCGGAAACACAGTTAGTTCTTCCTCACGAGGTACAGCTCACATCCCCCAGAGAAGAACCTGCGTGTTCAAAGACAGAAGCAGTTTGTGTCTCAGGCTGACATGGTACAGACCTTGCAGTTTAATTCCCAGAGGCAGGGAAGGGGGGAAGGAACCGCTCCAGACAGGCCTCCCAGAATCCCGCTGTTTATTACCCAGGCAAGGCGTTCCGCACCTGGAAACTCCTTGGAGATTAGAAACCGTTTTTGAGCTGGTTCTCCAATACCGCGGAGCCCAGGGGGGGACAGACTGGCTGTTTTCTTACCCATTAAAGCTCATCGTTGGAGCTGGGAAAGTCACCTGCCGAGTGGGCTTCTTCTGCATATTTTGGAACATTTATTTCTGAAACAAACTGATTCCTTCTCGTCTCTGACTGGGGCTGAGGGGAGACCCACCCCAGCGTGGTCTGATCTTCCATCTCGCTGTGGGGACTCAGCTCTTTCGGCTGCGTTTGAACTGTGGCAAGCCTCTGGGGTATAATTTAGGCGGCAAGAAACTGCCCTTTACGGAGGATTTCTTTATCCGGCGCAGCACGAGGCATTTGAGCCCCGTGGCCCCCTGCCCTGGTCTGCACACACCTCTGAGTGGCACGCAGGCACCTGAGGCTCACACATAAGAAGAGCCTAAAACAGGGTGCTCTCTGGGCAGCACCGGGCACCGCGGGAAGGGGACTGAGAGGGCAGCTGCCTCTTGGCAGGACTTGGCACAAACCCAAGGATGGGGGCTCTGTGTTGCACAGAGAAGGCCCCCTCAGGGAAGCCTGCATACACAGATTACGCTCCCCAGCTCCTAGACTCCCCAAGGTGGGGTGGGCACCCTGGCCCGTGACCTGCCCCTCTGGCGGCGGCAGGAAGGAAGCCTTTCCTGGGCTTCTCTGGTGCTTTTGGAACGTGGCCGCCACCGCATGTCCCGCTTGACCTTGGAGTCATGTTACAGGGGCTCCTGGGCACAGCAGGGGTCTGGCTCCTCTGCCCCTTGCCCAGACCACCTCCACTTCCGCTCTGGAGGCCGAGCTTGGGCACCGGGTACCTGTCCAGTCTTGTCCTGTGCTGTTAATTCAGGCATGAGCTCCCCCAGGAAGCTGCTCTGCACCCCCACTTCTGCTCCTCATAAATGGCCACTGAGTTCCCGGGGCACCCTGCTTATGTCCACCTGGTTATATCCCGACCTGCCCCAGCCACTAACCCCAAGCCCCCCTCCAGCTCCCCAGTTCTGGAGCTTACTCAGTCTGGCCACTAAAATGTCCTTATCTGACCTCAGTGGAAAGCCCGAGAAGAGCTTTTGGAGGATGTGATTGCCGGGTTGGGATTTGGTAGGTGAGGAGGAGGCAGCTAGGAGGCGAAGGTGGAGTCTGGGGTCTTCCTGCTTGGGGAGCAGGAAGTGACAGGGAGCCAGAGTCCCGCAGGACAGGAAGACGAGGAATGAACAGGAATGAGGGATGGTGGTGGCAGGGCTGGGCGGAAGAGGCACCTGTCGACTCTCCCGGGATGGGGGCACTGCTTCCCAGACCAGAAGCGTCGCCCCTCCCCCCTTCCTGTTACCTTCTAAGCTCGAGGATGGATCTTCTGCCCTCATCAGAAGAGGACCAATTACTGTCTTTGTTTGGGGTTGGGGATGGGTATCGATTACTGAGTCATTTATCCAAGATCCAGGCAGGTCATCTTGACGGCACGCATGACACCACGTAATAACTGGAACAGCTGGGCTGAGCTCTGACTAGCAGGGAATGGAGCTGTCTAAGATGGGGGTGGGGGGGTGGGGGGGGGGGAAGCAGCGCATCCCACCATGGGGACACCGAGTCTGGGAGCTTTGAGAAGGGGAGGAGTGACAGGGTGATGGAGAAGCACCAGCGTTGTCTGCGGGAGATGCCCCAACAGTGTCTATCCTGGGGGAGAAGGGGCGGGGTTCTGGAGAGAGCACAAAGGGCTTTGTACATGGTGGGGGGGGGCGCAGGTGCACTCCCCTACACTGCATGGTCGCCTGAGCATACTGGGGAGTGACCTCTGAGTCCAGAACTGGGAGAAGGCTCTGAGCATGATCCAAAACCCCCAACAAGTCACAGAAGACAAAAGGCAGTGAAATGTCTTATACATATCTACGAACTCACTGTTCCATTTCTTCCCTCAGATCAAGAATGTCCTTACTGAGCTCTGGTTGCTCTCTCTCGAGGTGATAAAGCGTGTTGAAATCCCCAACTATTATTGTGTTGCTACCGATGTCTTTCTTCGGGGCTATGAGCAGTTGTTCCCTCATTAGATGCAGATACATTTAGGAGTGTGACTTCTTCCTGATGTACAGAAATGAAGTCACGAAGTTCACTTATAAATGGATGGACACGGAGCGTATCACGCTGAGATATCATACTGAAATGAGTCAGAAGGAGAGGGACAGACATAGAATGACTGCACTCATTTGTGGAATATGAGAGCCCCATGGAGCCAGCCACGGCCATGCTGGAACCACTCTCCACACGTCCGGACGGGCCTCGTGCATGAAAGAACTGACAGAGGAACCCAGGCATGCGGGTCCCGGGGCTGAGGTCTCCAAGCCTGCTCGGATTGGGACTGGGCCTTCTCCACCCAGACCCCCCTCATCTTCCAGTAGGTAGGCATCACACCCACCAGCTGCTGCCAGCGCCAGGTTGGTCCCATCAACGGCCAAGACGCAGAGACTATAAAACTCAGCTCTCAGAAGCGCGCGGCTGCACGACATCTTTTTTTTTTTTTCCTTTGGAGAACCTGGCAGGCACCAAAAGTATCCTGCCCACACGGCAGAGTCTGGCAAACTTCTGTGTCGTACTCAATATGCCAAATACCAATACAATCATGGGTCTCATTCTCCTAATCCTGAAAGAGCATTGAAATGGCTCTTTTAAAACCTCAGGGCTAGGAAGGAGACGTTACTGGTGCCTGCTCGAGGAAATCGACGAACAACAGGATGATCGTGATCGTGATATATATATATATATATATATATATATATATATTTAAAACATAACATGAGACCAATACCCAAGGACAGTAGGAACAAGGGCCAGGACAAATGGTCCATGCAAATGGTCCATGGTTGGAAGCCTGCCTCCAGGGCTGGGGGAGAGGCAGGTGGGATAGAGAAGGTTGGACAATGATGGTTGGAAGGGGTCGCTCTGGATGGGAGATGTGTGCTGAAAGTGGATAGAGGACCAATCATGATGGCCTCTCAGTATCTGCATTGCAAACCATAATGCCCAAAAGGAGAGAAGGAGAGAGGAAGAGAGGGAGAGAGGGTGTGAGACAGAGAGAGAGAGACAGAGAGACAGAGACAGAGAGACAGAGAGACAGAGAGAGACAAGAGACAGACACAGACACAGAGACAGAGTGTGAGTCGGGGGGGCAGAAAGGATATGGGGGATATTGCTGGTGGGAAATGTGTACTGGTGGAGGGATGGGTTTGGAAGATTGTCTAACTGAAACCTGATCACAAAAGCTTTGCAACTGTATCTCACAGTGATTCAATTAAAAAAAAAAAGGAGTTAAGATAAAAAAGGTGCTGTTGGCTACTCCCAGACCTGTTCGCTGAAATGGTGGAATGACGCATCTGTCAGGCAGGAATGGGGACCCTAAGCCATGCCCGGCTTTGCCCGCTGAGGCTCCTTCCTGCTGGGCTACGTCCCGATATTCTTTGCTCAGAGCTGGGCTGGACTGTAGGACACTCCCCCCCCATGTTGGCTTTTGTGCCCTGTGGTCCTCGTGCGTCCTGTATTTCCTCCAAAAAATGGGAGGAGTTTCAGTCAGACAGACACGGTCCCCAGGAGGCTGCCTCCCCGGTCGCCGGGAAAGGGCGCTGCCTTGCCCCAGAGTTTCTTTATGAGCTGGCAGCATTTCCAAAGGAGACGCGTCCCTTCATCCACAATTTGATTAGCAGCCATGAGCAGTTCATACCGGAGAGGTGGGGTGAATAACGGATTCTCTCCTCTGCCTCCCGCGAGCAGTGGCCTTTGCAGAGATACATAATTAGAGGCTCTGAATCATGCTTGGCTACTCAGACCCCAAGTAAATTCTTAGTCGGTGGGCTGGAGCAATAGCACAGCGGGTAGGGCGTTTGCCTTGCACACAACCAACACCACCAACCCGAGTTCGATTCCTTTGCCCCTCTCGGAGAGCCCGGCAAGCTACTGAGAGTATCTCGCCTGCACGGCAAAGCCTGGCAAGCTACCCATGACGTATTTGATATGCCAAACACAGTAACAAGTCTCACAATGGAGACGCTACTGGGTCCATTCGAGCAAATTGATGAACAACGGGAGGACAGTGACAGTGACAATGACAGTAACAGTGATCCACAAGCAGAAACATAGGAGCAAATGCCTACCAGGAAGAGCAGGGTTGAGGGGAAGGTTGGCGGGTTTCTGTTTCTTAGAAAGACATGAGAATGGGAGCAGGGTACACTCAGTGGGACGGCCTCTATGTAAATCGGAAGTTAATATCCATCATCCACAGAATGTAGCCTGCCCACACGGCAGAGTCTGGCAAACTCCCCGTGGCGTACCCAATATGCCAAATACCAGTAACAATGATGGGTCTCATTCTCCTAAAGAGCCTTGAATATAATCTCAGGGCGAGGATGAAGGAGACGTTACTGGGGCCTACTCGAGGCAATCGACGAATAACAGGATGATTTGTGATTTGATTTGTGAATATCCATCATAGGTGATATTGACTCAACAACCTGATAATCTGGCCAGGTGATGGCGAGTTCCTCTTCTCTTGCCAAGTGTCAAAAGAGGGACCAGAGAGATGGGACAGCATTTTTCTTGAAGGTGCCTGGCTTGGGTTCGATCCCCAGCACCCCCATCTGGTTCCCTGGAGTGATCTTTGAGTGCAGAGTTGGTAATAAGCCCCTAGTGCTAATAGTTGTGGCCCCCAAACCAAATAAGTAGATATCTCAATTTTTTTTGGAGGGGGGGTTCACACCCGGCAATGCTCAGAGCTTATTCCTGGCTCTGCACTCAGGAATTATTGCTCAGGGGACCATATGGGATGACAGGGATTGAACTTAGGTTGGCCACATGCAAGGCAAACACCCTACCCACTGTACGATCACTCTGGCCCCCTACATCTATATTCTTTAAAAAGAAAAGGAAATGCAAGAACAGAGAAAGAGGCTAGGATAGAGGGAATTGGGAAGGATGCTGTGTGCTGAGTAGCCGGGGAGCACTGTGGGGCGAGCTCTGTAGTGGGCTCTCTGCTGAGGTAGCTGCAATTGGGTCTGATGGCAGGTGTGGCCGAGGGCTGGACTGAGACCAGTGGGACTCTGGCATCAGGGAGACTGGGGGCGAGACAAGCCGAATAGGCCGGTTGAGTGGCTCTTACGTCACACCCAGCCTGAATCTCTTCTTCCGGCTGTTTCTGGAAGCGCACAGTTCCCGGAAGGGGAGGGGGCACATTCTCTCCAATGACCCAGGTCTTGACAGACTCATCTTTGGGGAGGAGGGGAGGGAGGTAACCTGATTTACTGTCTTCCGTTTTCACTGGGTCGGGAACAATGCCCGGCCCGCCCTGCAGACCGGTTGACGTCAGGACTGACTCACTCCGAAGGCTGATTTTTAATATCGTGGCCCATTTGCCAGGCACAGAGGAGAATCAAGAGGCTAACCTTTGCTTCCCGGAATCTTTCCGGTGGTCTGACAGAGGAGATTCGCCGTCCCCCTCTCCCCAAGCACCAAGGAACATCTATTAGCCCTGAGGTTGTGTTGCTATGGCAACAAGATAAAACCAGGCTGCAATATATTGGGGAAAGTAAGCACAGGATGTGGGGGGGAGGAGGGGGGATTCTGCCCGCAAGCTCCCGTTCCTGCTCAGAGTTGGGGTCACGGCCTCTGCAATGCAAGAAGGAACACCAGGAAGGTCCCATCTTGGCTCAAACTGGGGCTCCCAGGCTGCTCACAATGGCCTGGCCCCCCCGGGGTCAGCTTCTGGATAACAGGGAGGTCTCTGCAGTCACGAACTGGTAGGGGGCCCAGGAGACCAAGTTTGGTAGGAATTGGGGAGTGGGTGTTTATCCGTGTGTCCTGGTGAGAAAGAGCCGAGTCACACTGAGCTCAGATGGGAGACCCTGGGGAATTCTTCAAACATCCCGAATTATTCTCTTCACTTTTGTGAGCATATCCTAAGGAAATAAGTTTACATCTTCAATAATTAAAAAAAAAATTTTTTTATCTCAAATGTGTGCTGCAGCTAATAGTCATCAACATGAAATAACGGGGTGACTGAGCACGGTGGACTGGAGCACCAGCTCTGCATGGGGGCGGGCAGTGGCGACGGCACAAACCCGGGCACCCCCTGGTCCCCCAGCACCCCTGTGAGTGACCCTGAGCACTGCTGGGTGTAGCCTCGGAGCAAACCAACAAGAAAGGAAACGGCACCTCGGGGTCCAGGGAGAGAAGAAGAGGGGGGTAAGCTTCCACACACACACACACACACACACACACACACACACACACACACACACACACTTCCGATGACAAGTCATGCTGTCAAGATCCTTCGAATGCTGGGGCTGAAGCAATAGCACAGCGGGTAGGGCGTTTGCCTTGCACACGGCCAGCCCAGCCCGGGTTCGAGTCCCAGCATCCCATATGGTCCCCTGAGCACCGCCAGGAGTAATTCCTGAGTGCAGAGCCAGGAGTAATTCCTGTGCATTGCCAGGTGTGAACCAAAAAGCCAAAAAAAAAAAAAAAAGATCCTTCGAATGCACTGGGGAGCGTCGATGAGAACACAAGTGGCTAGCAAAAATGTTTACATGGTACATCTGTAATTTCTAAAATTGTCAAGAAGAAGCAAACCCAGGCTTCCTATGCATACAAGGGAAATACTGGACCCAAAAAGTCGAGGTAAACTCCTTTCCGTTTCTCTGAACAAGGCTGAGGTGGAATCTCCACTCTCTCCAGGGTGCGGGTGTCTGCAGTGCGATGGCCCGAGTCTCTCCTGGACCGTTTGAAAGGCCCAGAACTGCTTACTGCTTCCTCTGCGGGGTTCTTGCCCCACCTGGCCCCTGGCCCCTGGCCCCAGCTGAGATGCTCGTCAGGGTGTGTTTGTTCCCGGGTGATCCACACGAGCCCAGGGGTGCACACTCAGCCACGGCCACCAACACTGGTTGGCACAGACTGACTCAGACACACAGCCTCACGCCATTCTTCTCCCTGAGAGGTGGTCTCTGACACCCAGAACTGGCAAAGCACGGAGGCCCCACGCCACCATCACTGACCCGTCAGCAAATCCCGGTCCCTCCCATCCCAGCCCAGTCTCCGGAGCACCAAGCCAGGAGTAGCCCCTGAACACCATCGGGGGTGGCCCAAACAAAGCCTTCCCCTCCATCCGAATGTTGGTTTCTTTGTATTTGGGCCACACCCCGGGTGCTTAGCTGACTCCTGGCTCTGTGCTTAAGGACCACTTCTGGCAGGGCTCAGGGGACCATACAAGGTGCCGGGGATCAAACCTGGGTCGGCCATGTGCAAGGCTAGTGCCCTGCCAGTTGTACTACCAGTCGGGCCACAAGCACCTGTTGTAATATCAGTCCAGCCACAAGCCCCGTCCCTTACCCCTGACTCAAACTTTTTTTTTGCCTTTTGGGTTACATCCAGCCATGCTCAGGGATTATTCCTGGCTCTGCACTCAGGAGTTACGCCTGGCAGAGCTCAGGGGATCATATGGGATGCTGGAAATCGAACCCAAGTCGGCCGCATGCAAGGCAAATGCCCTATCTACCCGCTGTGCTATCACTCCAGCGCCCGACTCAAACTTTGACTGTTGAAGTCAGTCCTGACGTTACTGATTGATGACTCTCAAGCCGGGACGATGCACACTACCCCGAAGCCAGAACCTCTCTCTCCCCGTCTCCTCTCACACCTCCTTCTCCCTTCCCGCTCTTACTTGTTCCCCTTGGGTTGCTCCAGAGCAGAGAACGGTCGTGTAGGAAATACCGGGCATGTGTCCCCCGCCCCCTGGAAAGTTACAATTTTCCTGAGGCCCCCAAGAGGCCGCTTGGCTCTGATTTCCCGCAATGCTGTGACGTGACGCTGCATGCTTTTCCTCCTGTTACCTGCTGCCAATTTCTGTTATTATCGGTAATAAGGCGTAATGACACTGCTTAATGACACGCCATAAAGAGCTTGATGATCACTCTAGAATTCTCTCCAGTCAGAAAGAGACAACTCCTACGGTCCTTTTTAGGTGGGGCTTGGAGTCCTCGCTCCCAGTCAGTTTGCAGGTTTCTGCTTCTCGCAGAAATGCAGTGAACCTAGGGCCGGTGTGTGTGTATGTGTGTGTTGAGGGTCCCCTATGGGGCCCTGCGGTATGGAGCACCAGGGCAGCCCCCTGGGAAAGTCTAGGAGAGGCCAGGTGCCCAATGCTCCCAGCCTTGCAGCTCACTCATCTTCCCGTGGAGTATCTGGTTAGAATCGGCCCTTCCGGTGTATCTGCCAGACTCTTACGAAGGGCCCTTCCGTTGTAGGATGGAACCGCTCCCAGCCAGTCTCCCTGGGCGCCCCCCAATGGGATTCCTGTCTTTGTATAACGGTCATCATGAAATGCTGGACCATTTTTAGTGTGCTTCCAGCCATTGGAACCACACACACACACACACACACACACACACACACACACAGAGCAGGGTTCCAGGACCTACCACCGTGCAGAGCCACTGGAACTACACACACACACACACACACACACACACACATGCATGGCAGGGTTCCAGGACCTACCACCATGCAGAGGTCTGTCAGATACTTACACTGTCCCTTTGCCCCAACCCTTGTGCTGGTGGCCCCTTCCTCTGTCCCTTCCCCTTTCACTCCAACCCTCTGACCTTCCTCTGCTAGGGACATTGGTGATTCATCCCACCGAGTCCCCCACAGGTACCCTCTGGAGACTTTAAGGAAATTCCAGTGACAAGCTCCTTCTGTCATGTACAATAACGTCATCCAGTGTCAGGACTAAGGCCGGGAAAGGTCTGGAGAGGTCCTGGCCTTCTTTTTACCACCATTCACTTTGCTTTTCAGGTTAAAACTTGGCGATGTGTCTCTAGACTTCCCAAGTCTTGGTTTATTCCCTGTTTCTGCGTAGGACGGGACGGTGATCCAGGCAGCGCATTCTTAGCCCAAATAATGCCAGTTTCCTAATCCCTCTCCCAGCTTCTCCTCTCAGCTTCCTTTGCTCAGCAGCCTGGGGGCACCCAGGAAGTGGAATCTTTGAAAGCAAGAACAGCCCAATCTGTCCTAGTCTTGCAGGATTCTTCCCCAAGGAGCTGGAAAATCCTCAGGTTTCACATGCGCCTCCTGCCTTCCACAATGCCCTGTCCACCGTCCACCACTGCCACCTTTGGCCTCGGGACTGGCCCTCCTGCCTCAGTCCTGCCGGTCACCACCACAGAAACACCTCAGACTGGGCGGCTTCGACACCACAGAGCTCTCTCTCTCTCTTGGTCCTGGAGACCCAGTGTTCAAGGTCCTGGTGCTGGGAGATGGGGGTGGGGTGAGAACGTGTCTTCTGGTTCACAGACACTTGCCATCAAGCTCCCAGAGTCAGGGGTCGGGGTGGGGGGAGGAATTCATCAGGAGCTAGACTGGAACACCTGAATTTAGTGGAGGGATGGGGTGGGGGTGGGGGAGCATAAAGACCACAACATCCCCTTCTCCAGCCATACTGACCTGGAGGTGCTGGGTTTTCTGCTCTGCCCAGCTCACTCCCACCTCAGGGCCTTTGCACCTGCTCTAGGCTCTGTTTAACACTGTGCTCCCCTCCTGCAGTTTCTGCCAACACATCCCTCCTGCAGGCTTCCCTTGACGGCTCTCCTTCTCCTTTACTTTATTTTTCTTCCTAGAATTTTCTTCCTACAACTTCCTTGGTTAATTTGTTATTATATCCCGAGACAAACTTCAGCTCTGTGAAGGTGGAGCCTGTGGAACCCTCCACGTCATGGAGGGTGAATGGTATCTGTAGGTGTTTGATAAACACGGGCAAGGATGGCTGGACAGATGGACAGATGGATGGATGGATTTCTAATTTCATCAGGCCTCACCACAGCCCGGCAGGGCAACTCAGCTATCCGAGTCAGATGGATACCGGCTTTGGTTCTGGTTTGATCATGGCTTAGCTGAAGGTATTAGTAAGAGATTTGACATACACCTCAGTCTCCTGAATGGAAAACAGGAGCGAAGGTGTATTGTAAGGACAGGCAGATTAAGGAGACTAAACTGTGATACCGGATGGGTGCATCCCCTACCCCCACCCCCATCCCGCCACTAAACTCAGGTGTTCCAGTCTAGCTCCTGATGTATTCCTCCCCCCACCCTGACCCCTGACTCTGGGAGCATGACTGCAAGTGTCTATGAACCAGAAGACACGTTCTCACCCCACCCCATCCTTGCCTGTGTTTATCAAACACCGACGTTAGATTCCTTTTTCACCCAGGCCTGACAAAGAACCAAGAACTCAGGGCTTACGGTTGCGTCTTCTGTAGTAGCTATCTCTGGTTCTCTTCTTGCGCCCAGACTTTTAGACAAATTACATTTCCCGGCCTCCCTGCGGTTGGGCGGGCCAAGTGGCCAACCTTGGCTGGCGGGATTTGGGTGGGAGTCCCACAGCTTGGGTCTTTGTCCGGTGCCAGCATGGTTGAGTGCTAAGGTTGGTTTTCCAGGCACTGTCTCAGGCCCCTGGTAAAGAAGGATTGTTGTTCTTTGTTTTCCTTTGGATTTCTGTGAATTTGGGGAGGCCAACAAGAATGTGGGTTGTGGGCAGAGCAGAGAGAGAGAGGAGTTCCGAGGCGGCGTCAGTCAGGAGCACATCTCAGGGCAAGTCTTCCCAGCCTCTGTTTTTTTCTGTGGGTTCAGAATTGTTGAGAGGCTAATGCTTCCTTCAAGGCAGACCACGGTCGCCCGGGACAGACACACGGTACCGTGTCTGTGAAGATGCGGGCCCCCAGCGGCGAGATGGGAAGAGGTGAGGGCATAGGCCCTTCATGCCACTGACCTGAGTTCCATCGTCGGCACTGCCCGATCCCCTGAGCATCACTGGGTACATACCTACATCTGGGTGTAGCCTGGGAAACACCCAACAAATGCCCAAGAGGTCACAAACAGCACCACGTCCACAAGACTGCACTGAACTGCAGACCCGGCTGGCTGAGAATCACTGAGAGGGGCTCCAGGCCTCCTGAGCTGGCTTGGGAGACCCCTTTCCCTTCTCTCCTCAGCCCAGATACTGGTTTCCCAAACCATGTTCCATGGGACACCAGTGCCTGGGGGTAATCTTAACTCCAGTGACAAGCATTCTTATGTTCCTCATGGGGACTCGCAGTGGGACAGGGCAGTGTGGCCTGCCAGAGAGAGGCTGCTGGCCAGGCTTTCTCGAGTTTTTCTTAGGCTTCCCGGGATCGCAAGCCCACAGACACAATCCTCCTCCTCCAGTTCCTCTCTCCATCACCCAACATACAGGCCAGCGTCTGAGAATGACCCAGTGTCCAGCAGAGGAGGAATGGAGGAGAACTCAAGGCAGAACTGGACACAGTGACACCCTTACTGGCTACCGGGGTGAAGGGGCTGGTCTTGAATGCACCAACTCTGCTACCAAATGGGGTCCCACAAGCACCACCAGGCTGATCCGGAACACAGCTAGGAGTGACTTCTAAGCAAAGCTAGGTGTGAGCCTCACCAAAAAAAAAAAAAAAATTCCACAGAAATGTCACATCTCTGCTTAGCTGCATCATCTGGGTTCCCCCTGGTATTCTGAATATGTCTGTCCCTGCACCCCCCCGGTCTACTCTGCCACTGGTGTTGTTCAGGTCGACCTGTGTCTGGCCACTGTGTAATCTCTCTCCTGGAGGCCGGGAGGGGTTCACTGCTGCCTGTCTAGCCACACGGATCCCCTCAGAGCCCAGCACACATCAGCACAGTCCCTCAGGAGCATTTCCTTCTACCATATCGCTTTCCGGAACAACAACAAAAAAAATAGGCCAGGAAGCGCTGTTTTGTACCAAAGATCATTATGCAGTGGGGAATCTGTCTCATAAAAATGGGGAGTTTTGCAAAGCAGTAAATATCCAACATCTGTACCCAGGACCCTTCTACTGCTTCTTCCCCCGTCGACTCTGCCACAGCCCAAGGGTCTTCCCACCCCACAGGACATGTGTGGGAGATGTGCAGCCTCTCCTGGGCGCGTGCAAGCTTGGAGAGCCCCCGCCAGCCCCTGGGTCACAGGGAGGCCTCCTGACAGCTAAAGCCGGGGCCGTCCCTCTCAGCCCCACTCCTGAGCTCGGCTCATTGGGCCAAAGTTAAGCTGCTTTGCAATCCTCTCGCTACCCCTCTGGAGGAATGTTCTCGGGAGGGGATAATTCCCAGCCAGGAGGATTAGGCCTGCCGGGGCCCCTTGCCCAGGTCGGAATGTCCCCTTCTCTCCTGCTGGCCTTTGTGTTTTACCCAGCTAGGCCTGCGAAACGAGGGTAATGCAGATACAGACCAGTCAGGAGCTGGGCTTTCGAAGACATTTTTAAGAGTCTCAGTGGAGTGATCGGTGCCTCTCGGGCACTCTGTAAACGAAGCTGGTGTCGGAGGTGGGGTCTGAGGACAGCCGCCCCCGTGTCCCAGGGGCACTTTCTAGGCTGGGGTGGGGGATCACAGAGCCCAAGGCTGGTGAGGAATGTGGGCTCCGGTGGGCGTAGGGGGCTCATTCTGAGAAGTGTGGAGGAATTTGGCCTGGGCTGGGAGGGGTGCAGGTCGCTCGTTCTAGTTTGGCTGTGTGGGTGTGAGTGGCCGATCCCTTCTATTGGGGTAAGAGGCACAGAACACCGTGACGCTCGGGACTACGTGCCTCGCCAGACCTTTCCAGAAAAGGACGCCCAGTTTGGTCTCTTAGGACAGAGATTTGCTTAACCTCAAAATGCTTGCTTAACTGGTGGAGGGAAGGGTATTTGATCATTGTATAATTGAAACCCAAGCACAAAAAAATTGTAAGTCTAAAACTGTACCTCATGATGTCTCACTAATAAAAATTTTTAAAAAATGCTTGCTTAAGTGAAATAAAATGGGAATGAGGACAGCTCCCTCCACCCCTGGTGGTCTCTGAGCCCCCAGGAAGGGTGCGGGCGCCTCCCTCTCCTGACCCAGGGACCCCCTCCTTGCCTCCCTCTCCATTCTGAAAATGTCGGTGATTTGCTAGGTCGGCTGCTCGGAGAATGGGGCAATTTTCTTCCCTTTGAAATGCCTTTTTATATTTTAAATGTTTTCTGGAGCATATTCTTGATTTGCTAGAGCTGAGAATTGCTCTTCGAGTTTTATTTACGAGGCATTAAACACGGCAAGGAATTCAGCATGTCTAGAAACGCTGTAGGGAATAATACAAATATATGTCCTTAAAAATGCATGTTCTCAGGGCTGGCATAACTCCTGTTCCTACCAGCGCTGAAAAGTGTGGCCACTCTCTCCCTCACGGTCTCCCTCCCTAGAGGAGAGCGCTCCATTCTGCAGAGGGCACAATGACAGCGACCGATCATGGAAGGGAAGTGAAGGGTGGTATTCAAAGAACACCTCCCCCACCCCAGCCTGAGAATTCAGAACCCACAGAAAGACCCTGCAAAGCCATTCAGAACCATCAGAACCAGGCAGCATAAAAGTAACAGCTTCGGGACTGGAGAGATAGCACAGCGGGTAGGGCGTTTGCCTTGCACGCGGCCGACCCGGGTTCGATTCCCAGCATCCCATATGGTCCCCTGAGCACCGCCAGGAGTAATTCCTGAGTGCAGAGTCAGAACTAACCCCTGAGCATTGCCGGGTGTGACCCAAAAAGCAAAAAAAAATAAAAAGTTACAGCTTCCCCATGGGGCAACAAGATGCAAGGTTTAAACACACACACAACAGAATAGGAGACTAACACCCAAGAATATTAGAGATAAGGACCAGGAGGTTTGCCCTATGGCTTGGAAGCCGGCCTCACATGCTGGAGGAAAAGGCAGCTCAGACAGAGAAGGAAACACCAAAAAAGGGTGCTGGGAGGACCCATTTGGGTTGGGAGCTGCCGAAAGTAGACTATAGACCAAACACGATGGCCACTCGATACCTCTATTGCAAACCACAATATCCAAAAGGAGAGACAGAACAAAAGGGAATGTCCTGCCACAGAGGTGGGGTGGGGAGGTGGAGGGGTGGGGGGGTGAGAGGGCTCCTGAGGTCATTGGTGGTGGAGAATAGGCACTGGTGGAGGGATGAGGAACCGATCACTGTATGACTGAAATGCAAACACGAACGTTTATAAGTATGTAACAGTACCTCATGGTGATTCACTAATAACACACACACACACACACACACACACACACACACACACACACCTTTAATGACTCCTCAGTCAACTTAAGATATTTTGCAGCAATGCGTTTAGGACCGATTTTGGTCACAGGAAATAAGGCATTGAAGAAGGACTTCGTGACTGATGCTCATCATAACATTTTTGTTTGTTTTTGGCTCACACCCTGCGATGTTCAGGGCTTATTCCTGCCTCTGCACCCAGAAATTACTCCTGGCGGTGCTTGGCGGGGGGGGGACCATACAGGATGCGGGGGATTGAAACCAGGTGGGCTGCATGCAAGGCAAATGCCCTACCCACTGTACTATTAATCAGGCCTCAGTTGTAACATTTTTTTAAATGTGGGGAGCAGGATGTGCAGGGACATGAAGAGGAAGGTGTGGGATGAAGCCCCCAGAGGGAGGCTTGTGAGCTGCCGGTCATGGAACCTTGGGACTACCTATGACTTTTGCCTCAAACCTAATGCCTCCACGCTTGAAATTTTAAAACTGAGAGACACGGGGCTGGAGCAATAGCACAGCGGGTAGGGCGTTTGCCTTGCACACGGCCAACCCAGGTTCGATTCCCGGCATCCCATATGGTCCCCTGAGCACCATCAGGAGTAATTCCTGAGTGCATGAGCCAGGAATAACCTCTGTGCATCGCCAGGCGTGATGCAAAAATAAATAAATAAATAAATAAATAAATAAATAAAAATAAAACTGAGAGACACCCACCCTTGCCCCTGGGTTCTCCCGCTGTCTGGATGGAAAACCAGAATGAGGGAGGGATGTGGCAAGGGGTACGGAGTCGGGGTAATAAGTGTGTTTACCCTGTGTGTTGTCTGCTCATTCCACACTCCCCACTCACCCACTCGTGTCAGAAGGGAGCCTGGCGCGGCTTCCCTGGGGCCTCAGGCGTCCCTGTCCTGGGTGTCAGAGTCTGATGGGACACACCCACCTATGGTCCTGAGGCCTCGTCAGTAACAGCTGGGGGCTGCAGCGAAGGGGTCCCTTTGGGCTAAGACAATACCAAAGGGGTCCCTGAGAGATAGCACAGCGGGAAGGGCACTGGCCTTGCAGTCCAGTTCCCAGCATCACAGGTGGTCCCCCAAGTCCCACCAGAGACTGTGATCTCTGAGCACAGAGCCAGGAGTAAGCCCTGAGCACTGCCAGGTGAGGCCTCAAACCGGAAAAAAAATAACACCCCCCCCCAAAGAAAAACAAAGACACAACGAGACTCATCATCTGAGTGAAAAAGTTGAGTGCTATTTAGGTGGATTTGATTTTATTTTTGTCACACCTGTCAATGCTCAGGGCTTACTCCCAGATCTGTGCTCAGGGGTCACTCCTGGAGGTGTCCTGGGGTGGGGGTACCATATGGGATGTCTGGAGCTGACCCTGCAAGGCATGCGTCTTACCCTGTGCACGTGCTCTTGGGCCCCCAAGAGTTTGAACTTCCAAAGAGGGTTCAGAGGAGTTTTCACTTTTTTTTTTTTGGGTCATACCTGGCGATGCACAGGGGTTATTCCTGGCTCTGCACTCAGGAATCAGCTCTGGCGGTGCTCAGGGGACCATATGGGATGCTGGGAACTGAACCTGGGAATTGAACCTGGGTTGACCGCGTACAAGGCAAACGCCCTACCCGCTGTGCTATTGCTCCAGCCCCGAGTTTCCACTTTCTAAATCGGTGAACCGAGGGCCACACAGTGGGGACAGTGGGCACGGGCGCGGGTCCGTGGTGAGTGCGCTCTGGGGGCACCTGAGGGGGTCAGTCCTGTCCCCCTTATGCCCTCCACACACCCCTCCTGGCTCTGCTGCCTCCGTCAGCTCCTACCACCTGGCCAAGCCTTGTTTCTCTGCCGGTAGTATAGGGAGTCACAGTCCTCCCCGGTGGCCAGGGACTCCCAAAGGTGGGGCGCAACCCGCCCCCCCCCCCGAGTGCCAGAGACGGCCAGATAGTGCCAGTTGCTTATAAGCAGGCAAGGGGACTCTGCACGTGTGTAGCCGGCCCTAGATGGCCAGTGTTGGTGTGGCCCCGACGGATGAACTGGGAGGCCTGTGTCCTCCTCCTGCTCACACATGGAGGAGAAAGGTGCCCCTCGAAGGGCCACCATGCATGGCAGGGGACAGGGCCGACACTCTGGGAGGAAGGCAAAGGCTTAGCTGGCGCTCAGGAAAGTTGCTAGATCTGCTCTGGGACTCTAGGGACGCACTGAAGCCAATATTCTTCTGATTCTGATGCGTTCCAAGTAAAACCCACGTTCCCACGTACCTAATCAGCAGCCACGCCTTTGGGGCAATCGATTCTCCCCCTCCCCAGCCACCCGCAGTCTCCACCTCCCCCAGCGCCAACTTCTTCTTTAAATGATGAGTCACTGGCAGGAAATGAATGTGTGACGCCTGATCATCAAAGGTCCAAATAAAGTCCCGAGTCAATTTCGTGATCAAGGACTTTCAAAGCCAGAATCGGGAAGAGTCACGAGGGAGGGGGCTTCTGCTCTCAGCGATTCCTCCCGGGGCGCCGGCCGCGACTCCCTGAGCTCACAGTCTATTTCACTCTTTCCGGTGGCCCCTCAGACTCTACATTACTCGCAGAGCCGGGGAAAGGCAAAATTGATTTTAGCAAGAAACGGTTCTGGGTTTAGTTTCATCTCCTGCCGAGTTCATTGGATTGCACGAGGCAGGAAAAACACAGGTACCCGAGAGGCTGACACGGTCCATTAAAAAAAAAGTATGTGTGTGTATATATATATATATATATATATATTTTATTTTATTTTATTTTATTTGTGGCTCTGGCAGAGAAAAGCAGCATTTTTGTTTGCGAGTCAAGTGTACACATAGATGCTTAATCCCTGCAAGGTTCCTTTCCATCAAGGGCTACAAGCCCAGGTCTATAAGAAAGGGATGGAGATAGCTTTGTGCAGATCAAAATAGTGGCCGTGTGGTCACTCTGAGACTAAGCCCACGGCTGTCATGCTTAAATAAGCACAAGAGGCAGATGAGCTGTAATCAGGGCCAGGGAAAGGCAGGGACTCGGGACACCCTCACTTTCCACCTCAAGGCTCTCTAGGGACTTAAGAGGGCACACCCCCTTAAAGCTGGCCCCCTTGGGTGCCCCCTTTTGAATCTGAGCGCCTGGCCAGCAGCACTGGCTGGAGACGAATGACACCTACATCTCAAGGTTCTGGACGCCATGCCCAGAGCTCTGTGAGAGGGACACTGAATCCCCTCCTGCGCTGCCTGCTCTCTGCGCCAGGTGGAGATGGCTCTGTGTGGAAGGAGTTTCTTTGAAGCAAGAGAACTTTGATTGAGCGAAACCTCCTTAGAAAGATGTGAGGGCAGGGGAGGGGAAGACACCCATGTTCTAGAGAGAATAGGAGCTTGGAAGAACAAGCGAAGAAAGAGACAGAGATTGTGTTCAAGGGACAGTGTTTCTTCTCTTGTCTGTTTCAGGGCTGACTCAAGGCTCTGTGCTCAGGAGGTCACCACGGTGCCAGGGATTGAATCCAGATCTACTGGATGCAAAATCAGGGTCTTACCCACTGTGCTATCACTCCAGCACCATCCACCAAGCTTGTCGTCAGGGGGACTCACCCTCCTTTCATCCCGAGGCCAGAGTCGTCTCCTGGTAGCCGTTAATGAGCTGTGCCTCACACCCTCCATTCCACTGAAACATGCCTGGCTCCACTGCCTTGTGGCGGCTGCCCTTGGCAATGGCTGTGATTCTGCACCTCCCAGCAGCCCGGTTGCAGACACGGGGCCTCTCAAACCAGACCTGGGCAGGGCCACACACACTTGCTGGGAAGATGCACCCGCAGGCCCTCACTGGCCCGCATTGTTTTATCACCAGTGTCAATGTGCCATTGGTGGGCGTTATCTTGCTGGGTACTCTGTGGGACCTTCCAAGCTCCCTCAAGGGGTCTCCTCCTCCTCTCAGTGGCCACTGCACCTTGGTGACCTCTTGGGACTGATCTGAGGCGCCCGCCCACTTTTCTTTTTCCCAACACCAGGCTACTGAAGCGGCAGACGCAGCTGGGCCTGTGTGTGTGCGTGAAGAGAGATTTCCGCCACGGCCGCCCGTGTGGTGGTGGCGTGGCTGATGGGAAGATAATGAGAAAAACACTTCCTGATGTCTGAGTCAATAACTGGCTTCCTGGGCACACGCTCGGCCTCCGAGGCAACACGGAATCAATATCTTGCTGGGCCAGCCGGCGTGAGCTCAGGAAAATAACCTTTTAGTTTCTGAAGATATTTTTTTTTTTTTTGGAGGAAGGTTGAAGGATGGAGATTTGGGCCACACCTGGTGGCGCTCAGGGCTTACTCTGGGCATTGTGTTCAGGGATTATGCCTGGGAGGACTCAGCGGATGACTGCTGGGGTACAGGAGAGGGAGCTGGGGTGGACTGTGTGCGGGGCAAGTGCCTTAACCCTTATACATTGTCTCCGTATACTTTTCTTTTTTTTGTTTGTTTTCTTTTTGGGGTCATACCTGGCGATGCACAGGTGTTACTCCTGGCTCATGTACTCATAAATGACTCCTGGTGGTGCTCGGGGGACCATATGGGATGCTGGGGATCAGACCTGGGTCAGGAGCATGCAAGGCAAACGCCCTACCCGCTGTGCTATCGCTCCAGCTCTCCGTATGGTTTTCTGGGGTGGGGTATGTGCCCTGCCCGCTGTCCTATCAGGAACCCTGACAGTACCTTTAAGCTACTGGAGCGGAGGAGCAAACTCCTGAATGCCTTTGCTTGTCCCAGAGTGTTCCAATCCAGACACCGCCATTCCTCGAAGAGATTTGATAAAACAGATTGAGACTGATCACAGCGGGTAGGGCGTTGGACTTGTATGCAGCCGACCTAGGTGCGATTCCTCCATCCCTCTCGGAGTGCCTGGCAAGCTACTGAGAGTATCCTGCCCGCATGGCAGAGCCTGGCAAGCTCCCTGTGGCGTATTTGATATGCCAAAAAGGTAACAACAAGTCTGACAATGAAGATGTTACTGGTGCCCGCTCGAGCAAATCAATGAACAACGGGATGACAGTGACAGTCTCTGCTCTTGATTTCCCTACTCTCTTGCCTGGTTGGGTGGTAAGTGATTTGCTTCAGAAGAAAAGAGAAAAGAGCGCCTGGGGCTAGAAGTTCCTACCTATCAACATCAGCCTTCGGCTCCAGTAGATTTCCATTTCCGGGGCTCCCCTCAAGTAGGAAGACGGGCACGTCTATGAATGAAGGGTCCCATCCATGTTCTCAGAGGCAGAGTAAACCACGTGTCCTCACCATTACCACGTAGGATACTTTGGTAGAAGCCTATCCTAGGGTTCAAAAATGTACTGGGGCCCCCAAAAGCAAAACAGGAACGTGGAAAGAGCCAGTGATGAGAGAGAAAGAATCCAAAGTTCTGCTCTATCTCCAGCCAATCTTTTTTTTTCTTTTTGGGTCACACCCGGCGATGCACAGGGGTTACTCCTGGCTCATGCACTCAGAAATTACTCCTGGCGGTGCTCCAGGGACCATATGGGATGCTGGGAATTGAACTTGGGTTCGCCGCGTGCAAGGCAAACACCCTACCCGCTGTGCTGTTGCTCCAGCCCCTCCAGCCAATCTTTTTGAGTCTCCTGTCTTTACCCATCGCCTTCTAAGATGTCAATTCATAGACATGAGAAACAAAGCGACACGTGAAGAAAAAGGTGGCTTGGTCACCAAGCTGGATGGAAAAGTGCTTTGTGGCCAGGGCGTGGCTTAGTAGTGGAGCATATATCTCACACAGGTCTCCTCTTGGGTTTGAACACCTCTCTCTCTCTCTCTCTCTCTCTCTCTCTCACACACACACACACAGACACACACAGCATGCGTTCTTAATTGCAATCATTTCCAGTAGAGCAGGGGCCTTTGGGAGCGCACTGGCTGACGTGCTGAATGAGCTGTTATATTCATCGCGAGTCCTCAGCCCCCTTTGCGGTTTTGATGATCTAATATGAAAGGTGGTGGGAGTAAAGGAAGTGCTTTATTAAAAGGTAATATCATTGGAATGATAAAGCATGGAGATGCGCTTCCACGCAATACTCCAGCTCAGCGCGCAGAGGTTGAGCCCTCGTTTTTTTCCCATCTCTTTCCCTCACCGCCCCTTCGGCCTCTTCCATCCATCTCTCACTGCAGTACTTACTCACAAGATGAGCCCAGATTTCCTCTAATCCCTCTCTTTATTCCCCCTTCATTCATCCTTCCAAATTGGTCCTCAATTAATGAACTGAGGTTTTTCAAGGCAATTCTGAGAATCTAGGTTATATATCAGAAGCTCTGTCAGGCCAAGGAGACAAATTAGACAAGAATATCTCTTATCTAAAGCCTTCAAGTACGGGTGGGTGAATAATAAACTTGAATTCACTGAAGCCATGCACCAGGATGATTTTTTATCAAGGCAGTGTCTGGGAGAACTTGGGTCCAGCCGGGTCATGCCTGTGAAAGTGATGAATCTGCCTGGAGAGCAGTCAGCACTGATCGGAGGACACTCTTGGCACGGGTACCAATGGCAAAGTGGAAAAATGAGAGGTGGCTTTGAAGATGCCTCCCTTCCAAAAAAAAGGGACAAAACTGACTCTGTCATAAGAGGAATCCCTTTAGGGACTGGAGAGATCAATGGGTAGGGTGCTTGCCTTGCGTGCAGCTAGTTCAGCTCCCAACACTGTGTGTGGTTCCACCAGCACCGCTGGGGGTCACTCCTGAGCACAGAACCAGGAGCAGTTCAGGTGCATGACTCAATGTTCCAGAAAAAGTATACCTTTAAAGATAGCTGAGAGTGTTATATTTTGGGGGCTGGTGGTGCCTCAAAGGGCTGATCACGCGGGACCCTTATGTCTGCCTTGGCACTTAGAGTCCCTCACCCACCACTAGACACAGCTTCTAAGTACTGTGGCCCCCAAATCACCAAGAAGTACAAACATACACAAACATGCTAGAAGTAGCTTCAACATCCTCATTCTTTCTCTGAAATCTCAACACGACAGTGACTCCATCATATATCCACCTATAAAACTACCTTAGACAGTTTCCAAATCCTCATAATATACTGAAAGGAAGGACCCTCGTGCCTTACAGGCCAGGAGGAAACTTCTGATTTCCGATCACATAAAGGAGCACTGGGCTTGAAGTTAAAACCTTGACTTTCTGTTGTTCTAATGTTAGACCACTCCTGGCAGTGCTCAGGGCTGACTCCTTGCATTGCCTGGGGGACCAGGTAGTGGGGTGCCAGGTGGTGTGCCAGGGATCAAATGGGGGGCTGTCTGAGGGCCAGGCAAGTATCTTGCCTCTCCAGCTAGTATTTTTATTTATTTTTGTGCTTTTTGGGTCATGCCCGGCGTTACACAGGGTTTACTCCTGGCTCACGCACTCAGGAATTACTCCTGTTGGTGCTTGGGCGGACCATACGGGATGTTGGGAACAGAACCCAAGTCGGCCGTGTGCAAGGCAAACACCCTACCCGCTGTACTCTTGATCCAGCCTCTAGGCTGGTATTTTTTTTTTCCCCTTTATTTTATTTTATTTTTTTTAAGTTGTAGATTTACAATTTTTTGTGCTTTGGTTTCAATTATACAATGATCAGATACCCATCCCTCCACCAGTGCCCATTTTCCACCACCATGGATAATATCCCTCCCACCCCCATCCCCCCATCCCCCCTATCTCTGTGGCAGGGCAATCCCCTGTGTTCTCTCTCTCCTTTTGGGTGTTGTGGTCTGCAAAAGAGGCATTGAGTGGCAAACATGTTCAGTCCATAGTCTACTTTCGACATGCATCTCCCCTCCTGGGAGGATCCTCCAAACATCCTTTATTTGGTGCTCCCTTCTCTATCTGAACAGCCCTTTCCTCTAGGATACCCGGCTGGCCTCTAAGTTATGGAGTAATCCTCCTGGTGCTGATCTCTAGGCTGGTATTTTTAAGCTGCTATAAAATCCCAGCTCTGCTCCTATTCAATTCCAACACTCACAGTTCCTCCACTTGCTGACCCAAACCTCTTCCACACCATCCCCCGGCTGAAGGGGTTCGACTGAAGGGAGGGTCCTGAGGAAAGCAACGTCTCCTGACCATAGGATGAGTCCAGATGGTGAGCTGGCCCAACCCTAATCGATGGGAAGTACCAGGGGATTAATGCCCGCGGCCCCACTTGGGAACAGCCAAGTTCAGCCAACGCCGTCAGAGATGGTGCCTAAGGATCCGAGGGAGCCCCCGTGAGGGACCTCCAGTGAGGGACGAGCCACAAGGTCCACGGGACTAGACACCCTGCTGGTCTCCCACCCTGCAGTCGCTGCCTCTCCTCTCCTGCCTCTCCCACCATGAGGGGTCTGGGATGACAGAGAGCACTAGGACCCCTACCCACGCCTGCCTAGCCTGCCTAGACCTGCCCCCGGCCACCCCAGCTGGCACCTTCGCTTCTCACTCCTTCACCCACTCCCACAAGCTCGGGCTTACAGCTGACGCGGTGACGGAGAACCGCCAACAGAACCGGTGGCTGACTTTCACGTCCCCTGGTCAGCCGTGGGCTCTGCGCTCTCCCATTCTGGTGTTTGCTCAAGTCCCGCAACTTGAGAAGCTCTTCCTCATCTACGGACTCCCCATTCTGTGGCACTCCTTACCCGAGCCATCTGCTTCCCTCTCGTCCATTTCCTTGTGCCCTGGAGGATGCTAAGTCCCTAAGTAGGACATCTGACTGGAAACCCATCAATGCTGCCATGCTTACGCTGGCTACCAATCTTCTTATCTTCTGAGTATTTTCTTCGGTGTCTTACTGTGTGACGTTGGACAAGTTGCTTCACTCCTCTGGGCTTCATTTTCCTTCCTCTGGAAGAAGGGGAAATGACTTCCTGTGGTTCTGGTGAGGCCTGAGGAGTGCGGACATGAGTGCAGGGAAACAGATGCTCAGGACGGCGACAGTTAATTACCACCCAGCAGGTAGAATTCTTGGAGCTGCAGTTGTCACTGTAAGGGTGATGACTGTCCTCAACTTCTCCCCAACTGCTTCCTGTCTCCCCTTCCTCTCTCTATCTCACGCTGTTTCTCCTCTGGAGCCACAGGAAGGCCGTGATCATCCAACGAGGACCAGCTTCGCTCTGCAGCCGCCACCAGCACCCAGAGGTTCCTGAGCTCCCAGGGTTGGGATCTGGTATTGGACAATCGATCAGGGGTGCCTCAATGGCTTCCCTATTGTCATCGGCCCTGTCACTCCAATCTGTCACTGCTGTTCCAGTGTGGGTTCCTTGCTCCCTGAACAAGCCCTGAGCAATAATTTGGGCAAGCTCGCTCACTCATCACGGGGGCAAGAACAGCACTGCGGGCTTTGGCTTCGGAGACTTCGGCTGCCCAGCTCAGGGTGAACATAGCACCTGGCACGACTCGGCAGTTCTTTTCAAGGGAGAGAGGAGGAGGAGGAGGAGTAAGACTTATATTTAGGAGTTTGGGGCACTGAGCCAGTACACTATTGGCAATGTAAAACTCAGTTAAAGTCCCGCCTGGAGGGGTGAGGAGCTGGGTAGGGATTTCTCCGTGCCGGAAGTGTCTGGCGCTCACAGGCGAGGATACAGCTGAGTGGTACTTAGACGAGAAATGACAGCCTCGTGCTAATGCTAAAACATGAGGCCGAAATGAATCAGCGGCAGGCTGGAGTCTAGGCTTGCTGAGGGAGTTTAGCTCCGAGTGAGAGCCACTGGTGGTAGGTGGTAGCGTCAGCCTGTATGGGTGTGTTGGTGCTGTCTATCTAGACAGCCGACGCAGCAAGAGTCACTGGACTGAGACAGGGAGTGAGCACCAGCCGCGGGGGAGATGAGCCCCGGCTTCCACTGCTCTGTCAGGAAAACCCTCATTCTCCTCGGAGCAAGCCTGGCACAGCAGGGCTTGCCCATCAGGTGGCCAGGATGGGCTGCTGACCCCACGGGAGGAGGGTCTGAACTGGACCTATGTTCCCATCCAGCGTTCTGCTACATGTGATCTCGTCATTTTTGTACTGCTCACAAAATCCTCATCGTCTCTGCTCCAGCATTTGCTCTGGATTAATCCGTGTCTCCTTCCCCCACACACCCACTCACATGCCCAAGTCCTCTTGTCCTGAGCCTTGGAGTGGGCTCATTCCTGGGATGCGGGTCAGGGCGGGGGAGGAGGGGTACGTGGTTAAGATGAGTTCATACGCAGGTTGGGTGGACCCTAACGTCATAGGCACTGGCGCCCTTCTAGGAAGGAGAAATTTGGACACAGGGACATAATATACCAGGGCGAGATAAGGGCAGATATAGGGGAGGGGTTTGGGGGGAGGCTCTGACCAAGAAACACACCAAAGATTGTTTGAGCATCCCCCCTACACACACACACACACACACACCATACCACCTCCCCGCCCCCAGCCCTGCAGAAGTTGGCAGAGAATTTCATGATGAGAGTTTTCGCTCTCAGCCTGCCAAGCACCTGGATTTCAGATTCTGGCTCTGACACTATCATTTTGTGTTTTAATAGTCACTCAAACGATAGGACTCTGCTCCAGCACTTTCAGAAAATGAGCGTTTGGCTGCACTGGGGGCAAGAGTGAGTTATCCCAATCTGAGAGGAAAGAAAAGAGGCTCGGAGAGGCAGTGTTGGAATTAGCAGGAGAGGGGCCAGAGCGATAGCACAGCAGGTAGGGCGTTTGCCTTGCACATGGCTGACCCAGATTCAAGCCCCGGCATCCCATATGGTCTCCTGAGCATGGCCAGGAGTGATCCCTGAATGCAGAGCCAGGAGTCAGTCCTGAGCATTGCCAGGTGTGACCCCCTCACCCCCCAAAAAATAGCAAAAAAAATACTGTCACTGTGACAAAACACTGCCCTCCCGTTGTTCATCGATTTGCTCGAGCGGGCTCAGTAATGTCTCCATCTTGAGACTTGCTGTTACTGTGTTTGGCGTATTGAATACGTCACGGGTAGCTTGCCAGGCTTTGCCACGTGGACGAGATACTCTCGGTAGCTTGCCGGGCTGTCCAAGAGGGGTGGAGAAATCGAACCTGGCTCAGCTGGGCTGGCTGCGCGCAAGGCAAACGCCCTACCACTGTGCTATCGCTCCAGCCCCCCAAAAACAAACAAACCAAAAAACCCCACAGAATTAGCAAAAAAAAAAAAGATTAACGGAAGACCTCCCATTCCAACGCTCCTTCTGCCACCCTGGCATGGTTCCTGCCTACCCCCATTGGCTTCCCAGTGGCTGCATGGCCAACAGTTACCAAGCATCCACGCAGATAGACTCAGCTATTGCACAAGAACCACAAAATCTCTCGCAGTAAGGAAGGTGGTCTGCACCCCCTTTCAAACGGAAGACCAAGGTGCTGCAGGTGATGGACGAACCCCAGGGCTGAGAGAGGAGACTGACCCTTCGGGGTGTAGTCCCCTGCCAGGCGTTGCCGTTTAGTCCCAAGCGCTGATTGAAACATACATGCAAGTTCGCAAATGATCTGTCTGCAGCATCCTTAATCTTTGGCATGAGTGAAGAGGTCAGAATCGGTGATGAACCCAACCACGGAGACCTGGGGGTAATATTTGATAAAGGTATTTCTGGTGCCACCTTGTAAATAAGGGAGCAACACCTGAGTTGATTCAGAAAGGCAAACGGAAGCATCGTGGCTTGGGTCTGGCTGCGTCTTTCAAAAAAGACAGCCGAGAGCAGGCCCGACCCAGACTGCAGAGGAAACCCAGGTCGCAGGCATGTCACAGTCAAATGATAAGAGCAGTTGTTTTTCGGTTATCAGAAATAGCAGAGCGGAAACCCTGGAATTCCGATGAGAAGCTCTAAGCTGGGAAAGAACTAATGGTGCAGAGCAATGCGCTCTCTGGTGGGGGATCTGCCTGACCCCGAGAACAGGATGTGCTCCAGGCAGAGGAAACACCTCCTCTGGGGCCCAAGAAATGATCTGCAGGACAATTTCTTCCTTGCTCCCTAGTTTCAGGGCCGCTGCCTCCAGGATCTCGGCTCTCTGGAGCTGGGTCGGCAGTGCCCTGTCAGGATAATGGCTCATGGGTCCTTCTGATGTGCCAAGCACACTTGGTTAAGCACAGTCTGTACCGGAGGCTAATTCCTCCGACTGCAGATTGGAGAGAGAAGCCACGATCATCTCCGTGTTCCCAGAAACAGTCCGAGGGAGGAGGGCCTTGAAAGTCAAAGGATCCTGACTCGGCATAGCAAGACCGAGGCATGTAGGGTTTTTTGTCCTGTTTTGCAGAGGAGCTGATCCCTGTGCCCAGTCTTGGAAGGGGGACGGGAGGCTTGCAGGACCCGGATGAGGAAAGGCAAGCCCAAGGCTCCCCACTATACCCCGTGGTGGCATGAACAGTCTGGCTGGGCCATCTCTGTCCCCTGCTCCCAGCACCCTGAGCCCAACTCGAGAAAGGGCCTGGGGCAAGGTGCCAGCCCCCAGGGCAAAGCCACTGTCTTACACTCGCTGGGCCCTGAGTTTGATCCCCAGCATGGCAGGTCCAGCCTAGCACCACTGGGTGTGGTCCTCGTGGCCTCCTGAGTGTTGAGCCAGGCTGAGCATCACAAGCGAGTGGCCCCACACAGGCAGATCCACATAAAATACATTTAAGTACAGAAGGAAACAATTTTCTCCTTCCTTCTTCCTCACCCTCTGTCTCTCTCCCTTACGGAGATGGGGACTCTCCAGGCCATGGCATTCACTCATTTAAAGCGTGCAGTGCCATACTCTCCGCCATCACTCACTCCAGACTGCAGAGCCATGCCTGGAGGCAGCCTTTGCTCTGCCTTGTCCACGCACACGTCTCCACCCTGGAATCACTCCCTCCTGGAACAGCAGTTCTCGGGAGTCTGTGCCTTCTCTCTCTGAGCCTTGGTTTCCATTCAGCACCAACTGTGAGGCTTGTGCTAGCCACCAGCCCCATGTGCATCCCCTTCCTGACCGTCTGCGTTCAGACCCCTGCCTCCATCATCCTGCAAGAAGGGCGTCAGGGACCCTCCGACTCTACCCCAGAGATTCCCGCTCTGCTCACCTCTGTCCTGGCTGCTGTGGGCCACAGGGTCCTCTGCCCACCAGGACTCCTCCCCTTTCTGGGGGGGGGGGGCAGCGGCGGTGTGAGCTGACCATCCACCTCTTCCTGTGAGCAGGGATGGTACCATCTATGACCCGGGCCTGGGCAGCAGACCATCATAGCCTGAACCCAGCTTCACCGCACAGCAACTGTGTGACCTTGGGCAACGTCACCTGTCGCTCCCAGGTCCGCTTCCCGATTGGGATCTCAGCCATAGCCTCACGAGCGCCACGCCAAGTCCCCATAGGGAGTAAATGGGTTAATGAATGAAGGAACAGAGAAGCACTTGGCACCGATAATGAACCTGCTAGGCGACATATTTGCTAACATAATTCTTTCGTTCAGTGAGTTTCTTCATTGCCGTTTTTAAAAATAACTTCCATGCATCAGACTTCCCTGGGGGACGAGTTTCCATTAAATTCAATTATACGCAGGGACTTTGGGCGAGTAGAACTTCCCCCAAAGACTCATTTTTTTTTTTCTCACTGTGAGATGAAGATAATAGAAGTTAGATTTTAGGATTGTTGGAGAGTTTAAATGTTAATACATGCGAAACATAGGCGGCAAGGCCTGGCTGGCTGAAAATCCCCTAGAAAATGGGGTCACAGTGGTGGCTACAGAAGCAGTATAAGTATCAGTGGCAACTAGAATCAGAGTAGCAACAGTAATAATCGTAGTAGCAGGTGGTAGTAATAGCAGTAGCAGAGTAATAGTGGGAGTAGTAACAGAAGCCTCAGTGGCATCAGGAGGAACAATAGTAGAAAGCATAGTAACAGTAGCAAAGGTGGCATGAAAGAGTAGTAACAGTAGCAAAGGCAGAGAGAAAGAGTAGTAACAGTAGCAAAGGCAGAGGGAAAGAGTAGTAACAGTAGCAAAGGCAGAGGGAAAAAGTAGTAACAGTAGCAAAGGCAGAGGGAAAGAGTAGTAACAGTAGCAAAGGCAGAGGGAAAGAGTAGTAACAGTAGCAAAGGCTGGGGGAAAGAGTAGTAACAGTAGCAAAGGTGGTAGGAAAGAGTAGTAACAGTAACAAAGGCAGAGGGAAAGAGTAGTAACAGTAGCAAAAGCAGAAGGAAAGAGTAGTAACAGTAGCAAAGGCAGAGGGAAAGAGTAGTAACAGTAGCAAAGGCAGAGGGAAAGAGTAGTAATAGTAGCAAAAGCTGTGAGAAAGAGTAGTAGCAGTAGCAAAGGCAACAGGAAAGAGTAGTAACAGTAGCAAAGGCAGTGGGAGTAAGAGGGTGGTGGTGGTAGTAGTAAAAGCAGAGATTGGAGTGGCAGTGCTAGTGGCAGTACTGATGCTGCCCTCCTCTCTCACCCTGCGTAACTCTGGATTCCTACTCTCTGGGCGTCACCACCTACCCCACCTACCATCACCTGATTGCAAACTCTCACCTAAGCTTATCTTTGTGTCCATGATGGCGTGTATCACTGATAAGGAAAACAATCGTGCTGTCTGTCCCCTGCACTCTGGGGCTCCTGGTTAAGTGGCCAGCAGTCTGTCCTTTAACCCACCTCCATTCTTCCTGTGGACCCTCAGGAGCTCACCTTCCCGTCCACTGCCCCCACCTTCGCCTTGGGCTCCCTCATCAGCCCAACAGCTGCAGTGGCTCCTGGCCAGACCAGCTGTCCCCAGACAGAACAACCCAACACAACATACATTGCCGGTTTGGGAGTGATGCTTTTAAAATATCCATCCCCTGTGCCTCGGAAGGTCTCAAGTCGCCAAAAACACACATGTATGCCAGTTTCCACCTGCCATGAAGAAGTGTGTCTTTCCACAGTTCATCCCAAGCTTTGCCTCTAAGTGGGGGCTCTGCATATGTTCCCCAGATGTGTCGCTTCATCCTCCCTGAACTTCCAGTTTGTGGTTGGCATGGAAGCCTGTAGCTTGTTTCAGGCTGACAGTCACACCCTCTGGGTGTCTCCTGGGCCCTTTCCCCATCCCCAGAACACTGCTGGTGTCCCACATTCATCTTCTTCTAGCAAGCTGCCCTCTTGCTTTGGGATAGATAAGGTTCTCTGTCAAACTCGGCAGCACATTCTTCTCCCTTCATTTATCCTTTCAGATAAATACCTCTGTCCAGGTTATTTGATGGCATACAACCGACAGCACATGCACAACTAAACCATAGGTCTTTGTATGAAGGTGAAACTATGGGGGAGACATAATGAGGGATGAAGGGCACTTAATCATGTGGGCATGAACTTCACTAAGCCATGGTAGAGAGAGAGGGGGAAGGCATCATTTCTGTCATTACGAAAAGGCACACATACCTAATAGTTGTGTGGGAAATTTCCCCCACCTTCGACCAGAAGCCTACCTCAGTTTCCTAGGCCAGCCCAAAGAGACTTTTTCCAGTGAGTCAATATTCCACGTTGCCATGTCCAGCACAGTGACCATTAAGCCATATGTGGCTACTGACCACCTCCGTGTGACGAGCACAACTAAGGAATGAAATCTCTGATTTGAAATTCTCGCCAGTTCGGTGCACATGTGACCCGCTAGTACCAGACTGGAGAGCAGAGTCTTGAATGTCAGGGGAATGTTGTGAAATTAGCCCACCCGGGCTTGATCCCCGGAACCCCATATGGTCCCCCAAACCCTCCAGAAGTGACCCCTGAGTGCAGAGCCAAGAGTGTCCTCTCTCCCAAACTAGATTGCCATGCTCTCTTTGCGGTTCTTTCTCAGTCACATGGCTGGGCCCACCAGGAGCAAACGCTCCACACCGGGAGAATTTGACAGCAGAAGCGGATTTTCCCCTGCTCTGGAGGCAGGAAGCACAAGGTCACGGTATGCGTGGGGCTGGTCTCCTCCTGGGGACTGCCTGCCAGGCTTGCCCATGGCTGTCCTCCCCCCGCACCCCCGGGGTCTCCGCACTCTCCTCAACGGGCATCCCTGCGTCTCTCTCCATGTCCTAATCTCTGCTGGAATGTCACCCAGAAGGGATTAGTGTCCCAGCCCCAATTCCTGCCTCCCTCTCTCCAATACAGTCATATTCCCAGGCCCTGGGTTAAAGCTTCCACATGTGACTAAGGGGCACCCAGTTCAGTTCGTACCAGAGAACTGTACAATTATGGACCGTGTTCTATCAGGAACTGTGGGCTGTAAAGCAGCAGGGGGTGCAGGCATTTGTAATTCGGTGCCACTGATGCGTTAGACCTTCTTTCTAGTATCACCCTTGGCACCAGCATGGGCTGCTGGCAGTTGGGGAAACCAAATGGGTCTACACTTCTTTTTTTGGGGGGGAAGTCACACCTAGCGATGCACAGGAGTTACTCCTGGCTTTGCACTCAGGAATGACTGCTCAGGGGACCCTATGGGATGCTGGGAATCAAACCCGGGTTGGCTGAGTGCAAGGCAAATGCCCTAACCCGCTGTGCTATCGCTCCAGCCCCAGCACTACACTTCTTAAGAGTCACACTCTTCTGTCTCTCGTCCCTGAACACACACTCCGCTCCTCTGCTGGGCAGCAAAGATCTGAGTCCAGGGTCTGACCCCCCCGGAGCCCAAGTCAGTGTCCTGGCTTCCTCCACCGGCAGCCTCACCTTTGCAGAGCTTGTTCCCTGCTCATACCCACCTCTACTCCACTGATGTTCTTTACAGTCTCTCTGCCTGCTCCTGTCTTGTTTTTTAGAATTTATCTCCTCTGACCTCCGCCCCATTCTGGAAGCCACCTCTTATCATTCGTTCTTACTTCACCTCCCCCTCTCCCTTTCCTGTCCAGTTGTACTGAAAACAATACCCAACAAAAAGACTCCGTGATTGTCTGCCTGTTTCGCCAAGTCTCTGAACCTGGAAACCATCTGTTCCAGGCTCACGGCACCCGGGTGCTTCTCTGGCTGCGACATCCGAAGTTAGTCCTCACATCTGGCGGGGCCCCAGAATGTCACTGCAGCCTCGTAGACAACCATTAAGTTCTCTTTTCCCTTTCCTATCTCTGAACTGTTGGGAGACGTAAGCTTCTTTGCAGCTGAATATATATTGTTGCACATATAATATCCAGACACCAACCTGAGACTGCAGGATATCCACTGTGCTGTGTATATTAACTTCACAATAAAGTCAAAGACAGATGGCTAAAAAGAACCCCTAATCGCCTCTGAAATTATTAAATCTTCCTGTCGGAGAGCTCCAAGAGCCAAGAAATTTTCTTTTTAATCCCTGTGGGCTTTCTATTCCATAGATGAAGTTACAGAGCTGGCCTGAAAAAGCAATCTCGTAAAATCCCTTATGAGAGGGGGCGGGGGATCATTAGTATCCTCCTTCTGAGGTTTGCAAGTAATAAATTTGCTCCGTGCTTTTCCAGCCCCCGAACGCTGTGTGGGCTTGATGAATGGCTGCGTTTGACCCCACCGCGGCTCTACACAGATGTCTGTAAACATCTGCAAGGAAGACCCCTCCGCAGGTCGGCGGTATTACTGATGAGGCGCTGGGGGTGCCTTTGTGGGCAAACAGGCAGCATCTCTCTCCTTCCGTGGGTGTCTGGCCCGCCTCTGCTTCCCTGAAGCTTCCTTCGAAGCACTGGTCCCCCCAGGCGGTGACTCTACCTCGCTCCCCTGCTCCACCCACGGGGACGCCTGACCATGCCTGCGGGTATTTTTTTAATTGTCACGGAGGGCACTGGGGGTGTTGCTGGCATCTGGGAGGGTGGAAGCCACAGACGCTGGCATTCACGTCCCTCGTGCCCGGGCAGCCCCCCTACCACTCTACCCCGCTCCACGACAACAAAGAATTATTCAGCCCAAATGCCAGCCACGCTACAGAAATCTCTTGTTTCAGCATAGCTTGTTCACCCGACAAATAGTATAAATATTGTAACACCCAGCAAAGGCCCCAGTAGCCCCCTCTCTCTGTGTTGGCGGGCCCCTGCATTCGCGCTCGTTGGAATCAGAGCATACCAGACACTGCCTCAGGCCCGGAGCCAAGCGGCTTAATCAAGCTCTTTCTTCATCTAGTCCTCTCGGTTTTCCACTTCAGTGGAAGAGAGACGAGCGTCTAAACACATCAACACAGAGGGCCAGGATTCGAGAGACAGTCCAGGGGCTAAGGCCCTCACTGTGCCTGCTGCTAACCCTGCTTCCATGGTACTTACCCCCGACTACCACCAGGCGAGAGCTGGGCTTAGCCAGCAGCAGTCCCCACCCCTCTCCCCCCCCTCCCCCTGGCCAGCATCCTCCTGGAACCCCAGACTTTTGCAGTGGGCAACTGGCCGAGCTGCATCTGCATCCTTTGCCAGGGGAGAGTCGAATACCCCGAAGACAGCATCAGTGACTTCCCACAGGACTTAGGGATAAGATTCAGATCCCCCCCCTAGGGACTGGGCTTGTCTTCACGCCCACCCTCCCTTCCTTCCAACCACGCGTGGCCCGGCTGCATGCCTTCCTCCAAAGTACCCAGGCCTTTCTCTCCTCATCCCTTCTGGGTGCTTCTTCTCCTGGGTATTTGGTCTCTTTCATGCCCTTGCTCATATGACACCAAACCATCTTTCTTCAATGTCACCTTCCAGCCTGCCTCCGTAAGGCAGATGAAAGCACCTCCAGAAGGGGCAGATAATGACGAAGAGACCCAAGAGACTGATGGATGGACCGCTAAAAAGGTCTCTCTCAGGGGTGGAAAGATAGTACAGCAGGTAGGAAGTTTGCCTTGCACATGACCGACCCAGGTTCAATCTTTGACATCCCATAGCACTGCCAGGAGTAATTCCTGAGTGCAGAGCCTGGAGTAACCCCCAAGCATCACCAGGGGTGACCCATAAAAGCAAATCAACCAATCGATCAATCAAAAGGTCTCTCTTCTTGGAGCACCAAATAAAGGGTGTTGGGAGGATCCTCCCAGGATGGGAGAAGCATGCTGAAAGTAGACTATAGACCAAACATGATTGCCACTCAATGCCTCTTCTGCAAACCATAACACCCAAAAGGAGAGAGAGAACAGAGGGGAATGACCTGCCACAGAGGCAGGGTAGGTTGGGGTGGGGGGTAGGGGGTGGGAAGGTTACTGGGATCCGTGGTGGTGGGAAATGGGCACTGGTTGAGGGATAGGTATTTGATCATTGTATAATTGAAACCCAAGCACAAAATTTGTAAGTCTACAACTGTACCTCATGGTGTCTCACTAATAAAATTTTTTAAAAAAGTCTCTCTTCTTTTCTCCATGTACTTGCCCAAATTTATCCTGAATTAAAGCCATCTAAAACCTTACTAAAGTTGGCCAAGACCTTTCTTTATAGCCTAGACCCCACCTCTTCATTTTCTCCTCGCTGGAAGTTACTGAGACTGACTTACCAAATATCCAAGGTTTCTCTTGCACTGAGGATGCTTCAAGACCTCCCAGGGCGCCTCACCCAGCCCGACCCACCCTTTTGTCTTGTCCCCCCTACCCTCCGCTCTGAAAGGTTGCTCGTAATGCGTTATGCATGTTGAGGAATGCTTTTAAATCCTAGAAGAACTTCTGGCAGATCAATTAATGAGAAGACTCAGCTCAACTCTTGCACCAACAATTCGTCAACAATTTCAATGCCAGAGTGACGGCCAGGACGTCCCACGGGGGACTGTGAGCATCTGGGCTCGGAACATGGATCACGGCAGCTCGGAGCCACTGTCTGCACTGACCTTGGCTGAAACCCACATAAACCTACAGGCGGCAAGATAAACGATGACGCGACCAAGTTCGCGGAGCCTTGGAACCAAGGTCAACAGCACACATCCATTAAAACAGGAGTTGGGGGCTGGCTGGGAAGGGTGTTGAGGGGACCCTGGGGAGCTGACAACACTCTTACAACGAGCAATCAGGGAGTGGCTTTGGGGTCCCGCCTCCCAAACAGACCAACCTGCAGAGAGGTACCTGTGGAAGACGACATGCGGGTATCCGAATCGGCCAGCACTGACGGGAAGAGGCGAGTGCCCGGGGTGGGCCCCCACACTTACCTCCTCCAAGGCCCACAGCGAGTCCACCACGGGCTTGATCTTCTTCTGGTTGTACAGCCCCAAGAGTCTGTCCACCACTCCGCGGATGAGGCCGGCGCGGCCCTGCTTGAAGAGCAGGTTTAAAAGGGAAAAGCCGGCAATGACCTTGTTCTCCTCGTACAGCTTGATGGGGTTGACCTTCTCCACCTGCCACCACTGTGGGGAGAGACGGGGCTGTGTGAGCCGTGATGCAGGGGCCGGGGAAAGGGAGCTCCCAAGGGCAGCCTCTGTTGGCACCTTTGTGAATCTCTTTAGGCGTCTGGGCACTGATGGTGTATGTGCAGGAAGCAAGAACTGAGGGTGCAGCAGGGAGAGAAAAACCCTGGGCACGTGTGCGGGCAACCAGGAGGTGTCTGCTCCTGCCTCTCTGCCAGGGCCCCTGTAATTTTCTGGGTTTCATTTTTCATGGGTATCTCTGGCAGCAGGATCACGCCTGGCCTGGGAATTCAAAACCCTTGGCTTCGTGAGTGAGGGAGGCGGTGGGGGGAGTAGGGTGGCAGGGTGGTGGGGACTGCATGGGGACAAGGCTGAGTTTAGGAACACATTCTGAGTGTGGGTGAGGACGAATAGCCATGGGGCAGGGCCAGGAAGAGGGGGTGAGGCTGCATCAGAGAAGGCAGCAGAATCCAGGCAGGGCCGGGTTAATTAATGGCAGAGCTCCCTGAGTGGTAAGCAGTGGCATTGGGCGAAGGTCACAGAGCTTCATGACACACATATCGAGAGGAGAGCTGGCAGGACAACTAGCCTGGGTGACGCCATGTATGAGGACCACTGCCCCTCAAAGCAGGCAGCAGTGATGGGGTGGGCTAGAAGGGTGGAAGGAACAGCCCAGCGCAGAGACCAACGTGTTGGGACCAACAATAGTCTTCAACCTGGAGCCCACTCCCTCGCGGGAGGTTTTTGCTGTGCCAGCATCCTGTGAGAAGACAGGGTCGACACTTCCCATTCCTCTGGGCTTGGGCCAGCCCTTCGCAGCCTACAATTATCCAGCTCCGAATGTCAAGAGCAGTGGGGGCCAAAGTGATGGTACAGTGGGGGAAGGGGGGTTGCCTTGCACATGGCCGACCCAGGTTCAGTCCCAAGAGGAATATGGTCCCCTAAGCACTGCCAGGAGTGATTCCTGAGCACAGAGCCAGGAGGAAGCCCTGAGCATCACCGGGTGTTGCCCCCAAACCAATACAACAACAACAACAACAGCAAAAATGTCAGTAGTGCAAAAGCTGGGAAGCCCAGACAAAAGTTTGGGGTGGAGGGTACCCACAACAGTCTCTTCTCCACACTCTAATCTCCCAACAAGCCCCGAAAGAGAAGAATCCACCAGTTAACAAAAGAAAATGGGTCCCCAGCTATTCCTGGTTGCTTCATGCCTTTTCATGCGGGGTAGCAGCTGGAGACACCAAGTCTCAGATCCTAGGGGGTTTCAAGGCGAGCTGCCTCCTAGCAGCTTGGGGTGGAAGGCACCGAAGAACACAGTGGTCAATGGGACCAGCACCCAGGACCTTCCTTCTGAGGACAACGTCACATTCTTCCCAGGACTGAGGAGACCACACATGCAGAGGGTGTGGGGTGGGAAATCCTATTGTAGGGGCAGGAAGTGGGATAGAGATAGAGAATGGGGTACTGTGGGTGCACAGACTTGTGGGTGAGAGGGCTCTCCCCAAGCATCTGTGGGTGTAGCTTGGGGAGTCGTGGGTGTGGCGCTGGGCTGCCTGGTCCACGCTCCACAGTCCTCTCGTTGTTCATAGATTTGCTCGAGCGGGCCCAGTAACGTCTCCACTGTGAGATATATTGTTACTGCGTTTGGCATATCGAATACGTCACGGGGAGCTTGCCAGGCTATGCAGTGCGGGCGAGATGCTCTCGGTAGCTTGCTGGGCTCTCCAAGAGGGGTGGAGGAATCGAACTGGGGTCAGCCATGTTGGCTGCGTGCAAGGCAAATGCCCTACCCGCTGTGCTATCGCTCCGGCCCAAGTCAAAACAGAAGACTGTCTCATGACCAAACGCCAGAGTCTGTGAAGTGTGCGCTTACAAGCTCTGTGTCCTGGCGTGACGCAGGCTCCAGCGCCACGTGTCCACCTTTAGATGCCACGTTGATGCTGGCTGGTCCTGCTACTTTCTCTCTCTCTATCTGTATCATTTGTTTTGGGGTTACACCCAGCGGGGATTAGGGCTTACTCCTGGCTCGACATTCAGGAGTCACTCCTGGTGGGGCTTGGGGAACCATATGTGGTGCCAGAGACTGAACACGGGTCAATCGCATGCCAGGCAAACACCCTACCTGCTCTAATATCTCTCTGGCCCCCTGACTGCCTAGTCACTTAACCTCTCTGTGCTTTATTTCCCCTCGGATCTCATGTCCACTTGAGGAATCAGTATGAAGTCCTTAGGATAGAGTCTGCAATGCAGCACATCGCCGACAAATACAAGTGGTATTTATTATCCTCTTAAGGTGTACGCGCCGTAGTTGGTTAGTGAATTAGGGCCCTTTATTTGAACCCAGCTTGCTCATTAAATGTTAATTTCACCCGTTATTAGTGTCCTCCTCCTCCTCTTTGGGGTCTAAAAGCAAATTAGCTTATTTGAACATGAGTGAGCACGGGCTATGAAGAAATTTTAAGGTAAACCAGTGTACCTGTATGATTCCAAATATGCCTTTGATTTCTGAGCTTTCCCTGGATGCACGGAAGGACATTTGGCTTTCTAGAACCTTCCAGAACAAGGCTTCCAACCCCCCACTTGGCAGATTCACATCCTCCTCCTGCTACTTATTAACCAGCTACTATCCCTCCAGCCTCTGAACAGGAACAGTCTTCTCTCTCGGTCTCCAGCTGAAGGCAGCTGGGGAGAGGCACCCCCATTCCAGGCAGAGAGAGAGAAAATCACCCCCAGCCTCGTTGTGTGTTTATGAGCGTCATGAATCAGACGGGGGCACGCTGCAATTATTTCATTAACACCGTGTGCTAGGATTGTGCATTTCGGGGAGAAAGGGAAAACACTTGTTACAACTGTAAGTAATTTGGGACCAATTTGGCTCCCCACGGTGGCACGTTAATTACTCACAACAGCTGTGAGTGACACAGAGCCTGACTTCAGGGCCCATGGCTGTGGACGGCGCCTTCCTCACACCCCTTGGGCGCTCTTCCACCCTACCTCCGCTTCTCGGGAGCTGCTGTGGCCTTGGCCTGGACTCTTAAATCTGGAATTCAGGGGAGCCCCTTCATTTTTAATCTCATTAGAAATTCATTTCTACTCAGGGTAGGGAGCAGGAACTTTCCAGAGCCAGGGAATGCTGTGGGTTGACGTCTTTGGCAGGTAGAGTTGGCACTAGGTCACGGTCACGGTCCTCCCATTGTTCATCGATTTGCTCGAGCGGGCCCAGTAACGTCTCCATTGGAGACTTTGTTGTTACTGTGTTTGGCATATCAAATACATCATGGGGAGCTTGCCAGGCTCTGCCGTGCGGGCGAGATACTCTCGGTAGCTTGCTGGAGCGATAGCACAGTGGTAGGGCGTTTGCCTTACATGCAGCCGACATGGCACTAGGGGTAAATGTGATTATTCCCCTGAGCCACACTTAAGCACGGAATGCCAACACCTTCTCACAGTGTGCCCCGACCACCCTCCCCATCCTGCTGCGGACTCTCTCAGCTTTTTGTCTCTTTCTGGGGGCATGATGGTCATTCACAGTCCCATTATTTATGTTTCACTTATTTCCATTCATCTCCCTCATTAGAATGCAAAAGCTTCCCTAGCCAAAAATGTTCCTTTCTCCTTCACTGTGCCACCCTGGTGCCCGGTGAGGTGCCAGAGGTGCTCCCGAGGGGGAAAGCAGCCTCTGCTCATGGCTATGCAGGTGTCTAGGGGAGACAAAAGCAAGCCCAGAGGGGAAGCAGCAGCCGTCGTGGGCGGGAAGATGGCACCGAGGGCTGGAGTGCCAGCCTTGCATGCACAATAGCCCAAGTTTGATGCCAGGCACTGAAGGCCTACCCCCAGGATCCTTGAGTATCTTGAGCAATCTCCTGGTGTGTGTGTGTGTGTGTGTGTGTGTGTGTTCAAGACCATGTTAGTTTAGTTCCAGCTTTGTAGCTCCAAATGGCAAGGTACAGATGGGTGTACGTGTGGGGGGTAATGGGGTCATCCTTGTGAGCTGATAGCCCCAGGATGCACCTTCTCGAGTGCAAGGGAACCAACTGGATCCAAAGCATGACTGTTAGAGCACAACTTGCTGGGGGTCTAAATGTCACCCAGGAGCTTATTAAGACTCTAGTGTCCCAGGGGCTGGAGTGATAGCACAGCAGGTGGGGCGTTTGCCTTGCATGAGGCTGACCCAGGTTTGATTCCCAGCATCCCATATGGTCCCCTGAGCACCGCCAGGAGTAACTCCTGAGTGCAGAGCCAGGAGGAACCCCTGCACATTGCCGGGTGTGACCAAAAAAGCAAAAAAAAAAAAGACTCTAGTGTCCCAGGGGTATCTCCAACTCTGTAGGATGGGGATCTGGGGAAATCTTAAAGGACCCCAGAGGCTAGTGAGAGAGTGGCCAGACTGAAAGGCTGATACCCCCATGAAGCCATCAAAATGCACTCAGGCTAAGCTGAGTTTTGCCCAGTGATGAAAACAGCAAGATGGACGCCATCTTTGTTCCACTGACATTCCCAGAGGTCTGCTTCATTTAGACAAAAGCTTCCCAGAGAGAGAGGGGCAGGGGGAAGTGTCTGTTGGGGGCGGGTGGTGTTATGGGAAGGAAACTGGGAACACTGGGAAATGTATACTGCTGGAGGGATGGGTGTTGGAACACTGTATGACTGAAACCTAATCATGAACAGTCTCGTAAGGGTCTATCTCACTGTGATTCAATAAAAAAGTCTTTTTAAAAAAGAAAGGGGGGGGGAAACGCTTCCCAGAATTACAGTTCTGCTCATAGGTAGTGAGCCCATGAAGAGTCTACATTTTCAATATAGATGCTATTGGAAATGAAAGGTGCAGATGACAGAGACAAGAGAATATTGGCAGGTCGTTCTCTTCCAGTGAAGTAATCACAACACATACAAATCACAGTCCCATTCTGGCACATGAACACACACAATTACTTACGGATTTTGCGAAGCTAAAAAAGCTCTTGGTCTCTCCGGTCACCATGTTGGATGAACCTGTAAATGGGAGATTCCCAAATTAAGCTGTCGTACAGGAAAAGCTACGTCACTTGCTCTATGTGGAAGAATGGCAAGTGATTTAGTGCAAAACTTGAAAACGAACTTAATTTAGCCTTGGGAAAATGAGAGGAATGGAAGGGTTGGGTGGCCTCATGCTGACTTGATTTTCGTTGAGTATCTCCGGACCAGAGAGGACATAACATTTCTCAAGGTGACCATTTCATCCCTGTGCAAAATAGCGCGCTTAAGCCAACGTTCTGATCTGATGAAGAACTGCCGAGATGTCTTGTTGGTTCTGTTCTTAGAGACTGAGAAACGGACTTCTGCGTGTGTCTACCTTACAGCTTGGATTTGATTCCTTGGCAAATGAGATGACTGGGGCTCTGATCTGAGCTGGGAATTGAAGGGGAGAGATGGAATTGGGCTAGAATTTAAATAGATGTAAAAACTGTTGAAAGTGAACCCGGGTCAAGAGGCAAGGCAATTGTGTGACTCGTGTGTCATTTCCAAAGAGGCTTAGACAGAAAGATAAAGGGCATTGAGACAACTGGTATGAGACGCTGGGCATCGCTGATTAGAATAAATGACATTTAGTGGGGAGCCAGGAGGTGAAGTTGGGTTCCTGAAGATACCCTGGCAGATCAAAAGACTCCCTTGTGGGGTGCCCTGCCACGGGTGATGCAGGACTACTCTTAGCCGCCGGGGCACTATATTGATACATCTCTGACTTTTCTGCCTTGTACCCAAAGATTTGTTCCCAAAGCTTTCAGAGAACTGCTATTTCCAAACATAAAATGACATTTACTTAAAACTTAATTATTTGGCCTTGGGTGACTCTGGGGAAATGAATATTTAACCACTGCTTCTATTTTTGGGGGGTGACTACCACCAAGCGTCACGGGTATTGAGTTTTGACTTCTCAGTAATCATCGTAATGAGTTAGATACTTGCAAGATGATCAGATTATATTCTGCCAAAGTGACATCATGGAACTGGGGCAAAAATAGAGCCGGGAAGGAAGTGAGAATGGTCCGTCTGCCTTGGGCGCACATTGCCGTTCCCAGCCAATAGCGCTCCATTGTGCACGAACGCTCATGGCTGCTCTTAGCAGTACCAGTAATTTAAAAAATTATGCGCCCACCTCCAAACACTTTCAACTGCGTGGCCTCTCTCAAAAATGCCCATGACTACAGTGATGAAAAGAGTATGCACTTTCTTTCTGTCAAAATGAATTGGTGACGAAAAGAAGCTTGACTAGTTATCCCTCTCAAATCCTCCACCTGTGCTTCCCTGCTCATACAGAAATGCATCCCCTCCACCACCCCAGGTTTAAAGGACATGACTCAAGTTTCTACTGAGTCATTAGGGGACAGAGATGCCAGAAAGTCTCAAACCTCAGATGAACCTGAGTGTCATTCAGTGTTGGCAAGGACATCTGGCTTCAGAAGTCTCTTTTTTAAAAACTCTGTAAATATGGATATTTAACTCAGCTTGTATGCCTCTGACAGGAGAAAAGGGAAACAAGGATCTGGGGTTTCATGCTGCTGCAGAAGACCTGCTCCCAGAACCTTTTCTAGGTGTCCCCAAAGCCAGGAGAGGAGGCAGGAGCAGGCATGTACCCGCTCCCCCGGGCTTCTGTCTTGGTTGGGACATACAAGAGTAGTTTGGAGCTAGGACGGTCTGTGCTAAATTTCAAGTCAATAGTCATTTCTCTCAGAATCCCTCCATATCTTAGCTCTACTCCCCAGGTCATCATGAGTCCTTCCTGCCTGTCTTTTGGGAGCTTTCTTTGAAGCCCTTAACATATGCCCGGTGATCCTATAGATATCAACAGTGCTTTGTACATTTTAAAATGAGACATGTTCACAGAGGTACCAGGTTACTTTCCTCCTTATAAAAAACCAAAGGCAACAACATTACTAGAGCAAACATTCAATCAGCCCTCTCCTTATTCTCATGACCCTAACATGCTGACACATTTCTGGTTCTGGAGCATTGCTGGTAACTGTGTCCCCCTCATTGGTCGATACGCACCATAGAGGATGTAGGTCCCCAGCGGCTTGAGAAGACTGAGGCCCTTTCCAGTGTTGTCCCCACAAAGGCAGTCCAAAACAATGTCCACGCCTTCTGCAGAGATCCTACAGAGGAAGAGACCGGCAGTGACCCAACTGTCCATCCCACTCCCTCCCCGGGTCACGTTTACTCCAAGACTTGGGGATGGTGAAGTTTCTGGGACTAGTGACAAAGTGGCCAGGATCCCAGTTGGGTTGAAGAGTGGGTCAAGACGGCAGCCTCTGAACTTGTCTCTAGCCACCTCACTCCATCTATCTGTGCCTCAGGAAAGGCACTGTAGAGTGGAAATGCTATGTTCCCTTGAGCTCAGAATAACACGCAGTGACAAGAGAAACGTCTGGCCCTTTGCCAGACACCTAGAATTAACAAGGAACAATTGAGGCTTCAGTTACAGGAATCAACAGAAATGATTCCTGTTGGTGGAATTGGCAGGGAATGTGTCTGTCTCTGTCCGTGGTGCTGAAGACACAGTGTCAGGACAAACACTGTCCAAGTTCTCTTCCTTTCCTCTTCCAATAACGACCCATGGGTTTAACTTGGAAATTCCTATTCGTCCAATTTACACATTCGTTCTGAAAGTGAGAGGAAGAGGACGAAAGAGACAGGACCTCCTTCCAGCAATGGAAGGACCCCGAGCAGAGGGAATCCACATTAGTTCTCTTTTAGGCCAGCTGATCCCTTTAACTTCTCATTTGCTTTTACTTTCACTGATTTTTTCTCTCACTCCCTCACTCATGCATTTAACAATCATCCACCAGGTCCCACTGTCAGATGCTGCTGTGTAGGAGAAAGTTGTATGGAATCAGGAAGGGTCTGGAGATGTCTGGGGAAGATATCCTTGCCCTCCCCATGCCCAACTGTGACAGGGCTCTGGACAAGGATGCCATTTTCTCAAATTAGGCACCACAAAATGATCCTGTCTTGGCAGAGAGTTCAGATTTTTTTTGAGCCCACTTTCGACCTTCTAACTTGGTTCAGGCACTGCACACTGATAGGCGTGTCCCCAGAGCCAACAGGAAGGAAATTGCTCCGGCATCGCCTGGGTTCCTGCACTAAATTTTTTTTATGTAGGAGTACTGCTATTTATTCAGCCACTGATTAGCTGATTGAATTGGGCATGAACGCCACCTTACTTTTTTTTTTCATAATTTTATTTTTTTCTTATATTTATTTATTGAATCACTGTGGGAAAAGTTACAAAGCTTTCAGGTTTAAGTCTCGGTCATACACCTCTCCCTTCACCAGTACTCATTTTTTACTACCAAGAACCCCAATATACCCCCTTCCCACCCCTCCCAATGCCTGTGAAGAAGATGATTTCTACTTAACTCTTCTCTACATTGATTACATTCATTATTTCAGCAAAAGATGCACCATTATTGTTTAGAATTTTCCCCCCAACAATCAGAATTGCGGAAAAGGCATTGTGAAATACTTTGTTTTCTATAGCTGGTTATGAGAATCATATAATGTCACGCGGCCTGCACTAAATCTTGACCATCACATCCATGACTGAGAGTCTTGATGTCAACCTCTCCTTTGAAAGTTGTCAAAGTCTTGTTCCAAGCTCATCCCACAGTCAAGTCTCTTCCAGAATGATCAGCTTGGCTTCCTGCCCAACAAATCTGCTCTTATCTGCACAGGTGTGTGATCTGAAGTCCCACCTGCCAGTTCAGAACAAGGGAGCTGGGCCAGCGGCTCTCAAGCTGATATGAGCAGTAGAATCTCTTAGGGGAGGCTGCTTGAGTGTGTTTGTGTGGGGGGAGGGGGTGGCTGCAGGGTCGTCCCTTCCCTTCCCTTCCCTTCCCTTCCCTTCCCTTCCCTTCCCTTCCCTTCCCTTCCCTTCCCTTCCCCTCCCCTCCCTCCCCCTCCTCTTTTCTTCCCTTCCCTTCCCTTCCCTTCCTTCCCTTCCCTTCCCTTCCCTTTTCTTCCCTTCCCTTCCTTCCCCTTCCTTTCCCTTCCCTTCCCTTCCCTTCCCTTCCCTTCCCTTCCCTTCCCTTCCCTTTTCTTCCCTTCCCTTCCCTTTTCTTCCCTTCCCTTCCCTTCCCTTCCCTTCCCTTCCCTTCCCTTCCCTTCCCTTCCCTTCCCTTCCCTTTCCTTCCCTTCCCCTCCCTCCCCCTCCTCTTTTCTTCCCTTCCCTTCCCTTCCCTTCCCTTCCCTTCCCTTCCCTTCCCTTCCCTTTTCTTCCCTTCCCTTCCCCTCCCTTCCCTTCCCTTCCCTTCCCTCCCCTTCCTTCCCCTCCTCTCTCCTCCTCTTCTCTTCCCTTCCCTTCCCCTCCCCTCCCTCCCCCTCCTCTTCCCTTCCCTTCCCCTCCCCTCCCTCCCCCTCCTCTTTTCTTCCCTTCCCTTCCCTTCCCTTCCCCTCCCCTCCCTCCCCCTCCTCTTCCCTTCCCTTCCCTTCCCCTCCCCTCCCTCCCCCTCCTCTTTTCTTCCCTTCCCTTCCCTTCCCTTCCCCTCCCCTCCCTCCCCCTCCTCTTCCCTTCCCTTCCCTTCCCTTCCCTCCCCTTCCCTTCCCTTCCCTCCCCCTCCCTTCCCCTCCCCTCCCCTCCCCTCCCCTCCCCTCCTGTCCCCTTCCCTCCCCTCCCCTCCCTTCCCTTCCCTTCCCTTCTCCTCTGAGTTTCTCATCCAGCTGGCCTGGGTTGGGGTGGGAGAGGACCCCCAGAATCTGCATTTCTCCCAAGTTTCCAGGTGATGCTGCTAATTCTAGGTCCACGTGTTGAGAACTCCTGGGTGGGACCAGCTACTACATCAGCATTTAGAATATGAATAGTGCCCTCATGGCAGAGCCTGGCGAGCTACCCGTGACGTATTCGATATGCCAAAAACAGTAACAACAAGTCTCACAATGGAGATGTTACTGAGCCCACTCGAGCAAATCGATGAATAATGGGAGGACAGAGACAGTGATAGTGACAGAGTGTCCGCTAGACGTGGAGCACTGGCCCTGCCCTTGGCTCTGAAGGATGAAATGCTAAGCTCACGTAGGTATGATTCTTCTTCCCGCCTGGAGCAGACACTAAGCAGAACTTCCTCAATAAATCTGTATTTTCACATCATCAACTGAGTGCCTCCTGGCAGCAGAGGCCTCTCTCCTTGGTGCTCTCTCTGGTCATCCTTCTTTTGTTGACTATTTTTTTTTATTAAAGTAGCACCGAAGGATAAGAGTGTGTAGGATTCAAGGATACACTATGGCCAACCATGAATGCACTGCATATTTTCATCACAAGGGGGTAAGGAGAGAGGGCAGTTGCATGGGAAGCAGGTCTGTCCAGGGCGTGGGCTATCCCTTTCCCACAAGGAAGTCTCCTGTCCTTCACCACCACCTGCGCACGTTCTCTCTCTCCCCACATCCCCTCTGGAAACCACAATTAGCTGACAATCTAATAGTTTGCTTCCGTTTTATTTCGTGCACTCACTTTTTTTATTTATTTATACACCTCGTGTGAGTGAAATTGTGGGGTATTAGTTTTTTCTCCATTTACATGTCCCTTTACTTATCCATCTGCTGGGGGTCGGGGGAGCTTGGGTTTATTCTAGTTCTTGGCTCTATGGCAATGAACACAGGTGTGAATTGTGTCCTCATAGTCTACATAAACTCCCAGAAGTGAGAGAAAACTGGATCCTATGTTCTTGCTATTTTAAATTTTATGAGGGAAGTTCTCCTCTTTGTGTTTGAAGTTTGTAGAGTCTGCTGCATAGGGTTCAAGCTTTCCAACTCGACTCTTTGGATTCCAGTCTCTCCTCCCAAACAGAGAAGGGGAGGTGATGGAATGGTTCAGACTATATTATAAATATACCTTCTTATTCCCTTGACAATGTCTTGATCAAAGCTAAGAGCATGTTCAAAAGAAGCATACAGACAGGCTTATAAAAGAGTTTTCATCCAAAAGAATTCTATTAGTCTTTTCTATCTTATCATATGCAAACTAGTGTGGCAGACAATATTCTTGATCAAAGAATAAAGAGAAATCATGGCATTCCACTCCTCTTGCATATTATTTGTGGGATCCACCCCCCACACCTTGCTTTCATTGTCTGCCCTTGAGTGCCAAGAATTTATAAAGAGCTGCGATGACAATGTAGATGGAATATGGCATTCTCCCTCTCCACAGTCTACCACCAGTCCTCTTGTTGTTTTCATTTTGCAGACTCCATAATGATCCTTTCTTGAGGGGCTGCCTAACATTCAAGTCTGAGGGTATAACAGGATCTACTGAGTCATCTCCCTCCTGTTGAAGATGAAGCCTGGTTCTGAATGTTCGCAGTGGACAGACAGTGCCACCATTCCCCTGTCCACATTCACTGAGCACCTACAGTCAGAAGCAGTACTGGGTTCTGCCATCGGCCTGGGGTGCCTGCTGCTTTGGTTTTCTTTGGGGTTAACTTCCGGTGGGTAGAATTTGTGGGACAAGAGCTATAGACATCTTCCCTGTTGAGTTTATCTAATCCTAGGACCTCTACATAAAAATATAATGAATTCTTAGGAGTCATAAGTGAGAGAATTGGTGATGAGTGGATCTCAGAGGTGTGCCTGTCTGCTCTGCTGATGACAATAAAGTCATTGATTCTGGGAGCAAAGGCAGCAGGTCCAGGGCCGAGAGGAGGTGAAGAGCTGGAGCCGCTCTTGTGGCAAGGATTAGAACTTGGATGAGAACTAGAACTCAGGAGCTTTTGGCAGGAACTAGAACTTTCCACAGGAGTACCTGCCCCCCTTCTTGCCCACCCCCCTCCCACGCCCCACATACCCCTACTCAAAAATGCTTTTCTTTGGCTAGATCCTCTGCCTTCAACCCTCAGTCCAGATCTTCAACCCTCGGTCCAAATCTCACTCACTGATGGACAATGTGTCTGATTTCCATATTTGAATACAAGTTGACCCAGCTAACTAAAAGTAGACTTCACATGAACTTTGATTCTAATGGATAGACATGGAGAGTATCATGCTAAGTGAAATGAGTCAGAAAGAGAGGGACAGACATAGAAGAACTGCACTCATTTGTGGAGTATAAAACAACATAACATGAGGCTCACACCTAAGGATAACAGATACATGGGACAGATAGATTGCTCCCTAGCTGGAAGCCTGCCTCATGAGCCAAGGAGAGAAGGCAGCTGGAATAGAGAAGGGATCGCTAAGAAAATGATGGCTGGAGGAATCGGTCAGGATGGGAGATGTGTGCAGAAAGTGGATAAAGGACCAAATATGATAACCTCTCAGTGTCTGTATTGCAAACCATAATGCCCCAAAATAGAGAGAGATTATGGGGAATATTGTCTGCCATGGAGACGGGGGGGGGGCGCGGGAAAGGAAAGGGAGGGTACACCAAGGATATTGGTGGTGGGGAATGTGCACTGGTGGAAGGATGGGTGTTTGATCATTGTGTGATTGTAACCCAAACATGAAAGCTTGTAAAAATCTCATGATGATTCAATAAAATTTTTTAAATAATTGATTTTAATTATATTTTAATTAATATTAATAATTAAATAAAAGTAGACTTCATCTCTCTTTGGCATGAATTGGTTGGTTAATTTTTCAAATATATTAGTGGTAACTGCAGCCACGGAGGTGACAACTCTCCAGGTGGCTTTTGGTGGCTTTCCCACTGTAACATAGTGCTGGCCCATCCCGGAAGCTCAATATTTATGAGACAGGTTAGTTGGTGAGTTAAGGAAAGAATGCTTGCGAAGAGATCGCTGTGTGAGTGAAAGACTTCTGAGGGACAACAATATTTTAATTTTTCAGACCACGGTTTGAGAGACTTGACTGAAGCAAACCTAGAGTCCTTGAAAGTAGCCTCAGTTACCAAGAAGCCTCCACGTCTGCAAAGCCTAATGATGAACCCCTAACATCAACTTTGTCCTTCCAGTTCACTGGGAATACTAGTAGCACCTTAAGTCTCATTCAAATCTCTCCAATGAAAAAATGGGAAACAAGTCTGGGTGTCTACTCCCCCCAAAGTCTCTCTGGAAAACTCCCCAAAGTTCACCTGCTCTGGCTTAAATCCACCAACTGGCCGAACCAACGTTCCATCTCCTCTGATTCAGAGAGGGAGAAGTGTGGCATGATGGAATGTACTAGACAACTTAATCCCACTGCCCCTGACCACGTAGTGCTGGGATGTGCAAACACAGAAATAACAGAAATAATGGCTCTGGGACACCTCCGAATCCCTCAGGAGCTGTGGGCGGAGCCACAGAACTAGAGAAACAGTCGCAAGTTCTGAGCCCCACGTGGGTGAGCCACAAACCAGCTGAAAGCCAGCGTGTGCTGGCCTGGCCACCTGGCTCCCCCTGTGTGGACATGCCCAAGGCCATGGCCAGTGGCTTCAGGATCAGAGATGGAAAGTGGATCGGATTATAAACTGGTGTCCTCCCCGGAGTGTCGGCCAGTCTAGAGACTGATCCCCCCAGCACCGACTTCCCTGTCCGTTCACTCTCCCCACACCACCCAGGACTCTTCCTATCCCTGAGTGGACTTTGTCATCGCTCAGGTCTTTTAACATTGCGCCCGACGTGATGCGAGGCATTGCTCTCAGCCCAGGTGCAATCGGCCTCCCCAAGGCTGGCATTCCCATTTCCTAGGCTGGCACAGGAGGGCTTCTGTATAAATGTCACCTGTCTCCTGGCCCAGGCTCACTTCCCAGCCTTCTCCACTCTTCCTCTAGGTGCCCTTGTGCCCGTCTCCATGATTAGGTCAGTCCTCAAACCGCACCTCACCTGCACCCCATGACACTTTCTTGGACTCCCCCAGTTTTGATGTGTGTGCATATGCGAGTGCCCCCTTTGCTCCCCCACTGCACAGAGGGGGTGATAACAGGGCGGTTGAGAGGATCAAGTGTGATGAGATGTGACCCAGTCAGCACCTCGCTAGCCACACCCCCTGTTTCCTGCGGTTGGTGTATTTATCGCCAGGTCTCCCCTTCCTGGCCGCTGCTGTTGCTTAGGAGAGCCGAGAGCAAGGGCCAGCGGGCTGCTCTTCTGGGTAGACAGTTTACCTTTTCACTTCCTGCACGTAGTCTGCGTTTCGGTCGAAGAGGTGGGTCACGGAGTCTTTGATCGCCTCGTGCTTGAACGTCGAAGCTGTTCCAAACACGGTCACATTGGGAATGGTGGAACACAGCTGAGCCACAGCTTGGCCCTGGAAGGGAGACACAGCAGGTTAAGTCCCACATGAGAGCCCGTCTCACTGGGCACAGACCGGGGCTCCCGTGCTTGCCCCCATTGGCCTTCCTAAGGCTGTACCAGGCTGGGCCGTAGGGGGCTGAACTGAGAAGGTGTTCAGCGCATCCCTGGACTTCACCTGCCGAGAATTAATGGTGCCTCCTAGTAACGTCACCCCAGGAGTAACAATGCAAAGTATCTCCAGACATGAAAAATGTCTCCTGTAGGGTTGGGTCTCGCCTGGCAGAGAAGCACCAACTGGCGAGTCCCAAGTCCTGAGATTTAACTGTGGTTAATGGATCGTTTGAGTCTCGGGTTCCTTGTCTGTTCATTAGCACTAATGATGCCAACTCTAGAGGGCTCAGGTGTTCTGGATCCCCCAGAAGCAGACTCTGAGGCCAGGGCTCATTTTTAAGTCCTGCCACTGGAGTGTGATCTCAGGGTACAGCAGGGTATGATGGCAGAAAAGAAGGCAGCCAGGAAAGGGTGTGTGCTCAAGTCCAAATGCACCATGAACCACAGAAGCGGAACCCTTTGAGAACCTCTGTGAGCAAGAGTAGAATACACTTCAGGGTAGCCCACACAAAGCTGAGGAAGCTGGAGACTTTGTCAAATGTCCAGTGGAAACTGGCTGAGGGTTCTCCCGCAAGAGCATCTTTTGCTTGTGTCTAGTTATCCTGGCAGACCAAAGCCCTTAGCAAACCACCTTTCAGTACACTGGGCTGAGCTCAGAGGTGGTCTGTCACGAGGAGATTCAGCAAGGCCGTATGCAACATGGGCCAGGCACGTGGTACATAACACAGTGTTCATAGAGTCATCGGGCCCAATCACCTGTACCCTTTAGTGGCTCTAGATCCAGGGACAAGACGCCCAGGCATAGGTAAGAACAGGCAAGCCAGGTGTTTAAATAGCCAATTGTCCAGAAGGAATCACAGTGACGTTAGGAATGTGAGAGTCTTCTACTTCCTTTCCCAACGGGGTCGGAAATGAAAAGCCAACAAACGAAATACTGTGATCTTGGAATTTGGAAATCTTCCAGGCGACCCTCATTTTCTGGTGATTAAGATTCATTTGAAAACTGAGTACTGTCTCTTCCCCAGGTTGCACTGCCACCTCAAGGCAGATGCTACCAAGGGACACTATTCCACCAAAGTCATCTGGAATTTTATTTACATGTCTTGTGAGTGATCCCCATGGGGTTGGCTGTCACCATACAGAAATGCTCCCCTCCTCCCGTATTGGCAAGTAAAGGCAACCCAGAATGGGAGGATGTTGGAGTTAGTCATCCATCTAATTTCCTCTGCTCTTGGTTGTTTTGTACAGATAGGAAAGAAAGGGCATTCCAAAAGGTTAAGGTGACCTGGTTCCTAAGAGCAGATCTGAGATTCCAAGCAGGGTCTCCTGACGTCCAGTGATTATCCTTTGCTATTATGACGTGCTGTCTACTTCTGTTGACATTTGAAGCTAAGCAGAGTTTTAAGCTCCCACCTAAAATAGACATGGCACCGACACGCTCCCTTGGAGGTCAGTGCTTCCGAAGCTGAGACGTCAGCTCTAGTTTTCACTTCTAAGAATATCGTTGGTATTTGTTCACTGTTTCATCCCTGATTCGGGAGAACAAAGGGAAGACTCTTCCTAGCGGGTGTAAACATCAGCAACCAATGTGCAGTTCTCTGTCACACATGGCCTCTGAGAGGAGGGATTTGAACTCACCCTGCCAGCACTTGGCCGTGAAGTAGGACCAACCCCAGTACCCACTGAGTTCACCCTGCCCCCTGTCCTCAAGCAAACCTGGACATGCATCTGCTTGGTTATGTTTCAAATGCCTATGGGTGGCAGCCATTCTCTGCTGTGGGTACTGGAGTATCTGCTGGGCTAGCACACCGCGATCCCTGCCTCAGGCCCCCACTGACTCCCAGACTTTGTACCCAACCTCCATTCCGGGTCTGTCTCCACCTGGTTATCCAAAACAGCACCTCAAATGCAGCTGATACAGACACAGCTCACGGCTACCTCCCGAGTCTTCCCTCTGTGCCCTGGATTCATGTACTTGGGCTGTTCTAAGAAGGATAACTGGGAGGCTGACATTTATGGAGCTGGGACACCTGGAATCGGGCTGTGAGCAGGGCTGGCTCCTTCTGAGGGCCGGAAGGACGGTCTCACCGAGGCCCCTCTCCTCGTCCCGCATTCAGCCTTCTCCTCCTGGCATGGCATCAGCCTGTCGTCCCTACGTGCCCATCCATGTCCCACTGCCTCTTCTGCGGAGGTTGCTCTAACAACACTATGTCACCTCAGCTACCTCACCTTCCACTAAGGGCATGATCTGGGGTAAAGGCAATTATAATTTCACAGTATGGATTGGGGGGGGTCACAGTTCAACCTTTGACACCCTTTTTACTGCGTCTCCTGCCTCAGTAAATAGAATGGTATCATCACCCACTGCTAAAGCCAGGACTAGGGGTCAGGAGAACTTCTTCCACATCCAGAGTTAGTCGGCAAGTGGGGTGTTTCCAATCTCTGGAACTCTCTGCCACTCCCGGGTCTAGGTGCCCCTCTGAGGGAGAAGGTCAGTGACCACCTAATAGCTTTGGTCATCCCACTGTGAGCCGAGGCCTTCTCAAACCCAACACTGTGGGGTCACTCTTGTTCAAAGCTTCCCAGTGACACTCACAGAAAGAACAACGCCCCTTATTCCACAGGCCAACACACACACACACACACACACAGAACATGACCCCACCACCCTCATCACCATGACTTCCTGTCACCATGCCCTTAGCAGACCAGGCCTGGCATGTGCATGAGCCCGCGGCCCCTGAAGTCTCCTGATGTCACCTCCCAGAGCTATTCCTGAGTGGGCAGGTGGAGGTGCCAGTGCTCCTGCCCTCTGTCCCCACAAGGAGCCTGTCACTTTTGCATGGAAACCTCATCTCCCACACACCCTCCCTCCCTGTCCTGCACCTGTGTCCACTTTCTCCTCAGACCACAGCCTCCCCCTTCCTTGAAGAGTTTTCTCCCCTGAAGCCAGAGAGATATTAAGGCCTAGTATGCAGCTGACCCTGGTCTGATCCCCAGCACCACACATGGTTCCTGAGCATAGCCAAGAGGCCATGAGTGACCCCTGAGGATAGCCGGAGTGGCCCAAACTTTCCCTTCCCTCACCCCCCCCCCCCCCCCCGCAAATGGAAATTCTTCTAGAAGTTTCTCTGCTCACCCATATCCATACAGTGCTTAGATTCCTCCTGTTCCACGACACAGTTACCCAGTCTCTAATCCATTTCTATCTAGTGTTGAGGGGCAGGAGGGCTACACTGCCCTCTCGGATAGGGGTCACTGCTGCTCACCGTGGCCACCCACAGGAACTTCTATGAACTCTAGCAAGACCTAGAACCTTCCAGGACAGAAAGTGAACAAGACAGACATTCTCCATGGTCTTGGTCCCACATGGCTTTGGACCCCAGGGCCCAGGCTAGAGTCTGGGCCCTGACAGAGGCTCGTAAAGTCCAGGAAGTGGATGGAAGGTGAAGGAGAGGAGGGACCATAGGAAACCCACCTCAGCATCTGTGAGTGGGAGGATAATGGGAAACCCACCTCAGCATCAGTGAGAGATGGTGGGGATCATGAGAAACCCACCTCCTTATCTGTGCAGATTTCTAACTCCTCTGTTATTATAAGTGGCAACAAAGTATTGGCTTAATAAGTGACCCAGTCTCTAATCCATTTCTGTCTAGTGTTGGGGTGCAGGAGGGCTACACTGCCATTAGTCTGTGCTACGGGGTCACTCTCAGCAGTCCTGAGGGACATATGCAGAGCTGGGAATCAGGATCGAACCAGGGTCTCTGCATGCAAGGCAAGTGCCTTAAGCACGGTATCATCTCCCCAGCCCCTTCCCTTCTAGATTAAAGAGAAAGATACGGTAAATCACATCAGGTACTGGATATATGCTGAAATGAAATATGTAACCAACATACGATTATAACTAGACTATGTGATTTGCATCACGGGTATTAGTAAAGTGTCTGGGTGATCAATAATATCCAGCACACGGCACCCTAGTTATCGTATAGAATGGCAGAGGCAATGGTAATGAGTCCAGCAGTGTGGTGCCCAGTGGTCTGCTATCTTCTGCTCCGTGTTGCTCCGTAGGATGCAGGGTAGGACTCTCATCTCTCGCTCCCTCTCCTGACTCTGTTCATTCACTGGGGCCCTGTGTGGGCCTCGCAAGCTGCCGGGTGGTTTTCTAAAGTAAATAAGGCTCGGCGCTCGGGATTTAAGCAGAAAAGCTTTTCCTTTCCATTTATCAGGAATCTGCTCACTCCACGGCTCCCAGGTGAGTTCAAACACAGCCTCTCGTTTACCCTCACTCCCCTCTGTCCCCAGAGATGCAATAAGCATTTGTGGAATACGAAATGATTTACAAACAGAAAAAAAAGGATTTATAGTTTACCTGCAGACCCAGCAAATAAAATAGATCAGACGGTCCTTTCTCCCAGCCACAACGGCAAGTGGAGATTTGCATGCACTTGTTTCTCACTGATTTCCTGATCCCTCCAAGTAAGGGCAGGGCTATGCCTAGGGCCACCGCCCCGGGGGGCACAGCTAAGAAAGCAGCAGCTCATCAGAGCTGCCTCGACCCCATGGAGGGCCAGGCGCCTGCTAAAGCCTCTCTTTCTCCCTGAAATCATGAGAGAAAAGTAAATGTTTCCCTTTCCCTTCTCTGCCCCAAAATGGGGGTTCAGAGAAGGGCAGGAACTTGTCCACTGTCTACTCGGGAGTCGAGGTCAGGCCCTACACTTGCAGGCTGTGGCCATCTTAAGTCTGGGAGAGATGGTGGGGAGGGGACTGGGGGGGCCTGGACCTCATGCACGAAGCCCTCCCGGCTCCCCTCCGGACAGCACTGGCCCACAGGGTCAGAACAGATCCGACCTTCCTGGTCCCAGGGCTACTGCGTTCCCTCAGGCCAAGCCCAGGCAATGGGAAATTAGGGGCAGCCTCTGCCAGGGAGTTGCTCAGGTCCTGCACCCTGCCTGTGCCTGAAAAGCCAGGGGCAGGAGATCCATGATGTCACACACACACACACACACACACATACATACACAAACACACATGCGCGCACATGCATGCACACACATATAAACACACACATGCATACATGCATACACATAAACACATGCACACACAAACACACACGCGCACATGCACACACAAATAGGCACAAGTGCACTCACACAAACATACACATATGTGTATGCCCATACACATGCTCATATACACATGCACACACACAAACTTACACAAACAAACAAACACACACATGTGCGCGCACACACACAGACACACAGAGACACACACACACACACACACACGAGGCTTAGTACACTGTTGAGGATTCAGCTAAACGGCCCTGGAATTAGAAGCCTGGTTGAGAGTTTGGTCACTTCCGAGGGGAATTCCTGGCAGCACAAAGCCACCAGGGCCAGAGAGATCATACAGGGCAAAGGTGCTGGCCTTGCACGTGGCTGACCACTGCAGAAGATCCCCCAAGCACTGCGGGTGCGGTCCCCCTCCGCCAACAGAACCAGGTTGACCTTCCTCCACTAGCTCGTTTATTTCCTGCTGGAAGCAGTGGGGAACACGCACCCATGTGCAGCCAGAGACGGGTGCCGGTGAGCAGAACAAGCTATGGAGTACGGGGTGGGGATCAGGGACGCTTCTTGCAAAGCCCTGCCCCGTGTTTGTCACCCTGTGGTTTCTCGCTTTCTCAGAAGACAATGGGGACGCCCACTCTGGAACCCAGAGTGGTTCAAAGCACAGCTCTCAGAGGGAGACGCTGGCGTTTCCCTTGACTCAGTTGTTGGCTTGGAGAGGAAATTCACAGAGCACCTCATGCGGCCAGGAATGTTCTGGACCCCCAGACCTGCCTGTGCGGAGAAAAGGCGGCAGTCTGTGACCCTGGCTAGGTGCCACTGAGTGTGCACCTAGGGGACTATGTGTGCTGAGTGCGGTGGGAACTGCAGCTCAGCTCCCCGGGGACACACACACCAGGTTCCCATGTGAGCCACCCACGGAGAGGCGGAGAAAGGAGGGCAAGAAGGAGGCTGAAGGGGCAGGCCAGAGACACACACGCCCCCCCTGCCCAGGAAGGGAGAGTGGGAAGGCGGGTGCTCAGCCCAGGACAGATCTCGATGCTTCTCTGGGTGATGCATCGCACTCCGGAGACGTGCGTGAAGGGCAGAATCAGAGCCGGGGGTGGCTATGGGAAGGCTTGTGCGTACCAAGGGCAAGGCTGAGTTGGATCCCAACGTGTTTTCTGAGCGCCTCGAGGTGTGGCTGACCCTGCTGGTCCCTTTGCACCACTAGCCCCAACACAGCTTGGCCACAACCTACACCACGGGCACTGGCCCCCAGACCCAGTTCCACTGAGTGCTGCCCCATAACAATGTACAGATGGAAGAAGAGCCCAGCGTCACATGCTGGTCCTGCTGAGTCCGACCCTCTGAGCTTCCAATGCCTCTGAGAAGACTCTGAAGGCATGTGTCCTCGTGAGGGTCATCCTGGGTGGCACCACTGGGCCCCCCATGGCTTAGGGCACCACTGGGCAGCTTCCGGGCTCAATGGGCATCAGCCCTGCTGTGTCTTAGCACTCAGGGACCGTTTCCTTCCTCCTCCTGCAGGCCAACCACTGCCTCTTTTCCCGGTTCAGTCACATCACAGCCCTCGATGTCGGAGGCGGGATCTGTGTAGGACCAGCGCTGTCTTCTGGGAGCCTGAGAGCCAAGAGGAGAATGTGACCACTGTGGCCACTCGCGGCTCTGGAGCACCGAGGGACCAGGCCCCGGCTAAGCCTCTGGGTTTCCCACTCAGAGGCTGCAGGCGCAGGCCCAAGTACACAGTGCAGCTTTCCGGCTCCGTCGTGTTGAGCTCAATTCACCACCAGGGCACACGGCTGAGCAGCAAGGTGGGGGGCCAAGGGCACCTGCAGGGCGGGGTGGCCGTGCCTGGGTGCCAGCCCGAGTTCCTGTGCCCTTGGATGCTGGCGCACTTCTGCTCACTCCCACTCCCAGGAGCTGCAGTGCATTCCTGAAACCTAGTGCAGCCGGTCAGAGAACCGAGGCTCAGGGCAGCAGAGACAGGTACCTGCACCGCCCAGTCCGACACCCCCAACCCTAACCCCAGCCCAGGCTGCGGGTGGCCGGGTGCAAGGAAGGGGCTTCCTCTTCCTGCTAGTGTGTGCTGTCAAGCTCCAGGCTCTAGACACACACACACACACACACACACACACACACACACACACACACTCACACGCATGCATGCACGCACGCACACACGCACATGCGTACACTCAGGGACATCATGCGCCCAGCAGGAAGACAGGCTCTGAAGGGCTAGAAGATGCCGGAAGTGCCCTTTTCCTCCTGCCCCAGGCTCCAGAAGGCCAAGCTCTGACCATGGAAGTAAGGGGTCATGTGATTCGGACCCAAGACCCCCGACCCTAAGGCCAAGGCCAACAGCATGGTGAGCTACACAGAGTCTGCGGGGCAAGAAAAGCCTCAGGGTCTCCCATAGGTTTCAGCCCTGGGACCCTCACCTCCTGCTGAGCCCAGAGCCCTGTCTGGAAAGGGGGTGTAGGGGGTCAGAAGGCAGAGGAAGGAAGTGACATCAGCATGCCTCAGAAGGGGTAACGGGTGACGTGATCTGCCAAAGTAGGATTCACTGAACGGGTTTGCTTCCACGCTCTCAAAACCACCTCTTCCAGGAAGCCTTCCTGGAGGCCCCCCAGAGTGCTAAGACCCTTGCATTGCCCGAGACCTATACATGATGCTACTCTACCACCTCTCACACTGTGGGGCTCTTCCTCGCTACTCTCCTTCCCTTTCCTTCCCTTCCCATCCCATCCCATCCCTTCCTGTCCCTCCCCTCCCCTCCCCTTCCCTTCCCATCCCATCCCATCCCTTCCTGTCCCTCCCCTCCCCTCCCCTTCCTGTCCCTCCCCTCCCCTCCCCTTGTCCCTCCCCTCCCCTCCCCTTCCTGTCCCTCCCCTCCCCTCCCCTTCCCTTCCCTTCCCTTCCCTTCCCTTCCCTTCCCTTCCCTTCCCTTCCCTTCCCTTCCCTTCCCTTCCCTTCCTTTCCCTTCCCCTTTCCTCTCATCTCCTCCTCCTTCTCCTCTTCCTCTTTTCTTCTTTCTTGTCTCCTTCTTCTCTTCCTCTTCTCCACTTCCTCTTCTTCCTGGGACAGGCTTCTGGGCCTCCTCAGTACTCTAGGGAGGCTCCCCTGGCCCCTCCCCAGATCTACAAATGGCTGAGGCGCAGGCTAGGAACCTGGGTCCCCTCCCTTCCATGTGATGTCACCAGCAAGATGGAGAGGCTAATACTGTCCTCCCAGATGAATCCACATGGTGGGGCTTCCCTCACCTAGCCCTCCCTGATCGTGATTCTGTGGTGCCACAAGCACCCTCCCCATTGGTTTGGGGCCTAGGAAGCGTAGCCCATGAAAAACAGACTTATGTGTCCCGACTCTCTGATTAGTATTTCTCTGCTGTCCCCAGCATGGCTTCCACGCTGTGAATCGGCTCCTCTCCAGACTGACCCTCTCCAGTCCCTTCACCTCTTCTCTCTGCCAGACGCAACCGCACCCAGCGAACGGTGACGGAAGGGCGGAAATCCTCTTATATGGCATTAAATGGGGCATGCAACCAGGTCCCTTTGCGTGAGTATCAGCAGTTCTAGATCAGTCTGTGTTCCCAGCTGACTTGTGCGTGAACTGAGTTTGGCACGGCTCACTCGAATGACCCAGTGAGAGACACACGGTGCACGGATGCAGGGATGTGACACTAATGACCAGGACCACAGCTGGCAACGTCTCGAAGCCTCCACACAGCCAGTGACCTCACTGTCCCTTGGTCACGCCACTTAATTTTAGGACTCCTCAGTGGCCTGACCAAGCTCTTTGCACCAAGACACAGGAGAAGGATTTCTCCTGTCCAGTAATCAGTCGGCCATCTAAGGCCACTGCTTCTATTTTCATTTCCACTTCTTGGGTCCCCAATGTGGCAGGAGACGCTGTGTTCACCAGCTCATTGCTGTGGCACCTGGTGGGTAGGCAGGCAGGTCTACTCTCTGCCACACCAATGCCAAGTGTACAATGAGTCTGTTACTGCCCAGGTTTGGGGGTGCATTGCTGGAAGGGTACTAGGACAATCCAACTCAAGGAACATGTGTCTGTATGTCAGAGCTTAGAGGGGTTCGGTTTGACAAGTCTCTCTCTGTCCCTATACACATACTCCCGTGGCTGATGGCCACTTAACAGGCCACTGTCAACTGAAGTGCCAAAGGTAACCAACTCACAGCTCTAGAGTTTCCTGTCTGTCTTTTCACTCCCAAAAGCTCTTGCCAAGAACAACGGCTTTATTTCCGTAAGCACCAAACACACTGAATACAGCAGTAATCTCTCCAGAGAGACGAGGGAAAGAGATGCCAAGTTTCCCTTTCAGGAGAGAAGATACCAATCTCTCTGAAGGTCCTTTTTTACATCTTATTATTCAGAGAACACAGACACACTCCCATTGTTAAAAACAGAATTTGGAAAATTAAACTATAAAAATGTCAACTATCCATCACGGCCCAGCAATAAACACTCTACATCATTCAGCTCATTGTGGTCCACGAGGGTCCCAATATGTTTTATCCGTGCTTGGCCACCCACAGAATTGGATTTACCCCAGAGATGCCACTGGGTTCACAGCTGCTGTTTTGTTTTTCTTTTTGAGTTTATACAATGAGCATTCTGGGCGTGTGTCATGGTCATGAAAAGTCTTTAACGTCATCATTCTGAATGGCGGGGAATATTCTATTGTGTGGATATGATTCCTTCCAACCAGCCCTCATCTTCCCAGGATGATGCTCAGCTATTCGAAGCTATATTTCAGGGATCATGTCTGTCCGTCTATCTTGGAGGGTACGTTTCAGAAGTCAGACTCTGACTCTATTTTATGTGTGGCTGTATATTTTGTGTCCAGAACATTTGGAGACAAAGTCTAGGTGCTCTAGGTAGAAACTGCCTGTCTCTGTGACCATCTGGTTATTTCTTTAAAAGAGATCACCAGTTGTCAGGGTTACAACCCTTCTGGTGTGAGTTTAGGAGGTCAGAATGCTTAGGAAGGTTTTAAAGAGAAGATTGGGGTGGGAGGGGGGGCAATGCAGGACCTCCAGCCTGGTCCACAGCATGCTAGAGACAGCTGTCTGTGGAATACATCCCGGTATTCTGCAAAGTCTCACACACTGGCTTGCTTCACGGACTACAAGCTCTTTGAAACCTGTACCTGTCTCTGCCATAGTTCACATCCAGATACTACCATGGTTGTTCATTAATTTCACAGACTTGACCTATCTGCCACTTGTAATTCTGAACCTCATTCTCATTACATAGATGCTCACTGCCTGGAACAGGGGACATTCATTCATTTAACCAGATCGCCCCATTCACTCCCTCCCGAACTCTGTTATGGGCTGGAAGCACAGAATTCCCCACAACTCACCCACCTCCGGATGGTCCATCTTTGGATATGGAGGTACATATCTGGGGGGTGGATGGGTTGGTAGGTGAGTGGACGGATGGATGGATGGATGGATGGATGGATGGACTGATGGGTGGGTGGGTGGATGGATGGATACCTGAATGAAATAGCCTCATGAGGACAACATTAAAATGACATTGTGCGAGTGAAGAGGTGGGAGAGCACAGAGGACTTGCAACAGGAGGTGCCATTTACACGGTAAATACTTTTCCAAGGAGAGTATCCAGAGGCGCTATGCAGGCTCTCTGGTTGGGAAGTCTGAGGTTGTGTGGCGATAAAGGCATAGGGATGGAAAGAGTTGAACGGGTGGGTGGGAGGGCGATTAAGTCATGGAGCAGTCGATCACAGATGACTTGTTTGGAGAGCGTGGGTGTCCCCAAAGCCCACCCTATAATCACGATTTTGGTGTATATTGTTTGCTTAGGGATGGGTCTCAGGAAGGCAGGTGACACAGTGGCGTGGCGAGGCAGGAAAGGGGGAGAAGCCTATGACAGGTCTGATCCTGGCCAACTCATCTCCAGTAAGAAGCCTGAGGACCCCATGGAGAACACACGCAGAATTCCCCCAGGGAGGGGGAGGGGGAGGAAGGGGTAGATTCAGGGAGTTCTCTGCAACCCCCCGGCTGACTTGCTGAGAGATGTCCCTGGTGCATCAACCCCCGTGAGGGGCTGGGATCTGCGCCCTAACCACGCGGCCACTGTGCCGTCATCCCACAGACGGGCGCAAGTAAAAAGGGGAAAGAGGGAGCCTTGCATTTGCGGCTCTTAAGGCTTAAACTATTTGCCCTTTCTCCTGCACTCTTAACTGGATCTGGCTCCTCATCATCTCAAATCCAGATTTTCGGTCTCTTTGTGTGATTAATCCCCTGAATGCTGAGAACGTTGGGTGGGCTGAGAAAACCCATCTCCAGTGCTCTGTGAGACAGTCCGACTGTGGTGGCCATTGGTGAGAGCCCTGGAGAGGAGGCCAAAGCCTGCCCACTGCGAGGCTAGAAGCTCGGCACACAGGTCACCTCTTGCTCTTCCCTGCAAGCCCCCCATTATCCCTGCATCACTGTCCTGAGGGCTTCTCAGAGGTCAACACCCCACAGACCACAGGAAGTGTCCACCAATGGAGAGGGGCCTTCAGAAGAGGTGAGTGGCCCCACGTGGCAGCCTCTTCCTTGCTCCCTGCCCACGCTCATGGCTTAGCTCAGTGGTCTGCGAGTATGAGTGAAGACGGGTTGGAAACCACAGAATTAAGGCCTTGGTTGTAGCTGCCAGTGCAGAGGGCCTGTAGTTGGACAGACGCTGTCCGCAGGTGTGTAACAGTGGAGGGAGGGATGCAGCTGTAGACACAGGCACTGAGCCAGAGCCAGCAGTGGGGGCCCGGCCTCTGCCTTTCTGTGGCTTGGAATCACTGGTGCCCAGGGTCAAGTCTCTGTCCCCCAAATCTTGAAAGGGTCGAGGCTAAGAGGCCTAGCCTCCCAGGGTGGCTGTGGGACACAGGCAATGCTGGGCAGAGGACACCAGGCGGCACCAACCACAGAAGGGCATGCCCCCTGGCACACGCCCTCAGAACACACGCTCGTCGGGGGAGTCTAGGATACTCACAAACTCTGGGAATATGAAATTTAACTACTTAACCCGAATATAATTTTTCTGCATTGCCTGGCCTCTTCATTCATCTACCCGTTTCTCCGTGGAAAGCGTTGGGGATAAAGTTCAATGCAGGGCACTGGGAAAGCATCTCTGAGGTCAAAACTGCGGGGAGTCAGGGCCCCCTCTTGTCAGCACCCTCAGTGCCTGCAGCCCCCCACTCTCCTGCTCCTGGGCCCAGTCTCCTGGTAACCCACAGGCCCTACCTCTTCTCCCCAAGGACAGTGACTCACTCCTTCCCGCAAATTCCACGGCTCCTCTCAGGACAGACTCAACCCCACACGATGGGTGTTTAGTGGTTTCTCTGCCTCCCCCTGAGGACCAGGAGTCCCCCTCCTCCAATGCCAGGGTTGCCTCGCCTGTCTTTGCCCCCGGCTGGGGCATACTCCAGTACAGCTCTGGGCACCAGTCTGTAGGGCTCCGTTGCAGCGCTGGGCCCCAGAGAAAGCCCAGTCTCCCTCGGGAGAACTGGGAGCAGTCTCAGCCTCGGGGTTTCCACAGATGGAGTCGATTCAGAAGTCAGGGGGCTTTCAGGAAAAGTGGGATTCAGACTGGTCCTTTATTTTGTTTTTGTTTGGGGCCACACCTGGCAGTGTTCAGGGCTTATTCCTGGCTCTGCACTCTGGGATCACACCTGGCAGGCTTGGGGGACCATACGGGTGCTTGGGATTACACGTAGGTAGACCTATATGTATCAGGCAAGCACCTTCCTTGCTGTACTATCCCTCTGGTGCCGAACCTGGGCTCCATATGGACACCCCCATCCCATGTCCATGCTCTGCAAGGGATGCAGGGTCTCCTTAGAATTCCTCCAAGCAGCCAGCCCTCCCCCCCACTTCTGTTCTGTCAGGAGAGTGAGAACTCAGCTCTGAGAAGTGGGTCATGCAAATCCCTACTGACTGCAGGCTGGAATTTTCTGCCAGTTCCCCTTGTCCCCCTATGCCAGACACTGCTATGGCCCAGTCATCAATGATGGAGCATGGAAGAAGGACTAGGTCCATCCATGGCCCCGACCCCACCCCAGCTTATGGTGGTTGGGGATGACACAGTCACAGGCAGCGGGTCCAACCCAGGAAAATGACCAAAGGACTCTGAAAAGCACAGGAGTGCTCAGGACCTGGGTTTTCCTGCAGGTCCCCTACACTAGGAGACCTGAGTCATTGTAACCCCAACTTACAAACCTGGTAGCAGCCCCAAAATGCACCAAAAAACGTGTCCATGTAAACAATTGGACAGCCTGTCACCAAAACCCAGCGGGAGAGTCTAAGCTCCTTCTCAACAATAAAGGGAACAGTGGCTGAGTGAATCACGCACCAGCCACATGCCTGCCATCTGAAGAGCGTCAGGTGACACTCAGAGACATTAAGAAATGTGCCTCACGCGGATGTGGGGAGAAAGGGAACCTTCTTCACTGCTGGTGGGAATGCCAACTGGTTCAGCCCTTTTGGAAAACATATGGACGATTCTCAAAAAATTAGAAATTGAGTTCCCATTTGACCCAGCAATACCACTCCCTGGAATATATCCTAAAGAGGCAAAAAAGTATAGTCGAAATGACATCTGCACTTCTATGTTCATTGCTGCACTGTTCACAATAGCCAAAATCTGGAAAGAACCCGAGTGTCCGAGAGCAGATGACTGGTTAAAGAAACTTTGGTACATCTACACAATGGAGTACTATGCAGCTGTTAGAAAAGATGAAGTCATGAAATTTACATACAAGTGGTACTACATGGAAAGTATGATGCTAAATGAAATGAGCCAGAAAGAGAGGGACAGACATAGATTGCATTCATCTGGGGAACATAAAGTAACAAAATAGGAGGCTAACACCCAAGAATAGCAAGATAAGTACCAGGAGGTTCACTTCATGGCCTGGAGGCCAGCCGCACATGCTGGAGGAAAAGGCAGCTCAGTAGTGTAGGGAGCACCAAATAAAGGGTGTTGGGAGGATCCTCCCAGGATGGGAGAAGCATGCTGAAAGTAGACTATAGACCGAACATGATTGCCACTCAATGCCTCTTTTACAAACCACAGCACCCAAAAGGAGAGAGAGAGAACAGAAGGGAATGCCCTGCCACAGAGGCAGGGTGGGATGGGGGGATGGGGGGTGGGAGGGATGCTGGGATCCGTGGTGGTGGAGGATGGGCGCTGGTGGAGGGATGGGTACTCGATCACTGTATAACTGAAACCCAAACACAAAAATTTGTAAGTCTACAACTGTACCTCATAGTGTTTCACTAATAAAAATTTAAATAAAAAATGCATCTCAGAGTTGCAAATTTTGCAGGGTTAATGGGAGATAGTACACTGTATGCAGCTGCCCCTGGTGTGATCCCTGACACTGCCAGGAGTGACCTCCTAAGCACCGGGCCCAGAGTAAGCAAGCCCAGAGCACCACTAGGAGTGGCCTGAAAACCAAGAAGCAAATAAAAAAAAATCTCTGACAGGGACACTTGCTGTGGATGAAGAAACAAACAGGAAGTCTGATGATTACTCAAGGGCTCTTACCTAGAAACCAGAGAACCTGGAAAGAAAAATCAGTTCTGGCTCCAGGATCCATCCTGGGCCAGAATCTGAATCCACCTGTCCACACCAGGCACCCCAGCACAGAACCCTGAGCCCCAGGGTGAGCCAAGCCTCTCTTTGTCGATCTGTGTTCCACACAGTCTCTAGCTGACGCAGATGGCCGGGAGCCACTGTTCTCTCTGAATCAATCCACTAAACAAGGGTAATGCTACCAAGATGGGTAAAGGAGGAGGAATAAAGAAAGGATGGAAGGAGAGAAAGAAAAATTGGAGGAAGAGAGAATCAAGAGAAAGATACAGAAACAGACAAAGCGGTAAGAAGGGAGCTGATACCTCATGGTGTTTCACTAATAAAAAAAAAAAAGAAGGGAGCTGTGTGGAAAGAAATGACTGTAACAGCAATCAGAAAGATGAGTAATGGAGGGGCATTAGGGACCATGGGGGTGGGCAGAGAGGAAAAAGGGCAGGACGGAGCTCCAGTGTCAGAGAAAAGTGGGGTTCAGATATTATCCACGTGTCCAGGCACGCAGTTGAGGACGCCCGCCTGCCCCAAGTTCAGTGTGGAAAGTGTGGAATGCTGGGTGCAGCACTGAGAGAGTGGACGAGATGGGGATGATGGCGGCCAGCCTGGGTGGGGGGGGCGGTGCCCATGCAGGGCCAAGCTGCATGCCCGCCGCCCCCCAGGGTCTCATAGTGCCTATGAGACCCAAGGCCGCCGTGGCAGGCTGTGTGTGTGTGTGTCGCTATTCCCCAGCCAAATTGGCTCTTCTGCCTTAATCGGGGGCAACAAAATCCTGAATGGTGACTGTGGCCTTTCAGATGTGTCATGGGGAAAGCAAACCCGGTGAGCTCTCGACTCATGGCCAAGGGCAAGGGCTCTGGGGTGAGATGCTCCTTCTAGTGTCATCACATCTTCTGTGTTTGAGGAGCGCCCTGTACCACTGCCCCGTGGACTCGTGAGCAGACAGGTCAGCTGGCTGTCAGACCAGTGGAGCGCGGACGTGGATTGGCTTCACTGTCCCTTGCTCCGGGTTGCGACAACCAGCTTCAGGTCGCCTGTCCCAGGTGCTGTTCAACTCTCTGGCTGTACATGCTACTTAGAGATTTCTGCTTTTCCATCTGACAATGACAGTGAGACTCCAATGCTAACAGCACCAACAGCATCCAGTACCTGGAGATTCTATGTGCCCGAAACTCATGCTGAGCCCATTCCATAAAACACAGTGTGAAAACTATGAGGCAGGCCAGAGAGATAGCCCAGAGGCTAAAGACACCCTGGGTCGAATCCTGGCACCATATACGGTCCCCTGAGCCCCGCCAGGAGAAAGCCCTGAGCACTGCTGGGCATGGTGCTAAAAACCAGAAAATAAGCAAAAACTATGAGAGCGGGGTATTACGTTGAGTTTTACAGATGAAGAAATAAGGTCCAAGGACACTTAATGATTGGTTCAAGCACTCTTTCCTAGAACCCAGAGAAGCTGAAAAGAACAATCCGTTCTGGCCCCAGAATGTGGGCTCTTAAGTTTCATCCCATCTCTATAAAGTAATGTGCCCTTCTCCCTCCTTTCTTCCTCCTCTCCCTTCGCCTTCATTCCCTCTACAAGTAGTAACCCAGCAGCACCAGCCTGCCAGGCACCAAGCTCCAGAGCTCAGGGGGAGGAGGGACCCCTGCCTTCCAGCTCACAACTGGGGTGGGACTGACTTCCAGATGTAGGGGGTGGGGCTGACTTCCAGATGTAGGGGGTGGGGCTGACTTCCAGATGTAGGGGCGGGGCTGATGCCCAGCTGCAGGGGGTGAGATGTGACCAGCGGCAGGGGTTGGGGCACATTTCCTGCTACATGGCTGATGCCAGCCCCAGGCATCACCAGCTGATTTGGGAGCTGCAGTGCAGGGGAGTGCCTGGGCGCGGCTGTGTGAGCCCTCACCCTCTGCCAGCGGCTGCATTTATTTAACTCACCCTGACTCAGAGTCTCATTCTGTCCTCCCGCTACCAGTGACAGAGCATCTTTGCCCCAGTCGTGAAGGACTGTAATGCAGTGAAAAGGAACCAGAATAAAGCTCGAGTGAGTGTTCTGCAGGTGTAGACACAGACACATTCCTCCCCAGCCAAAGGCATATTGTTGACTTGGGCGGGGAGCGGTTCCAGCAACCCACCTCTGAGATCTGCATAAGCAGGATGGTGGGGGGACTGGGCCCCTGGCCTGTTGCTGACATCCAGAAAGGCACGGCCCAGTCTGTGGCTCATTGGGTCACACCCAGCACCGTGCCCTTCCAGTGCATACCCCCTGCCCCCACCCCCACTATCCTTACTGCTTCTACTATTCACGGTGGCACAACAGACCCACTTTGTCCTCTTGGAAGTGTCAGAGGTTTCATTCCCTGCCCTCCTGTCCTGCAGTGATGAGCTTCCCTCCCCAGGGAGGAGCAGATCCCCGGAGACAGGTGTGCTTGGAGACAGGTGTCCTCGGAAACAGGTGTGCTCAGAAACAGGTGTGCCCGGAGACAGGTGTGCCCGGAGACAGGTGTGCCCAGAGACAGGTGTGCCTTTAGACAGGTATGCCCAGAGACAGGTGTGCCCAGAGACAGGTGTGCCCAGAGAAAGGTGTGCCCAGAGACAGGTGTGCCCAGAGACAGGTGTGCCTTTAGACAGGTGTGCCCAGAAACAGGTGTGCCCAGAGACAGGTGTGCCCAGAGACAGGTGTGCCCAGTGACAGATGTGCCCGGAGACAGGTGTGCCTTTAGACAGGTGTGCCCAGAGTCAGGTGTGCCCGGAGATAGGTGTTCCTGAAGACAGGTGTGCCCAGAAACAAGTGTGCCCAAGGCCTGCCAGGGAGCTACCGGGTTCCATATCAGCCCCCATCCCTACCCTCAGTTAGAACCGTAGAACACAAGGAGCATCGTAACGGAAACGCTCCAACAGCTGAATGACACTCGGGCTTGATCCCAGGCCACAGTGCTCCAAGATCACGAGGACCATGTAAGGTGGGCGCCCGCGTTGCCCCCACACCCACAGACATGAAACAATGAAGCCGTCTGGGGCTGGGGAGGCTGCAGTTCGGCTCAGGGAGGCCTGGCCGCATCCCCACACTCTATGGACCTGTGGCTCCTTTGGAAGCGTGTGAAGAGAAGCAGTGGCCGCAGCCGGGCTGCACAGCGGCGGGGGAATCTTCCCGTTTCTAGCTCAGGCATTGACCAGACGGTACAGACTGAGCGTAGCTGGCCCACAGGATGACGGAGTGTGTGTGTGGAGGGGGCGAGGGGGGGTGTCCTTGAGCCAGAGCTCAGGCTGGATCCAGGGGTGACCCTGGAAGTTGCTCCCTGGACAAGAACAGCCAACGTGGCTTAGAAGACAGGAATGGCCTGGATGGCCGTGAGCGCGGTTTTCCCTTTCTGTCTGGGCATCATCACTCCTCCACGGGCCCTCTGACGCTCAGCAAACGACTCTTCCAGCGCAGAGCGGGGGTGGGGGAAGGGCTGGCGACAGCTTTTTAGTTTTTTCGTGAGTGTTGCCTGCGTCACTCGGGAGGGGAGTGGGCATTAGACAATCGGCGTGGGCTGGGCTAATGGAGCAGTGTAGGAGCGGGGGAGGGGACGGAGGCGCAGAGCGACAATTAATGTCACCAAGGATGCTGGCTTGGTGTCGGCTCCCACCGGTGGCAGCTCATGTAAAGGGCACACACAGGCCGGGGTGGAACCCGGCGCTACAGTCCCACCGTCCATCGGAATGAACAGTCCAGGAGCTCGCCTGGGAGCTGGGCTCGGACCCGCTGCCCACCCGTGGGGCTCTCGGCCTCCATCTTTCCTGAGGGAGCCCAGGGAAGGGCCCAGCAGACGCAGGGGCTAAGATAACAGAAGCTTCTCTTGTCCCCTGGTGCAGGCATCACGTCCAACTGGCAGTGGGGCCAGCGTCAGAGCGCAGCAGACAGGACACTTGTCCAGCACGCGGCTGACCCAGGTTCCATCCCCAGCACTCCCATTTGATCCCTTGAGCCCTGCCATGAGTGAGCCCTGAGTGCAGAGCCAGGAGGAAGGCTGAGCACAGCTGAGTGTGGCCTCCCCACAAAATCAAAATCAATCAACTTCAGTGGGGAGGGGACAGGACAGGGAGAGAGGGTGGGGCTGGTGAGGGCTCCGCCCCTGAACACAAGCCCCGCCCCCAGCCTAACGCCCACAGTACAGGGAAGAGGGGCGCACGGAGGGTCTCTGCCATACCCCAGCAGCTCCAGCCCCCGGAACTGGCATCTGGCGAGATGCAGAGGCTGACGCTCAGAGAAACGCTGAATGGGCAGAGATCAACCTGAGTGTCTACAGAGGGGGAGAGCTTTCTCTATTAGTGACTGAGCAGAGCAAGGGGGCTTTGTGGCCAGGGAGGAGGACCTGCAGCAGCCCAGCCCCCGGGGAGAAGGATGCTGGGACCACGGAGGCCAGCCTGGGACTCAGCAGGGAGAGGTCGCAGCAAGAACCAAGAACCAAGGGACCGTGTCCAGAGCCTCTAGGCAGAAGCCTGTCCTGTCCCACCACTAGCTCCATGCCTGTCCATTTACCTGCAGACCCCTCAAGTCAGATGCAGAAACCCTCCCCAGACTCCAGTTTCACTTACTACCCCCATCCCCACTCAGCTCGAGACTCAAAGCCCACCTACCATCTGCTCTCTTGGGTGGCCATCAAGGGCACACACCAGTGGCTGCGGGGGTGATGGGTTTCATAATCCAGCCTTGATGGAGAGTCAATCACAGAGCCTGTTCTCTGCAGAGTTCCCCTGAGCCCGATTCCGGGAGGCTGGGGACAGTGAGGGGTGAGGACAGAGGCAGGGAGGCCGGGGTGGGTGGGGGGTTGAACCCAGGAAAATGTTCCCGGGGGAGAGCTGACCGTGAGTCCTGGCTTGTGGCTTAGCTGCGTAGAAGTGGGTGCTTTTTGGCATCACTGGTGCTTTGGTCACCCAGAAAACAGTCTCCTTTAGTGATCTGGCAGAAACGGTGATGATTTCGGCAGAAACAAACTCTCCGGTAAGTCCACATCCTCCCTTCCTGCTGAGGGTTCCCACTCGCCCTGCAGGGCCACACAGCAGGATGGGAACTGAGGCTGACTGGCCCCTCAGGGGTGCTCCCCAGCACACAGGCCCAGGTCTAACATGAGGGAGTCTCACTGTGGCCCCCTCTGCAGCCCCTCCCTCCCTCCCTTCCTCCCTCCCGTGCCTTCTCCATTGAAAGGATTCATGGACACAAGGCAGCCCCTGGCCCCAACCCAATGAAGGGGCTCTCGTGACCGAGTCTCAGCCTTTCTACTGTGTGTGCAGAACAAAGCGCTAAGTTCTATTTCCCTGCCCAAGAGCAACGACCCAACTCAGCGGCTCCTCTGGCACTCTCTGATCAGATAAGAGGGCAACAAAGGTAACCAGGACTCTGAAAACCAGCAAGCAAGAGGCAGAAACCAGCGCGAAGAACCAGGGGCAGAATCATGGTGTGTGTTAATGAGGCTGTCCAGAAACAGAGGCTGAACATCCCGGCAGCCCATCCAAAGGTTGAACACTTTGGCAGCCCAGCCAAGGCCCGCCGGCCCGCCCCTGCCTTCTGACCTGAGTGCCCACTAGCTGCTGATTCCATCTGTTTCTCCTAAAAAAAAATGCAGGGCTGGAGTGATAGCACAGCGGGTAGAGAGCTTGCCTTGCACGTGGCCGGCCCGGGTTTGATTCCCAGCATCCCATATGGTCCCTTGAGCACCGCCAGGGGTAACTCCTGAGTGCAGAGCCAGGAGTAACCCTGTGCATCGCTGGGTGGAACCCAAAAAGGAAAAAAATAATTGCAAGTCCATTTTCAACCCAGTCCTAAAGCTTTGATTGGGGCCCGTACCCCTCATATCGCCCGGGAGTGCTGGTGTCAGTGGAGTGTGATGTCTTCAAAGAAGGGGCAAAACAGGGTCGGTACCTGGGCTCTGCCTGCTCTGAGTCATGTGACTTCCCTCTCCTCTACGAACCTTTCCTTCCCTGCTGACGTTTCTGTAGCCAACTCCAAGTCATCTCCCCTCATTTCCTTGCTGGCCTTGCCTCAGTCACGTCAGTCCTGCAGAGTGCCCCCCACAGAAGCCCAGAGCTAGGCTGTGCACGTCTGGGGCAGGTCATTAGCCCACCCCTCCCCGCCTTTACATAAATCAGACAGACATCTCGGTGCCCTTAAAACTGCACCCTGCACAGTAACTCAATTTAGGCGGCCATCTGCTAACTAAGGGGAATCATCTTTGTTATTCTATCAGCATCTTGATGGGAAATGCATACCTGGACCCCAGGATCTTGGCTCTTTAAAATGGCAATAACAGGCCGGAGCAATAGTATAGCAGGTAGGGTGTCTGACTTGCATGCAGCCCACCTGAGTTCAATCCCCAGCATCCCATATGGTCCCCCAAGCACCACCAGGAGTAATCCCTGAGTGCAGAGTCAAGAACAACCCCTGAGCACTGCTGGGTGTGACCCAAAAGGCAAAAACATAAATAAAAATAATAAAATGGCAATACCTGGAGTCAGAGAGATCATCCTGGGGTTTGATCCCCAGAACACGAAAGGTTCCCCCAGCAGCACTGGGAGTGACCCCTGAGCACCTATGCGTATGGTTCCTGAAACCCCCCACATGAAGATGAAGTAAATAAAATGGCAATAGTCCATGCTGGGTAGAGCTGGAACAGCTACTGATTAAATGAAGAAATGAACTACTTGGATTTTCACAACTTCTAGAAGACTCCGTGGAAAGAGAATTTGGCATCAGCTTGGTTAAGAGACGAATCGTAGCTGGGCTACTTGCCATTTCTGTCCCCTTCCACCCTCTCTGAACTCTTCACAGCGATCAGATCTCTTCTGGACATTGCTAGAACAAATCACCCCAGTGCTGGGCAGATTTATTACAGTTCTCAAAAAAAGGCCCTCCCGTTGATCATCGATTTGCTCGAGCGGGCCTAGTAATGTCTCCATTGGAGACTTTGTTGTTACTGTGTTTGGCATATCGAATACGTCACGGGAAGCTTGCCAGGCTCTGCCGAGCGGGCGAGATACTCTCGGTAGCCTGCCGGGCTCTCTGAGAGGGGCGGAGGAATCGAACTCGGGTCGGCCATGTTGGCTGCGTGCAAGGCAAACGCCCTACCGCTGTGCTATCGCTCCAGCCCTCGGAAATACAAAATGGGTTTACCAGGCTGGGGTCCAGGCACAGGCGGGGGAAGAATCTACTTCCTTCCAGAATCTACTCACTTCCAGGGACTACATCATCCAAGCCAGTAGTGAAATTCCCTTCTGGCCTATTTGCTTCCTGCTTCCAGCAAACACACTTGTGATGACATCAATAATTCCAATGGATCTCCCCTCAAGGGCCTTGCCTTAGTCTCCACCACCATGCGGAGTGCCATGGTCACAGGTGTCAGGGGTTAGAAGATGGGTGTTCATGGGAGGCCATTAACCTGCCTGGCAAAAAGCATCCAACCTGGGCTGGCCTTCTCAGCCTTGTCCAGAGTGATGGAAGCCCTTCCATGCCTCCCCAGGGTAACACCTTGAATGCGTCAAAACTACTCTCTACCAAGAGAAGAAAGACCCATTGTCTTCCTGGGATGAATCTAGTTACACCCGGGAGAACTCAGTGCTCTTTCCATTGTGGGATAGCAGGATTATTTGGGCCCTCCTACAATGCCTGGAATTTTTATAAAATGGTATTAACCCACTTAGTGGAGTGTTTGCAGCCGTGGATTGCATTGGGCCAAAAGTCTTTCCTCTGATGGTAACCTTGCTCCATCCAAGTGCTGGATGCCACCAATCAGATCTTAGCTGGGAGGCCACTCACGGACACACAGTCCCCTGACATCTGGGCACTCAAGCCACAGCACATTCCAGCAGGTTCGCTTTCACTAATGTTTGCTTGGCCGAGTGCCATCTGACTGCATTACAGGGACACACAAGAAAAAACTTCAAGGGGCCAGAGAGATAGCCCAAGATTGCACAGGGCTCACCAGGGTTAACCCCCAGCACCCCATATGGCCCCCTGAGCACTTCCTGTGCGCTGACCTCTGAACTCAGAGCCAGGAGTTAGTTCTAAGCACGGAACTGTGGCACACACCCTAACGACTTGGCTGAGGATGTGTACATTATCCCAGCATGTTTTATGTGAGAAAGACCAGAGAAATGTCAGAAAATTTCTCGGGGTCTCCCTAGTAGCTGGTTTGTTTCCACAACATGAGCCCCATACAGATTGATGGAGATCACCTGGCTGATCACTTTTCACTAGTAGGAAGCTCAGGGCCAAGACTGCTGCCAGCTTCAGCAAACCTCAAGTCACCCCATCTGGCAGAACATGGACTAGTTCTCCCCTCCTGTCCCTTCCCCGTCTCTCTCCTTCATTTCACATTCCTTATTCTGGTAGCAACTGTAAACTCAGAATGGTAAAAACTTCTACTTTCTGGGATTATTTCCTCCCCCCCCCCTTTTTTTTGAGATGCATGCCCCTGACCTATTTGTCTTCATTCCAGAAATAAAAATTATTTTACAAATGAAAGAAAATATCAACCAACATCCATAGTTGGCACCAGCTCTCAGCAGAGCCATGTACGGCCCCTTTGTAAAGACTGGTGTTTCACCGATGACATGAAAACAAGTCTCAAACACTTTGCATGCTGAGCACACGCCACTGAGATCATAAATGTCAACATTCTAAATGACTTGCTTGCTGTTAGCAGATTCAGTGGCACTGAAATCCATTTCTTTTCTAAGGAATGTTTAACTTTTATTATATCTTCACTCATGGTCAAAAGACATCAGCAAATTTGCTAAAGGGATTAAAGATATTCTTCTTAAGGCATTGCTTAAGTTTCATGCCTTTGCCTTCCTATATTTGTGTGTGAGCTCGTCTTCTTGAAGAGGGAAAAAGAGCAATGTGCTTTATATGCCAAGATTTTAATAGTTGTAGAAAACTAGGGTTGAAACAACATCAGTGCAAGCAGAACTTCCTGTGAGACAGCTTCAAGAGGGACCCCACCAGAGAGATAATTTCTGAGTTCGTCCAACCACAGAATCATGATGGACCTCCCCAGAGAGTTTATTTCTGAGTTCACCAAACCATCTGAACATAGGGAGTATCCAATAAACATTGCTTGGATTCGTGATAACACATCTTATGTTCAGAAAGGCACCCCCAGTAAACCCAACAGGACTGTGACATTGCCAGGAAGTAGGCAGGTGATCCAAACTGAATGACTGGCATAGTGACCGAGAAGGATATTTCTGCCATCTCTGAACACCAGAGCAGAATTTTCATCTCAATCATTTCCACCATTGTCAAAGACACACCCAAAGGACAACATCTACAGAGGTGACCACTCTCATGGGCCTACTCTGAGTTAGGCGCAGTTCCCAGCAAGGTAACACCAGCTCCATCTCCCTCCTTCCCACTGAAGAAAACAGGTCAGAATATCAGTGAGTGCAGAGGTCACCAATAGTGGGGCCATCTCTAGCCCATGACCCTGATGACCAAAACTCACCATCCGCCATTTCTGTGGCCCAGATGAGAAGTGGCACGTAACTGTGTCATCTCCCAACATGTCCCTGAGATACCAAACCAAAAGTGCCTCTCCATGGATTTCCTACCACCCCCAACCCCCCAAGACCCCTGATGCCCTAACATGCCATCGGGTAGAGCTTTCCAAACTTCGGGGACACACATGCATCTAAGCTGGGCTCTGCCATCCAGGCCAGCTCCACCGGAAGCACAGAGATCACCCCTCCCCACGGGCACAGTTCATGCAGACGTCCTGGGTACAGGCTATGGAGGAAGAGGCCTCCCAAGGAGGCAACTTACCACGCCGCCTCCCGCCGAGTGCACCAGCACGGACATCCCTTCCCGGAGGTTGGCCACTTCAAAGAGCATCATGTAGGCCGTGACGAAGTTCATGGGAAAGGCAGCAGCCTCGGGGAAGCTCATGTCGTCCGGGATCTTGTAGACGAACTCCACGGGGGTGCAGACCACTTCGGCCCAGGCGTTGTAATTGACAAATGCCATGACTCGGTCCCCGATCTGGGCATAGGGATACATGGGGTCAGTAGTGCTGGAGCCCTCTTCCCTGGGGGAATTTCTAGATTCCTAAGACTCTAAGGACGACGAGTGCAGCTTGAGTTTAGCCATCATGCCACCTCAAAAACAACCCTCAGACACGACTCCCCTCCCCTGCCTTGCAGTTTCAAGGCACTGGAGATGAGATGCTCTCAGGTGCATTCAGGAAAGCGTCTCAGGGCCACAGAAGTCAGGTTACACACCTGCTTCTTTTGTTTGTTTGTTTTTGATTTGTTTGGGGACCATGTATAGTGGTGTCCTGGAGTTACTTCATGCTCTGCACTCAGGAACTACTCCTGGCGGTGCAGGGGCACCATATGGGAAGCTGGGGATCGAACCCAGGGCAGCCTTATTTAAGCCAGCTTCCTACCCACTGTGCCATCTCTCAGGGCCTGGCCATCTCTCCTCTTGAGCACACCGTATACAACACTCATCCCACCCCATCCTGCAGCATATTCAAAGCGGAAGGTATTTTTACTGACTCCGCCTGGCAGCTAATTGCTCTGTCTCAGAGCTGAAGAGAACGTCGCTACAAAGTCAGGTTAAAGGGGCAGAGCTGGAGTAAAATCGATGCTCCTTTGTCTTCTGCTGCCCCAGATGGATTCCCTGCCAGGCTGCCTCATTGTGGCATTTGCATCAAAGGTTAACACTGCAGGGCTGACTGCCAAGGTTCTGAGACAAGGTGCCTCAGAAGAGCTGTAAATCCAAGTGCAGGGACTGTTCCAGAACATTCAGACTAGGGCGAGGTGGAATGCCTAAGTCACATCTATTTTTGGACACATATTATATGGCAGACATTGTCCTAAGGGGGTCACATGTTTTGACTCATCCAATCTTGACAAAGTCTCCCTGTGAAGACAGAGCTGAATCCTGTTTGTTTGTTTTTTAATCAGTTTTTTACATAGACAAGAGGAGAGAGGTGTTTAAAGAAACGTTTTCAAGTGCTCATGAAGGCATGCTAGCATCTGATTTCCTAGCATATTATCATTAAAGGTAAATAGAAAATAAGGCGGGGGAGACACTAAAAGCTTATAGGTGCTGGGTAAATTGAACGATTCTGCTACCCGAGTCTGCTTGTTTCCTAGACTATGGCTCTTAAAGTCAATATTCAAATTGCTATGGGATCCTAGTGAATTCCCAATCAATAAATGCATTTCATGTACGTTCATGTCATGTTCCTGGATAATTTTAGGGCCGATTCGATTTATTTTTTTTCGGCAGCTAGCAGGCCTCCTTTCCCTAACAACAACACTAACAAAAGCCTCCTGCGAGATCTATCAGAGATAAATGGTCATAGATTTTTCAGACATATAAACTGAAGCCAGGAGATGAAAGTACGTGCCCAAGGTTATGCAGCTAGAGCATGGCTGGGCCAGGATTTAGAACTAGAGAGGTTGGTGATCGGGCACACATAACTGATTCAGTGCATCACAGGTAAGGGCTGGGAAAAAAAAGACAGCAGTTATAAAAGAGTGTACAAGGTAGGGGGGAAGCTTCCAGGTCTGGGCCTATTAATTCCATTCTCAACATCTCCGTTTCCTCGGTTTTGAAAACGGTAACAATATTAGGGGGGAAAGTCCTTATAATGATTAAAGGACACAGTATGCATGCGATGCGGTTGGCAGGGTGCAGAGGAAACGAAGGAAGAGCAATCGAGCAATCAATGTTAACTCTCAACAAGAACAGATTGGTTCCTGATCTCGTGGCGCTCACAGTCTAATGATCGAACGCTAAATATAGTCCCATTATACTTGGCAAAACAGGAGGACTAGCTGTCTAATGAAGACACAGACAGCAAGGCGGGGATGAAGACACCAAACGGTGGCTTCAGAAATTCTCACTGAAAGAAGAATATTCTGGCCACTTTTCCCCCACGCTATCCTGGCTGAGCGGACCAGCCCTAGCTTAGTTCAACACACCACGCCCCCATCCTATTTCTTTATCAAAATGGCAGAAGTGGCTCACACAGCTGATCAACCCCAAGCTCCAAGCTCAGAGTCCACTTAAAAAAAAATGCCATGGCCTTCATTTATCTGAGTCTGCCCAGAAAAAGAAATTAATCCTGGGACACTGAGCTCAAATCATTCCTTCACTGTAAAGCCTCTGGCAACAACTTTTCCAACCTCCCTGCCAATGGATCAAACCACGAGGGCCATTCTGCGTGCTGCTGAGCGGAACTTAGCTCGACACATCTGGAACCCTGAAGTCATGTTACACTGGCACTGTGAGCGTCGGTGCGCTCCCAAGTGACATCTGACAGGAAGCCTCCAGGTGGCTGCTTGAATCTGTGAGGTTCAGAGTCACCGGATTGGCTGGTGGGGTGGGGCGGGAGAAGAAGATCTTTCATAAAAAGCATGTCTGAGCTAACTAGCAGGACGAAAGAATCTAGATTGGGGAAACGGTATCATCATGCAGCTGGTCCTTCCTCTGAAGCAAGGCCAGCCACAGGCCGATGCACAGTGATACCCACAGACCAAGGGGAATTTATCTGATGCTCGGGAATGAATAGAGTGAGCACGCCAGCTTTTCCTCTGGGGCCATATGGAGGAATGAGGACCAGATCATCTTTCTTGCATGGAGCACATCCAGGAGAGAAGGCACTGTCTCTCCTTCTATTGCCTGCCTGGGGACAGAAACTGTAAAGTTGTATGAAAGGAGAGGAGGAAACGAAGACCGTTTCCATCTCCTCGCTCGATGTTTTCACTTGGTATTATCTGGAAACCATTGACAAAAATTCTGCTAAGTGGGATGAGAAAGCCAAGCATTCATCATCGGGAGTTTGGGGCATATTGATATTTTCAGAGTCTGTGAAGTCTGAGAGGCAGAGAGACTAAGCTTGCATTCAACTCCAAGGGCATCTGGACATGGCACTTGACAGGATTTATCATCCTGCCTTTCGTAACAAAGTAGATCAAGGTTGGGAGCAGGGGTCAAGATCACAGGATGAAAGGAAGAGTCAAAAAGCTCTGGTTTGACTTTCAGGGGCGACCGCTACTGACCACCTCTCTGACCTTGTGGGAAGTGACTGAATGCCTCTCTAGTTTCTAAGAGGAGACCAACAATAGTTACCTCACAGGGGAAGGCTGAAAAGAAAAAAAGATCACTTGCCCATGATTCTGGTTGTGGTAGTCTTAAAAGTTCCCTTCATTCATCTCCCCGCGGGGGAAGCACTTAGTTATGAGTAAGAGCTCTTGTACCTGATTTCCATTGGTTTTTCTGACCCCAAACTACCACAATTTTGTGCGATTGATTTGCCCACAGCTTTTCGGTTTTTATAGACCCAATGCTGTTTTGTTTCTGGGATAATGGTAGGAAAGGCCATACATCATTTCACTGATTAACAAAAATTATTGTGGAGAATTTTGAACCCGAGCAGTAAAACAATATAATAACCCTTTTCCTCCATTATCCTCCTTCCAAAGCCTCGACCCATGATTAATTCGTTCCCATTGTCAATTTCTCCACCGTTGGCTTCAAAATCTTCATCCGAAACTGTTACTTCCCCAGTGTCTGATAGAATGCTTTGTAAATTATTGCTTAAATGCATTAGTCAGTATATGTTTAAAAGAACTGGATCATAAACTATAGAATGTATCCCCCCACCTTTGTGTTTTGTCATTGATCTTTTTCCCAGCCTGGTGTGAGGGGGAAAGAGGCCCATGGTGGGAGTAGAGAGTAATACATTTAGTTAAAGTGAGGTCAGATATGATTACAGCATGAATCAAGGTGGAAATAAAATTCCCCCCAACCACTTCATCCGCTGCTGTCAGAGCAACCAAGACAGTACAGGAGAAAGGCACAGGTCATGGGGAAGATCTTATCATTTACAAACACTGTAATAAGGACCAAATCACAAGATAACCATGGCAGTGTACATCATAGATCATTTCCAAGCCATCTGCATAATCTTTTATCATCTTGACAGATTCCACACAAATATTAATTTTTCCTCTCCAAGTTAGAAGCTTACCTCATAGCCTTTCACGCTATCCCCCAGGGCCTCCACAATCCCGGAACACTCAAATCCGGGCACCAGGGGCGTCTTTGGGGGATTGTCGATATTCCCTTGTCGCACCATCAAGTCAATGAAGTTTAAGCCACTGTGAGAGACAAAAGGAAATAGAGAAAACTTCAAAATGAGATTCAAAAGCTTTGTTTTGCTTTCTTCTTTGCCCTCTCTCCCCTGCACTATTCCTTCCTCCTCTCTTTTTTTTTTAACCCCTGGCCAAGGGTTCCTAAGTGTGACATCGAGCAAATCTAGTTTCACCAATAGCATCTCACCAATAGAGAGAAAACCCAGTGATCTCGCCATGACAGCCATGCTTTCCTGGGAGTAGCTATAGTTGGGCTAGTCTTATTCCAGAGAGGGCCCGTGCTCTCTCACTTACTTGCAATTGTAAATGTGCAGGTTGCCGCGTCTGGCTAGTGACCCTCCTTGCACTTACTGAAGGGTAAGAAACACTCTTACAGAAGTAGTGTGAAGATGCGGAGACAACCAGACACAGTGGCCATTAGTCAGTCAATAGGAAAGAGAAGGAAGACCTAACGTGAAAGATCTCAGTCCTAATGGGAAAGATCTCAGACCTCACATGGAACATCTCATCCCTAACCTGCAAGAGCCCAGCCCTGACGCGAAAAGATCTCAGCCCTCATATGAAAGATCTCAGAAGAGTTGACAACGCCGCATACCACACCGGTCACATGGTGCCTGAAACACACCCGCAAGAAGCTCTCTGCTCCCAGTGGAGGTGACTCAAAGAAGAGGTGGGAGGGGAAGGTGACAGGGATGTGAGGACACCGATGCTTCTGACATCTTAGTTCTCACTGGGTGGGAGAAGCCATCCATCTTTCCCTCTAACATGCCTTTGGCCATAAGAAAGTGACCGTTAAAAGAATCAGCCTCATCACCGTGGAAAACCATTTGATGTCTCGTGATGACATCCATATCCATATGCCAAACTGTGTGTGTGTGTGAGTGTGTGTTTCGAGCTGCTCATGGGAACTGCATATAATGCCTATTTTATCAGTCGAATAAGAGCACAACCCCACTGAACGTGTATTTCTCACCACCAACGCCACCAGATATGGCTCAAATGTTCTTCTGTTTTCAGACGTCACCATCTGAGTCAGGTTTGTTTATTTACTTATTTTGTGTTTGGGGGTCACAACTGACAGTGTGCCGGGCTTAGCCATGGTTCTTCGTTCAAGGCCACTCCTGGTGGCCTGCTGGGGTGTCTCCAGCAGGTGATTCCAATTATGGAAATAAAAAATCTCCCTCAAGTCTGCTCCAAGGCCCTTAAGCCTTGGCTGCTGGTCTGAACAAGCTGACCAGAACTTTCTTGGGTACAGCCTGTCCATTCTTCCTGGGTCTCTTTGGAGCCATGCGAGCATCTAATACCGCCCACAGCACCTGCACATCAGTGCTGGGGAGCGAGCCAGGGTGAGGAAGCAGATTTCCAAGGAAGGTGGGTCAAAGAACTGCCACCTTCCCAAGAGTTTCTTGGCTCCAGCCAGACACCTCACCCCTTGCCCTATTGACTCTCTCACAGATAGATACCTTCCTTGTTAGAAGGAAGTGGAACTCAGAATACCCAAGCAGTCCTCGGGCCCAGGGCCATTTCCTACAGTCTGGGCAGAGCTGGACAAAGAGCAGCTCAGAGCCAGTGAGACAGGCTTGCACAGGCCTTGTGGTGCTGGGGGCTGCTTGGGCCATACCTGGTGGCACCTGGAACAGGTAGCATAGGACACTCTTTATGCCTGTGCCCAGTCTTTGGGCTCTCTCTCCAGCAACTCATCCTTTGCTTTATTTTTTTCCATCAAGTGACCTGTATTATCACAGTAGCCATGCAAATAACATCTGAATGAAAATATCTGTGAATATTCCAAAATAGATGCCACTAAGTTGGCTACTAACTCCAGTTCCAACCCAACCAAGGCAGGCTCAGAGAAACAGACAGCTCTGAAATGTAGTAGACTTCCAAGACTTCGCTTTGACGGCTCACAGGGTCATTTATTACTGTTCTCTGGTAATGTGGGCAGTTTTTAAGAGCTGGGAGAGTTGGCCCAAAGCCCAGTTGCCCACTTCTACCTCCATCACTTTGATGAGTTACATCTTAGGCTGTGATTTCCTCATCTGGAAGAGAAAAGCTTTCAGCTGCCCCAGAACACAGGGGTGTCCTGAGATCAGTGAGGTTTAAGCGCTAAAGCTTTGCACCAAGAACACAGAAAGTAGCAGTAAACCTCAGCCTTTGAAGTTGCACCTTCGTTTTCAAAGGCTGCGCTGCATTTTAGGAAGATTCCCATTAAACATGAGTTAAAATCATTTCAGAGCTGAGACGGGGAAACGTCAGCTATCTGTAAGCTTCGTGTCAATAAACTAGTCCATTTTCCAACACAATCCAATAAAGCATCACAGCTTAGCAATCAAAATCAAAGGAGTTTCTAGTCTTACACCAAACACGCCATCTCACTTCACATACATTTCAGCTCTCTGTTTTTCCCCTTTGTGTGAGAACCTCTTGTGTGATTCCCCAGGGTCCTGGTAGAGAAACGGCCGCAGAAATTCCTTGACAGTTCTATCAACATGGCAGCCAGCCCCCTGGAGAGGCCATTGTGGACGCTCATTCCACTGCTCCCGAGAGCTGCCTTGGAGTTCATCAACATAAAGACTCAGCAACACACCTGGGCAGAAGGGCAAAGCCTGGCTTTGTAAAAGCCAGTGGCATCCCTGTGCTCATGAACGCATGCGGTATTTTGGTTAGGGTCAGGGAGAATGTGCTCCACCTTCCAGGAAGAAATGGAACAAAGGCATATTCGGGGAAGGAGGACAGGTTTGTGTTATTTATCGAAACACAGCGAAGGTGAGCAGCTGTCCACAGAGGCCACTTCCAGTGCCCACCCTTCGCCATCCCCCCACTGCTGAAGGCTTTGCTCGGGAAAGGAACTGCGCCAGGTGCTGACCTTGCACCATCAAAGACTCACTGAGACTGCTGTGATGTAGGAACTATCCTACCCATTTCTCAGATGAGAAAACGGACGCTTGGAAAGATTAAGCCACTTACATAAAGTCACATCTATGGAAAGTATTAAGAGTCACAATTTGTCTGGAGTCAGGACACATGATCTTTCATTATAGACTCTCCCTGGGAGATTAAACCACTCACTGTTCTTGCTCAAAGGCCTGTCCCATGTTTACACCTTATCTAATAGCTGACTGAGTGGGCCCAAAGTCGGGCTGTGGCTTTTCATAATCAAAGCAGAACTCTTTCCTTAGTGGGAAGTGGATGAGTGTGTCTAAGAGCCAGATGTTCCCTCCAACACCGCCAGCTGAACAACAGGCAGCGAGCAAGGACATCTGAAGGATGCTGACAGATAGAACTGGGCTGAAGCGTTCTCGGTAGCCTGGGCTTTGGAAGTCATCATCCATCATCCCCAAACCACCCTCTAGATCTGTGTTTCTCAGCCTTTTCCTCATCACGGCCCCCTCCCAACATTATTTCCTCCCTGCGGTCTTCCCGTCCTACCAGCTGGTCTCCTAGGCTCATGCCATGGCCCTCCCATGGACATGAAGTCCACCCATAACCCACTTGCAATACCCTGGAGGTCTACAGGAGGTTTTGTGGTCCCCAATTCACATGTTGCCCTAGACAAATAGTATTGACCCCTCTCTTTTTCCATTTGACCACACAGTCATTTTCAGCCTCCTTACACCTGTGGATTAGTGTATGTCTATGAACCAGTGGATGAAAACTACTATTTATAGATAAAAATTAGGGGGCTAGAGTGATAGAACTGCAGGTAGGGCTTTGCCTTGCTCATGGTTGCCAACCAAGGTTCGATTCCCAGCATCCCATATGGGTCCCCCGAGCACCACCAAGAGTCATTCCTGAGTGCAGAGCCAGGAGTAACCGCTGTGCTTTGCCAGGTGTAACCCAAAAAGCAATAAATAAATAATGAAGGTAAAAATTATTTGCCCAAGAGCACACTGAGCAAACGAATGGGGAAGAAGGTCCTTAAACTTGAATCTGACCCTTCTTCCATCACAACTGAGAGATAAAAGGATCGTCTTTTTTTTTTTTATTAGTGAAACATCATGAGGTACAGTTGTAGATTTACAAATTTTTGTGCTTGGGTTTCAGTTATACAATGATCCAGTACCCATCCCTCCACCAGTGCCCATTTTCCACCACCACGGGTCCCAGTATCCCTCCCACCCCCCATTCCCCCCCATCCCACCCTGCCTCTGTGGCAGGGCACTCCCCTTTGTTCTCTCTCTCCTTTTGGGTGTTGTGGTTTGCAAAAGAGGCAGTTGCATGTCTTCACATGATCGTTTCCAATACCTTCCAAAGTAACTTAATCTTCACTTAGAAATTTGGGGCTTTGACATAGGGGATAATCCTCAGGCATCCCTCTTAGCTGGCTTTCACATGGTTCTTGAGCATTTGAGCACATGTTTGAAAAAGACACAGGAATATGCTTGACATAATATTCAGCTAACTAATCTGACTCTTCCTCAAAGCTGGTATCATGGTAATGAGTAAGATTAGGAAGTTTCTTTTCCTCTCATACTGAATCACTAGGCCAAGATGAGGCAGCAAGGGTAATTAGGGAGAAATCACATCTGCTGCCTCTGCCTTTTCAACATTCTGGCTGTGAGAGGTAGCATGACCCTCCTGAAGTATTTTTTCAAAAGGTGACACACATACAACTTTCCCAGGGACCCCTTCCCCATCGCTAGTCTGCAGCCCCACCCTGACCTTCTCTGGATGCTTTCAGAGATGCGTGAGCTCCAGGGGCGTTTGTCTTGCAAGCAGCCAACGTGGCCAACCCGAGTTTGATTCCTCCACCCCTCTTGAAGACCCCGACAAGCTACCGAAAGTATATTGCCCGCACAGCAAAGCCTGGCAAGCTACCCGTGACGTATTCGATATGCCAAACACAGTAACAATTGTCACAATGGAGATGTTACTGGGCCCGCTTGAGCAAATTGATGAACAACGGGAGGACAGCGACAATGACGCATCTGAACGCATGAAGGCAGAGGTTTGGGAAGGGAACGTTAAAACTCTCAAAGCACTGCATGAAGGATGTGAGTGAAGATGCAGGCAGGTAGTGGGACAGACTCCTCAAAGGATGCCCCCTTCGCACACTGCCACATCATCATGCAGTTGACAGTGTTGGTTCACATCACAGTGAGCCTTGGCACAGCTCCAGAAAGCACAGATTCACCATTATTACACTTGCCCCTGAACAGAGATTAACAGTGAGATTCAGACATGAACACCGGCCCCGGATAACATAAGGGAGACAGGGCAGAAGTGTATCAAGGTCTTCAAACTCCTGGCTTCTTGGGTAGACATTCCAGGACTTCATAAAATCTCAGCTGCAAAGTGCAGCAGATATGCATAAAAACAGCAATTTTGTGATTAGGAGGAAATAGTCAAAGAAAAAACAGAAAAAACACAGGAACCTGCACGGTCGTTGGTGAGCTAGGACACTTTGGTGGAGCCTTTGAAATTCTCCTGGGCTCTCTCACTCGATTCACTTGATGAGCCTTTATCCTGTGGGTGCTGCTTAAGATACTATCAAAACCAGAGCTAAGGGATAGAGGGAGAGAAACTCAGTGGTCTTGATAAAATAAATTGACTTGCAATACATAGGTTTTATCTAGAAGCAGAAGGAAGGCAAGCTAGGCTTGGCCTCTGTCCTCACTTATATTTCAGGATGATGACAACGCTATTACATCTCATGAGACGTGTGTAGCTGTCCTCATTTTGAGTTCTACAGGAATCAGCAAATGTTTCCTATGGGAAGATGATGGTACCTAGTAGCTAGAAGGTTGGATCATTGAAACTCTATTTGTGCAAAAAAAAAAAAAGGTGCATCCTAAAGAATATAAAGCACCTCGTCCAAAGTCACACAGCAGACACCAGAATCGGGATCTGTACTAGCCCTTTTTATATGGCTTCCACTACAAGATTTGGGACCACTGTCACTGTCACTGTCCTCCCATTGTTCATCAATTTGCTCGAGCGGGCCCAGTAAGTCTCCATTGTGAGACTTCTTGTCACTGTGTCTGGCATATCGAATACGTCACGGGGAGCTTGCCAGGCTTTGCTGTGCGGGCAAGATACTCTCTGTAGCTTACCTGGCTCTCCGAGAGGGGCGGAGGAATCGAACTCGGGTCGGTCATGTTGGCCGCTTGCAAGGCAAACGCCCTACCGCTGTGCTATCGCTCCATTAGGCTGCCTAAATTATGGTAGGCTGCTAGATAATCTTGTTTCCAAACTCTGGTTTGCAACCCATTTATTTTTTTTTAAATACAGTAAAAAAAATGTCAAATAAAGACAGGAATGGTTTCTTTGAGGGAAAAAAAAAACCCTACTGCTAAGTGGTTGATAGTAAAATCATACACGCTATAGTTGATTAATTTTTCAATTTGAGATAAATTTTATATTAGGGGAAAAAAGAGACTAGAGCTATGGAGAAGCTTTTATTTTCTAGGTGGATGGAAGGGAGAGGGGCAGGTTGCTTCTATGAAAAAAAGGTAGATCTTTTGCCATCTCCCTCCTGTCTCATGCTCGCTGTGTCCTCAGCATCAGCCCTGGAGTGATTTAACCAGAGCCAAACATCATCAGACCATCATGCAAAGAACAGCACGCTGGATCTCCCTCTTCCAGTGCTCTGCTTCTCAGCCCAGGCAGAATCAAACAGAACCCCATCATATACATAAGCTCACACTCCCTAGAAACCACAAGTTTGCCCTGTCATTGTTCCCAACAAATTAGTTCTTCATTGGTGAAGAGTTACAGAACCAAAAAAATCATCTTCAGACACACAGTTTCAATTACAAGCAGGAGCTTGAGTATGCCCAGTGATACAATATACATTCTCTTCTTTAAGACCTCAGGGGATTTTTTCCTCAACTCCCAGCTTCAGGGTGAGTTCTGTGAATCTTACAGACTAGGGACAGTGTGTAAAGAATCTCATTTATTTCTTTGCATTGACTGTCAGGAAGTTTTGAGACAAAATTCGTACCATTGCTTTCCCAAACTCTAAGACCATATGACACTCATTGTGTGTTTTCTTGACTTATTTTGGGTTTTGTTCTTTTATTTTGCTTGGGGGTAAGTTTTTGGTTTAGCTGAGTAAGCCCAGCAATGCTCAGGGCTCACTCCTGACTCTGTGCTCAGGAATCAATCTTAAGAGCTGCTTCAAGGACCCTATGCAGTGCCAGGGATTGAACCAAAAATCAGTGTCCACTGTGTGATCCCTTTGGGGTTTTCGTGCTGTCTTCATGTTCAACTTCATTTAACTTTCTGACTGCCTTAGAGTTTCCATTTAATGAGATCTTAAACTCTATTAATATGGTCTTAAACTCGACTATGCATACAAACTCCTAGGAAGGATGGTTAAAGGTTATGGGGTTCTATCCTGAGTCTATGACTCATGGGGGAGGTCAAAGAACTTGCATTCCTAATGAGCTTCAGGGGAGGCTGGTTCCTCTATCTGTGAAACATGTAGGGAGAACTGGTGTCTTGTTTTTTCCTTGTGGCTATCTCATGCTCTTTGGGAAATAAGGCAATTTACACTAACAGATGATGATTAAATAGATAAGAAAATGAAAACTCTCTCATCATTCTTTAGGTCAGTTAGATTTTTTTTTGAGCCTACTCCAAAGGATTATATTTGCTTTTGTAAAATGTGGTCTTATTAAATGAGGTTCATCGTTCCAATTGGACTGGCTCTTTCCTGGATTCAAATTCATTCATCCAAAAAATTGGCTTTTCCTTGTGGATTTGTATGCTCTGAAAAATGTGGTTATTATTATGCTCTAGACATCTATGCTCAAATTGCTGATAGAAATATGGCATTGGTGGTCCTGTTGCTAGTTCTTAGGGGTCTGTGCAGACCCTCGTAGGTGCCATGTAGGAGACTTAAACCATAAGACTAGCTGACATGTTCTATGTTTCTCTAAGTCGTCCTGAGCTCTTAGGATTCCATGAAGTAACTCCAAGACACAGTGAGTCCAAGCACAGAGCCCCAGTGTCATAGGCAAGGTCAGTGACCACAACACCCCCTTCCGCCATAAGCAACAATTGCTGTCTGCTCCAGGGATGGTGTGACAAAGCTGCTGGTGAGATTGTTTTCTGAATTCACAGCAAGGTCATCCTGCCATCTAGATTTGGGTTCTTTCTCCCCTAAATAAGCACATCTGACTGCAGCTATGAGGGTCTCTTTAGCCCACCTTCTCATGAACTAATCACGGGGGCTGGGAAAAATAGCACCACTGGCTCAGCGTCAGCGGTCCCCACAATGTGGACAGTCCCTCTGTAGCACACCACTCTGCTCGTCAGACCCCATTCTCAGGGAACAATTTGTTCACTAAACCTTGGTGGTCAGTCACAATGGCTGACGATGATGGTCAGAGCAAAGGAAGCATCTTAAGTGGCACTGGGTTCTCACACAGAGCTTTTGGGGTATTGGAGGGGGCCACCCAATAAGTCAGCAAGTATCTCAGGACCTCCATTCTAATGTCTCTGCTCACGGGGCCTGGGCAGAAAGGAATTATTTGTGGCTGGCCATAGCAATAGGATACATTCGTGGGCTGTTCACTACTTGCCACACATCATGCTAAGTGCTTCAAAGGCATGGCATCATTTAATATTTTACAACCACCTAATGTGCTAAATAATATCACCCACGTCTCCCAGAGAACAAGCCTGGAGCACTCAGGGGACCTCAGACCTGAAGCCAGGAAGCCAGCACGGTGTCTTCAGTGCCCTTGGCCTGATGCCCGCACTCTGCTTTTTATTTATTTATTTTTTTTTTTTTGAGAGGCCATTACTCTTTTCCCCTCAGTTTCATTTTACTGATTTACTGATTTTGCTTTGGGGGACACACCCGTTGATGCTCAGGGCCAAATCTTGTCTGAATGCTCAGGAAATACTCCTGGCAGGACTCAGGGCACCAGCCTGGATGAGGGAATTGAACCTGGGATGGCTGCACGCAAGGCAAGCGCCCTACATGCTGTGCTATCACTCCAGGCCTCTCCTCAGTTGTTTTTTATTTGTTTGTTTTATTTTGGGCCACACCTGGTGGTGCTCAGGGTTTCCTCTTAGCTCTGCACTCAGGGATCATTCCTGGCAGATTCTGGGGACCAGATGGGATGCCAGGGCTGGAAGCCAAGTCAGCTGCATGCAAGGCAGGTACCCTACTTGCTGTACTATCATTTTGGACTCTCTCCCCTCAGGTCTCCACTCAGACCCTCTCCCAAAGAGGGAACTTTGCAGATACTCCATCACTCTAGGCATTTAACAATAGGCTGAACATCTGCTGGGGCCTAGGGTTCCAGCATTCACAGGCTGGGGGAGCAAAGTTGTCCTGAGGGACTGTAATGACAAAGGTGATCGCAGTATGGGTCATGGGTAATTCTGGACAAACACAGCAGAGCGCACAGACAACAGCCAGAAGTCAGAGCACTGTGGGCAGGAGCGCTGTTGGCTTCAGCCTCTATAGAAAGCGATACAGAAATCTCTCAAAAAATTTTAAAGGAAGTAAAACTCATACAACCCAGCAATACCACTTCTATCCTCAGAACACGAACACTCATTTGAAAGGCTATATGCACACCTATGTTCATGGCACCACTTAGTACAACAGCCAAGATGTGCAAATATATCCAACTATGAATGAATGGACTGAGGAACCTGTGGTGTATATACACAATAGAATACTATGCAGCTATAAGAAAAAAAGATAAAATCATGCCATTTTCAGCCACATGGATGGAACTAGAGGACACCGTGCTGAGTGAAGTCAGTCAAAAGGAAGGGCCAGACACTGAAGGATCCTTCTCTTAGGTGGGGCATAAACACACAGTGAGATAGCATCAAAGGGCGAAGGTGACACAAGAAGAGAACTGACCACACCGCTGAATTGGGAGCAGGGGCTAGGAAAGGGAGGGACGTTGGGGACCTTGGGGTATAGTCCACAGAGTTGGAATCATGTACAGAGAAAACCATCATTAACAGTGCAAATCACAGTATTAAATCAGTTTTAAAATACAGACGCACAGAGGCCCTCTGTCACCGCTACCGCTGCATTTAAATCCTGAACCTTGGCTTTCCCACTCCACCTCAAGAGGGATGCTTGAGTTTGGAAATTTTAGATTTCTCATCCCAGGAAGGAGATACCTAACATGTCCACCTGCAGGCAAGGGTGTGGGTTTGTGGGGTAGAGCATCTCGCTCAGAGCCTCCTCCCTCCAACCCCTCGCCATGTGCCATAAGTGAGCTCAGGGGCTACCACTGCCCCAGTCATTCTCATTTCCTCCGAGAGAGAGGGAACAAATACAGATCATAAACCCCAATTAGTATTCAAAACACACCTCCGTCACTCCCACTCCAAACACCTAGCAAGTTGGCCAAGGAGACAGATTGGAAATGTGAATACCAAGGACCAGTCTGCACGAGAAACAGGAAAGCAGGGACCAGCGGGTCCAAGATAGAAACTCCTTGATGCCAAGATGAAACCCTTGCTTGGAAGAGTTTGGAAGGTGTTTATTTACAGCCAGTCTCTCCCTGGCACCCAGCAGGTTTGCTATCCCTGAAATGGTTAATACTGCTGTGTTTGGTGGCATTCAAGTCATGGGCATCTAGCCAGCACCAGCTGCTGAGACCGAACATGCAAAAGCATTCAGTGGGGCCCAATTTAAATGCAACGGAATCTCTTCATTTTTCACTTGGCTCAGCACTCAGCTTGCAACAGTGACACTGACAACTTCAGGAGCTCAGAGACCAACGAAAGAAAGGACCATATGGTAGGGCAGCTCCCTAACAGGACTGACACAAGGTTAGAGGGCAGAGATGACCTCAGTTGACTGGAGCGGGAAGGCATCCCCTGGAAGGATGACTTGGGACACCCTGGTTCCCTTCGTTACAATTGCATCGGCTCCATCCCACCTCTCCGTTGGGTGGGGTGCGGGGAGGGGTGGCAGCTCCAGATACTGTCAAATGGCTCCTGACTTCCAGCTGGAAGTCCCCAGTGGGGACTCCGAGAGTCTCACCTTCAAAGCCATTGCCACTGGCCAAACAAGGTTTAGGCAAACAGTTGCTTCTGTTGGGATGGAGAGCAGAGTGGTTAGGTCCAGTGGGGCTTTCTGTGGTGATGAAAACGGCCTGCTCTGTCCAAGACAGCGGCCGCTAACCAGGGTTACAAACCCTTGAAAGTGCTTCGTATGAGCGTGGGACTCAACATTTAATTTTAGTTTGTTGCTATTTTAATCTAGAAAGAAGGAGTAGCAAAACCGACACTCTTACTGTCTCCCCCACAGTCTACGAGCAATTAACTCCAAGGCAGACTTTGTCTTAAAATTCATCTTTCATTACTGACTGTTAGCACAGCGCACTCTCTAGACTGCAAACAGTGACTCCTCCAAACAGTGAAGTTGTAGGTAGGAAAATACCTGGGAGTGTGGCCAGGGAGATAGCTCAGAGGACTGTGCACGTGCTTAGCAGGCCGGAAGTCTAAGACCAATTCCCAGCACTCCAGGTTCCCCCCTGAGTACCACCAGGTACGGCTCCCAAACCAAAATCAATAAAAAGAATGAAAAGAAAATACCTAAGAGTGAGTCAAATCTTTTCCCTCTGTTTGCGCCTAAAAGGAGTTACCACCTAGTTATGCTCAGTTGATTATGTGATGTGAGCCAGTGTGGTAGTCGGGAAGAGAACCAAGAAACTAGTACTCCCGGTCGACTGATGAGCTTTGGGAAGAGTAAAGATCTACTTTTGGACTAGAAGAAGAGCTCTGGAAATCCAGCAAGATAGCTGCAAAGTACACGAGAAGACAGCAGGGGTGGAGGGTCTGGAAGAGTTTGGAGGGTGTGGGGAGAGAGTATAGAGGAGGTTGCAGGCATGGGGTGGGGTGGGGGAGAGGAGAACATTTTGGGAAAGGGTTTTTCTGTAGCAGGGGTGGATCCAGCTTCAATGTTTTCCAAAGGACTCAAGAGAACAGAACGAAGCTCCTGAATTATTTTGGAAACCGTGCTGATAGTCAAGAGTAAACAAGGGCCCCGGAGCACAATGCGGAAAAGCCACTTGCACTCCTTCATTGTAGTGCTCTTCACAACGGCCAAAATCTAGAAACAACCCAAGTGCCCAAGAACAGATGACTGGATAAAGAAACTATGGTACGCATGTACGATGGAATACTGTTCGGCCCGTAAGGAAAAATGAAGTCATGCAATTTGCTGCTGTGTGGTGGAGAGTACCATATTGAGTGAAGTTAGCCAGAGAGAGAGGTATGGACAGAGAATAATCTCTCATATGCAGGGTATAAGGAAAGGTAGCAGCTGGGGAAAAACAAATGCCAAAAGGCAATAGAAAAGAAGTTTGAGTCCTGGTCTTCAGAGGACTGGAGCGATAGTACAGCAGGTAGGGTTCGATTCCCAGCAACCCATATGGTCCCCTGAACCTGCCAGGAGTGATCCCTGAAGGCAGAAACAGGAGCAGCCCTGAGCACTGCTGGAAGTGGCTCTTCCCCAAAATGATCTGGTCTTCAGTAGGAAGCTTGCCACTGGGGTGAAGGTCCGGGAATAAGTTAGGAACACTAGGACAATGGGGGGAAGGGGACGGGGGGGCTGTCATAAAGGCAGCCTGGGGTGTGGAGAGAAACTGGGGACACTGGTGGAGAGAAGTGGACACTGGCGAAGGGACTGGTGTTGGAGCACTGTACGCCTAAAACAATCATGAATAACTTGGCACCTGGTTAATTCATGGTGATTCAGTAAATAAAATATATTTTTTAAATTAAGACACCATCACTGTCACTGTCCTCCCATTGTTCATTGATTTCCTCAAGTGGGTCCAGTAACATTGTGAGACTTGTTGTTACTGTGTTTGGCATATCGAATACGCCACGGGGAGCTTACCAGGCTTTGCCGTGCGGGCCAGATACTCTCGGTAGTTTGCCGGGCTCTCCGAGAGGGGCAGAGGAATCAAAGGCAGAGGAATCAAACTCAAGTCGGCCAAGTCGGCCTCGTTCAAGGCAAAAGCCCTACCTGCTGTGCTATCGCTCCAGCCCACATACACCAAAAAAGTGTAGACAGGTCTGGTTATATCAAGGAGAGACGGAGGGAAGAACAAGAAATGGAAAGAAAAATGTTATAAAGTTGAAAGAGAGGGTGAGTACCCCAGGGATGCTGCTGAGGGCGAAGACCCTGTGGCTGAAAATTGGAGGAGGGGATGGGAAAATGCCTTTGTTGTTATAATCCCCCTCACCCGTGTGCTCAGACTGAGGAAGCTCTGGAGGGCCTGTGGGGAGATAAAGCTCAAAGAACCATCCCAGAAGGCGGGCATAGACAGAGCCTCGACACACAGCCCCATGTCCAGCTACAGAACAGCAAAGTCGGACTTTATTACAAGGTCCCTGACTGGAACAATTTTAGTGCATTTCCTGGGAGGATAAAGAGACTCCAATTACAAAATCATTCGGGCCAATCCTAGGCACTGCGGACCTAATCGCTTCCCATTAGCTGATTGAACGAGGTGGAGTGTAGATAAATGAAAAGCCATTCTTTCTGATCTTAGACAAGGATTTTTTGTTTGTTTTTTTTTTTTTTTTGAGAATGCCTGTGATTTGATGGATGGTGTTCCTAATACGGTGTCCGTAATGAGTAAGTGTGGCCATGTCCTGCGCCTGTCTGGCCGGGGTGGGGCCAGGATGGGGCTGTTGGCAAGGAGAATCGATTGGGCCAGGACGTGTGATTTGTCACACGTCTATATTATTAAACAATGTCTATGTGAAATTTGGTTCTATTAAGGTTATACGAACAATGAGGCTGATGGGGTGAGGTAGGTGGTCCCTGAGAATATGAGCACTGTGGGGACTTAGAAGCCACTCACAGGGCTCTGAGCACCCCGAAGGAACCAGATCCCATCCTAGAAGAAGAGTAATTTAGGGAAGACCTGAAGCAAGAGGAAGGCTTGATACTAAGAGTAGATCTGTACCCCATTCCCCATTAACGCTTCGCCTCCAGGGCCTCGTGCCCAAGTGGGGTCAGTGGAAGGTGGGAGGTGGGGGTGGCAGGAGAAAAGATGTGGAGAGGAACCCCAGCTCTCTCTGCTGAGCTGATGAGCACTCCTTAGAGAGGACCCCCACTCCCGCTTCTCATCTCTGAATTGGTTGGTATTACAGAAATTCCTCTCCAACTCTTAGCACGGAGTCGATGGCTCAGAGGGAACTCAATAAAGGTCATTAGGATAAAATGATGATGGATAACGGCCAACAAGCATGTCATTATCAACTCCCGGACACAGGCACAGTCTGCACAGACGGATGACGTGCTGCAGACAGCCTGGATGACGGGTGCCCCCGTGGAAGCGGGTGGTGACACCCCGACTGGAGTGGAAAGGAAATGGGACAGAGACAGGGCATGGCGGGAGGGGCAGAAGGAGACCCCCAGAGATGGTGAGAAATGAGAGGGAAGATCCTGGGTATGGTTTCTGAGCACCTCGGAAACCCCGTCACCACTCTCTTGGACACACTGCTTATTTTTAAATACTGGAATTTCCCCCTCCCCCAAATTTGAAATATTTATCCCCAATTTTATTGAGTTACCGTACACATGAAACATTAGCTGAAGGTGAACACCAGAATGATTTGTCACATCTACATTGTCTATATTGTCAAACGATTGCTACGTGAAATTTGGTTCTATTAAGGATTGTACAAAAGACCAGGAGCTGGAGCAATAGCACAGTGGGTAGGGCGTTTGCCTTGCAGCGGCCGACACAGGCCAGGCCAACCCGGGTTAGATTCCTCCGCCCCTCTTGGAGAGCCCGGCAAGTTACTGATTGTATCTCACCCGAATGGCAAAGCCTGGCAACCCGTGACCTATCCAATATGCCAAAAACAGTAACAAGTCTCACAATAGAGATGTTACTGGTGCCCATTTGAGCAAATCAATGAACAACTGGAGGACAGTGCTATGAAGGACTAAGCTGGTGTGTGGGAGGGGGCAGTTCCTGGGAATGTGAACACTGAGGGGGCTTAGAAGCTGCTCACGGGGCTCTCTGAGCGCCCCAGGAGAGCCAGATGTCAAAAAGGAGGAAATGACAGAGTAGCTCAGAGGTCAGAGGCCGGCATCCTCCAGCCGGGAGAAGTGGCTACTGAGGAGTTCAGAGGGGAGCGTGTGTCTCCAGACAACAGATTTCCATTAAGGAAATGAAATGCCCCTCAGAACAGCCAGTTCCGTTGGTATTCCATCCCATGAGCCGCTCCCCATAAGCCACTATGCCAGAGGATCACAGGCACCTTACTAGACAAGGCTGTGGAGGATGGGGGCTCGGTGCCACACTGGTGTGGAACGGCCAGTGTCTGCTTCTGGAAAGTCATATTGTAGGTGACACGAAGGCTGCAGCAGAAATGACATCAAGTGGGGGGGTAGGGGGATTTAGTGGTCACTGAATCCACCCCCTACCCCCACCTCCGAACCCCCCTCCCACCACAAGCCCACATTGGTGCCTACTGTAAACCAACACCAGACGGCCATTCACCAGTGACAGAGCCATTGAGTGTCTGGGATTTCCAGCATCGCCAACCAGACTGAAAAGAGGATTGACCTGGAAGTGAAAAGGATTCTATGTGTGCTGGCAGTTCTCAGGACTTACTCCAGGCTCTGTGTGCAGGGATCACTCCTCGCAGGGTTCAGGGGGCCGTACGAGATGCCTGGGCTCAAACCCACGTCAGCTGCATGCAAGGCAAATGCTCTACCTGCTGAACTAGCTCTCCAGACCCAAGATTATATGTTTTGTTTTTTAAACTTATTTTTTTATGAAGACACCGTGATTGACAAAGTTATACATAGTTGAGTTTTAGGCCTGAAATGTTCCAGCATTAATCCCAACACCAGGTTATGTATCGTGGTAGTATGTGTGCTGTGTGTGTGTGTGTGTGCGCATATGTGTGTGATGCATGTGTTGGGAAGTACTTAACATGTTCTTGGTTCTGGGTCAATGGTGGGGATGAGGCTCTCCTGAGGGGTCAAGGGTCACTCGAGGCCGGCTCTCAGGACGAGAGCACATTCTGAAATGTTTACGCCCCGTTGTTCGGGGCACCCTGTAAATGCAATGCCCAGCTTCTGAAGGCTCAGGGGAGCGGAGGAAGCAACTTGAGTGACTCCAAAAAGTGGGGGTGTCTCATGGGCTCGGGGACCCTGGGCCAACAGTCATAACGGTTTAGTCCTAGATGCAGCATGAAGCAGCCGAGGCCTCAGGAAAGGAGGAAAAGGAGCCATGTGAGGCCGTAGGGGTGAGTGGGCAGGGCGAGGTGGCGTTGCGTGGCCGGTCTCTGCCAAAGGAGCCCAGTGTATTTATGGTTCTCCCTCTGGCTTCCTGCTTCTCCCCCCAACCCCGGGAGCAGGACTCCTTCGTTTCTGTCTCTCTGCGTCTGTCTGTCTCTCCTGTCCCTCTGTCACTGTCACTCCCTGATTCTCTTGACTGCCTGATGAAACAAACACCAGAGCAAGACCCACAGGGCAGCCTGGGACGGGGATGTGTCTCTGAATTTGTCAGTGTCCCCAGCTCCTGAGAATGGGGGAACAGGCCCTGCACCTGCAGAGCAGGCGTTAGGATGAAACGGGAGCTGAGAGCGGGCAGCCCTGGACTCGTGGGACCCCAGAAGCCCAACAATCCGTCAGCGTCCACAAGCATGGTCCATCGTCAGCCCATTTTCAGATAGGCCAGCGGAGCCATGATTGGCTGGAACCAGTTGTGTGTGTGTGTGTGTGTGTGTGTGTGTGTGTGTGTGTGTGTGTGTGTGTTTTATCCAGTTGGTCTCCTTCCAACAATTTCATGTAGCCTCTTGTAAATCAGTCTGGGAAAAGAGCCGTCCCCAGTCCATTAGCGCTTCCCACCGCAGGCCAATAGGAGCCACCACCAGACAGGCCTTGCTAATGGCCACTTAGCTACGGACCCGCAGCCCAGTGGGGAAACCCTTGGCCTTAAATCCCACCCACTCCTGCCCCCACCTACTCCCATCTGCTGTGTCGAGACTGTCACAGCAAAGACTCTCCTGGAGGGGGACCTTGCACCAGCGGTCCCCGGGGGGCTACTAGTAGTGCCTGGGACTCTCCTGGGCGTTCCAGAGTCCTGGACCTGGAAATGAGTGCCCATGGCAGCTGCCCTCACCCACAGGCTGATCCCTGGGTGCCAGGCGTCCCCGCACGCACTTCCGGCTATCCCAGAAATGCCATGGAAGCCTCTGCAGGGCTGTGCTGTTACTTTCCATTTCACAGGGCAGGAAATGGAACTTTGGAGTGATGAGTGACCAGGGCATGCTCTGAGCCTCCCCTGGAGCCTTTACACTGAGCAATACAACGGGTGCCCCACACCCCATAACAGACTGGCAATGGGGAGGGGTGGGGGGGCACAGAGGGCTTTATGGCCCAGAACTCCAGGTGGGATCCAGCTGAGGCCACGTCCCTGCTTATCTCTCTGTCCCACCTCACCTGGTTCTCTGGTCCCAGCTCCTCGATAAACCACGCAAGGGAACAATCTCTTCTAAGTTCTTTGCTCAGCACGACCCCCTCAGTTTTGTCCACGTGGTAGCGAACAGCAGCATTTCTTGTTTTATTTCTCATAGTTGAGTCTCAGTGCATTGTGCAAAGACCCCACAGCTTCTTGGTCATTATTGTTAGACACGGGGGCTGTTTCCAGGTCTTGGCTATTGTGAATAGTGCAGCAGTGAATATAGGTGTGTGGGATCATGTTGGTGGTATACAAAGAAGCAAATGTCCAATAAGAAATGTCCAATGAAAATGTCTAATCGGGGGCTGAAGTGATAGCAGAGCAGGTAGGGCATTTGCCTTGCACGCAGCCTGACCCGGGCTCGATTCCCAGCATCCCATATGGTCCCCCAAGCACAGCCAGGAGTAATTTCTGAGTGCATGAACCAGGAGTAACCCCTGTGCATCACTGGGTATGACCCCCCAAAAAAAGAAAATGTCCAATGGTTGGGGGTAGGGAGCAAAAAGCTTTAGATTCTAATAACTGATACAAGTTACTAGGAGTCAAGAGGCTGAAAAAGTCCAGTGATTCCATGGAAGGGCCAGGAGACAGTACAGAGCTTAGGGCATAAGCCTGACAAAGGCCCAACCCAACCCAGGTTCAATTCCTGGCACCGTATGGTCTCCTGGGCATCCAAGGTGCAGCCCTGAAGACCTCCCACACTGCAGGGGTGACCCAAGTATCCCCCACACTGCAGAACCTGGGCAGCATCACATCCTTGGGCCCTTACACTGAGTCTTAGGCTGTCTTCTCAAAAGACTATGTGTTTCTGCCAACTACGTGGTCCAGTTGGTAGAGAATCACTAGTGTGGCCGCTGGATCTCCTGAACACTCCTTGGAAAAGAAAGAAATAAAGAAAGAAAGAAAGAAAGAAAGAAAGGAAGGAAGGAAGGAAGGAAGGAGAAAGAGAGAAAGAGAGAAAGAGAGAAAGAAAGAAAGAAAGAAAGAAAGAGAGAGAGAGAGAGAGGAAGGAAGAAATGAAGGAGGGAAGTGAGAAAGGAAAGAAAGAAAAAGAATGGAGAAAGAGAGATACAAAGATAGAAAGAAGGAGGGAAAGAACGAAGGAAGAAAGCACTTAGTGGAGTGTGCTGGGGGGATATTAGCATGTGGGTGATTCAAGTGGTGTGGGAACACTGACCCCCTAAAACATCTGTACAAGGCTACATCACATACACTAGTAGCCTTGTAAACCAAAGTTACCCCAGTAAAAACTAACATAACAAGGTAATAAGTAAGAAAACAGAAACCAGGAAGCCAATGTCAGGGTCTGCCACAGAAGAACCAGCTGAGACCCATGTCCCTTAGTCTAGGAGAGTCTCATGCCTCATCACCAAGCAGAAGTAACACAAACAGTGCCTGCATCATACCCGCTAATTGCCACCAAGAAATGCACATGACAGCATCAATGTGACCACAGCCATGGTGGCAGCCACGACTCCTGTGTTTCTGGCTCCAGCCATGGGCCCATCACTTTCCTACATCTGATCTTCTCACCAAGAGGTTCATCTTAGCGTCCCAGTTTTGCCATGGAGGCCTAGAGAGTTTGGAGAGATGGCGGGTCCCAGTTTTGCCATGGAGGCCTAGAGAGTTTGGAGAGATGGCGGGTAATGTTCACTGGGGTTGTACAGAACGACACCATCCTTCTCAAAAGACTACGTGCTTCTGCCACTTGGTCACCTACATCGGGGGCTGTATTTCTGTTCAGTGAGTAGCTGATGAAATAGGCTCCCCACTAATGTTGCTGCTCTCGTAAGACTTGAGAAAGAAGACTGCCATCCCCCCCCCCCCCCCCTCAGAAACTCAGTGGAGCCACAATTGGCCATGATCACCTCTGCAGTGGAAGAGAAAACCACAACACTCTGGAACTAGCCAGAAAATGGTTCCCTGCAACCAGACACGAAAAGCTCGATGGAGCCACATCCACTGAAGAAAGGAAGGAGAACAAGTTTACATGCCACAGGTCAGCGAGGTAAAGGAGCGTTCTGGAGTCTTTTCCACAGAGATGGACAGGAGATTACCAAGCCGGGGCAGACGTGTAAGAGACACAGACCAGATTCCAACCCGGGGACGAGTTTTTGTGCTACCTCCCTAACTCTCTCACCGGACCACGCACGAGAGGAGGAAAGGGAAATGAAATGTGCGTTTCCCTGACCTCTTCTCTTCCGTTCCCATAAAATGTATAACGTAACCATCCCTGACCCTCATTTCCGGTCTGAAAAATACGATGGACTGTGCTTTCTTCCCTAGCCAAGAAGCTCTCCTATTTGATGATAAAAAAAAGGTTTCCATTAAAAATTGGGGGCAGATAAAAGGGGGGACCTTTATGCGGGAGGCCACGAGCTGATTCATAAAAATACAGAATGACTCATCCTGGCTTTCAAAGCTAACCATAACAATCAATGGACCTCTTTGGCCAGCCCGTGCCAGCCCAGTGAAGGAGGGAGGGGCCCCTGGGCAGCGAACCTGGTCCCACATTTGCTAACAAAACCGATGAACACTGCCTCCAGCTGGCTGGCAAAAAGACTGCACACAGCCCCCCCCCCCCCATCTTGTTTTCCGTTCCACATGCTGTTCCAGACTTAGCTGGCTTTCTGAATAAGTGGGGCTGGGGGTCCGCATTGAGTCCACAGTGTGTGTGTGTGTATGTGTGTGTCTGTGTTTGTGTGTGTGTGGTGTGCGCGTACACGCGCACTCAACTCCAGTGGAATTCAGGTTTGTGTGTCCAGCTTTGAAACTCAGTCTCCTGGCCTTCATCTCAACACGTACGGCTGCAAAGTGCTTTCATTCCCATCAGCAGTGAGCACAAGACGAGAGAACGCAGGCCGATTGCCTCTGCAGGGGACACATTCTCTCATTAAAAAGTGGCTTGAACGTTTTCACTCTCTGAATGTATACTCGAACCAAGAGTACCAGAACACGTGAGCCTCAATGTGGTTGGCGAGTCCTGAATCTCTCTCTCTCTCTCTCTCTCTCTCTCTCTCTGTCTCTCTGTGTCTCTCTGTCTCTGTCTCTGTCTCTCTCTCTCTCTCACACACACACACACACACACGCGCGCACACGCACACACACACAAACACACACACATACACACACACTTTTTGACTGGTGGTTAAGAAAGGAGAATTCCCACTACATGGTTTTAATTGTTCTAGGCTGACATTTCTACCAGCAAAGGAAGGAAAATGATGAGTCAACAATCCTCCTCCGAGCATCTTCCCTGGGGTCATTCATTTACAATAACTTCGTATGTATTGTGCACCCAGCACAACGCCAGCCAGCACCGTGCTAGGCGTTGGGGCTTTAACTGTGAAAAGCTCTGTTTTACGAGATCTATCAGCTTGGTTGAGCAAGAGTTAATCAAACAGAGCTCCCCCAGTTTCTAAAGCCCTTGCCTCAGACCCTGGTGTCCCCAGAGAGAGGACCAAGAGCGGTGTCTGGGCAAACACGCCCAGCTCCAGCCAGAGAAGGCCGGGGAGCCGGAGATCTACTGGAGATCTACTCGGTGGTGATTCTCCCCAGCTCCTCCCCAGCAGCGAATAAATCAGTAGCGGAGCAGAGAGGATCGCATTTGCATATTTCTTGCCTTGAGACTTGGTCCCAGTTTCTGAGTCTGGGGGGGGGGGGGGGTCTCACCTGAGAACTGATGTATCGGCTGCTACTTAGGGGAGCAGCTTTTGCTGGAAGCTTCTTTGGGGAAAAGAAAGGGGGCTGGGGAAGATGGGAAGGAATCAAGCCATCCTCGGAGCAAATTTCCCCAGGGCTTCCCAAGTGACTGATAGGAGTACTGAGTGCCAGTCTGACCACAGAATCTCAGGAAAACGACTGAATGATGTATGTATGTGTGTGTGTGGAGGGGGGGGGGGTCCTCCAGAAGGAGCCTGGGCTCCCAGGTCACTCAGATGGCTGAGTTCCAAGGAGCTGGAGTCGGAGACCATTGATCAGCTCTGTCCTCTTCTCTAGATTAAAGCAGAAGAGGATAGGGGGGTGGGGGGGGTTGGGGGGGGCAGGAAGGGGAGGACTGGACTGCATCCTGAGCATGCCGGGCGTCTGAGACTTGGACGCCGACCCCCGGACCCTCCGGCACCCACGTCTGGGTCCCCAGGGAGCGAAGGTGGGGGGCGGGCAATGGGGGAATCACTGCCCCATCCCCGCAGCAGCCGGCGGGGCCTCCCGGGGGTCGCAACCTAGCGGTCAGAGCCAGTAGTCAAAGGGGCGCTCTCTTGATCCCGCTTCCTTCCCTCGCCTGGAACGCGGATGGGGACGGTCCCGGGAAGTATGAAACGAGCTCGCACCCGTGCAACTCTCAGAAGGGTGGCGGGCGGCTCCGAGGAGTCCGGAAACTCGGTTATAATCCTCAGCCCCGACCCCCGGGGGCCACTCCCCGGTCCCGGCGGGCCGAGCGGCCCGAGCCCAGGCAAAGCTCGCGCAGCGCCGGGCGTGCGCCCACCCCTCCCGAGAGCTCACCAGCACCTCCGGCGACCCCCCGAAAGCGGACTGGGGAGAGGCACGGCCACCTCGGCGCCTTTCCCAACCGCCGGGGGCCGGGCAGAGCCCCCCCGGGCGCCCGGGATCGGGGTTCTCGCGCCCCCTCCCCGCGAGCGCCGAGCGCGCAAAAGAGAGCAAAGAGGAGGAGGAGGAGGAGGAGGAAGAGGAGGAGGAGGAAGGCGCGGATACTGGACCAGGCTTTGATGCGGATCTTGAGCTCGCCGTCCTGCGGCTCGGGCATGGCCTTGCGCGTGACCCGCAGCTTGTTGAGCCCCCCGAAGCCGGCCAGCACCACGGCGCGCATCTCGCGGGCGTCCCCCCGGCGCTGCGAGCCGCCGCCGCCCTCGGCCGGCTCCCGGGCCGCCTCCTTCTCGATCATCTGCTCCGTCTCCTCCGCCTTCTCGGCGCCCTCCTTGGCCATGGCGCTCGGGCTGCGGCTGCGGCGGGCGGGGGGGCTCGGCGCGGCCTCGGCGGGTCCCTCCTGTTGAATGCGGGATGCTCCGCCGCGCAATGGCTGCAGCCCGGGGAGCCGCGCCGCGGTCCACCGCCTGCGCCGTAATCCCCGCAAGAGCCGCGCGCGCGCGCCGCCCGCCGCGCCCCGGCGCCGCCCCGCTCGCGCTCCGGCCCCCGCCTCCGAGCCCGCTCCGAGCCGCAGCCCCCCGCTCGGGGCCCCGGCTGGCCCCCCGACGCGCGAGGAGGACTCGAGGCGAGGCCCCCACCTCGCGCGCCGCCCCGCGGGGCGCAGTACTCGGTTATATACGGCGCGGGCTGGGCGCCTGGAAATGGACAGAGACGAACGTCTGGGCCTGGAGGACGCCTCCCCGCGACGAGGTGGCCTCCTCGACGCCCACCCGTCTGCGGGGGAGGGCGGCACCGACGGGAAACCGGGCCGGGTCCCAGAACCGTCGGCTCTCGGTGGCAAGGATGGAGGTTCGGGAAGCGCCCAACCAGGGGTTTCCCCCACGCTCGTGGGGCCCGCAGGGTCCGAACCAGAGTGAGCGGAGTGGGCTCCCCCCGGACCCGCCCGGGCACCGCGCGGGAGAAGCCCCAGGAGGTCCCCAACTAGGCACGGGTCCTGGTCCTCTCTGGACCTCCCCAAGAAGACACATTTTTCAATTGACTCTCTTCTCTCTCTCTCTCTCTTTCTCTCTCTCTCTCTCTCCCTCTCTCCCTCCTCCACCTCCCCTCCCCCTTGCTCTACCTCTCCCCACCCCCTCTCCCTCTCTCCCTCCTCTCCCTCTCACCCTCCTTGTCTTTTGTTTGTAGATGTTATCAAGAGCTTTGAAAAGAATTCAGAAGAACTTGGATTTTTTCTTTTTTGGAAAAAAACTGGAGGTTTAGGGTAGCCCGGTGGAAATTTAAAGGAGAAGGAAGTGGAGTGGGGCTGGGCCAGAAGTGTGAATTCTAGTTATCTTGTGGTCGCTGTCAGCCCTGGGCACCTGAACGTGTTCCCCTTGGAGCCTCAACTCCCTTATCTGTAAAATGGGCGTGTCCATGGTATTCTTTGCCTTGTGCTGTGCGCTGGGGTGATTTTGCCTGCTGGTGACAGGTGGCCCTGCCCTTTGAGGCACAGACTACAGGGAGGACAGCACCAATAATGAAGATGCAGCTGGCGTCTAAAGGTCTCTTCTCCATCCTCCCTGCATCTCTGCCTGAATGTCTCTGGCTCTCCCTTTCCTCACAGAGCGTCACATCCCCTCTACCACCTGTAGTGCCCAGGCCTGGGCGGCATGTCCACCTCATGCCTCTGTGCCACCTCAGTGTCCCTTGCTCAGGGAAGCTGCTGCAGCCCCCTGCCGGGCTGGCCTCCTTGATGGTAACCACTCCTGACAGTTTGCTCCCCACTTTTATGTGATTACCTGATAAGCGGCTGTTTCCTTTTTCCAATCCTGGTCTGCATGTGCCAGGAGCTATTTCTGCTTTAGCCCGCCTGGTGTCCCCAGGGCTTAGCACGTGACTGGGACGTTGGGACAGGGCAGAACACAGGCAGAACCCTGCTCGATGGAGGGATGAATGAATCCGAGGCTGTAAACGCTTCTGCAGAGCCCAGAGAGGGCATGGTAACGTAGTAACGTACCCAAGACCCCAGGGGGAGCTTGAAGGATGAGGCAGACAGACACACGGGAAGGTGACAGGCGGAGAGACTTTGAGAAGACCCTGACTTATTCTGTGACCTGAGCACAGGTGCCTTCAGCAATCACCAGAGAGAGATGAGGCTTCAAAGTTGGATGCAGGTTGGAGAGACAGTGTCCTGGGGATTAAGGTGTCTGCCGCACACGTGGCCAACCCCAGTTCACTCACTGGCACGGCATGTGGTCAGTTGGCTCCGGGCAGGAGTGATCCCTGAGCACAGAGCTAGGAATAAACCCCAAGCACTCCAGGGTGTGGCCCCCAGAAGTTGAATGAAACCTGCCTTTCAGAGCTTCCCACTTTATAAATTTTACAATCCAGGGGGCTGGAGCGATAGCACAGCGGGTAGGGCTTTTGCCTTGCATGTAGCCGACCCGGGTTCGATTCCCAGCATCCCATATGGTCTCCTGAGAACTGCCAGGAGTAATTCCTGAGTGCAGAGCCAGGAGGAACCCCTGAGCATTGCCGGGTGTGACCCAAAAAGAAAAAAAATTTTACAATTCAACTATTGAGACCATGATCATGGTTCCACCTTAAGAAAAGAAAAAAAGGAAGAAACCCTCAGCAGGGCCCAGAGCACCCACCTGGCCAGCAGGAGACCCTGAGTCAATGCCCTGTGCACCTGAATGTGCTGAGCAGGAGTTCTGCAGTCTGTGATCCCCAGGGATGCAGATGGCTTCCTGCCGCCCTGCAGCCAGGCTGTCATGGCACCTCAGTGAGAGGAGGACAGCAATGAGAGCTGGCAGCCCCCAGTGAGTAGCCAAGTGCCCACTGGGCATCTCGATGTGTGCCTGGCCCCCAGCAAGCTCCACCTCTGATGTTGTTGGTGTGACAGCTGCCCTGCCAACAACAGTGCCGGTTGTGGGAGCTTCAAGTCACATTTCAGGGGTTATAACTTAGTAAGTTTGGTGTTAGGTTTGTTCAGTGTTTCTCCGAGGTGGCCCGTCCATCCCTCCCATCCCTCCCCCCCACCCCCTGACTGAAAGTCCTGGGGGACGATGGTGACACTTTTCTTGGTTCACAATAAAAAGGAAGATTTCCAGGGGGGAACATTGAATGTTATTTTTCTCTTTTCTGTAAAGACGCAGCAGGCAAATAAATCTGACTAGGGAGGAGATGAAAGAGTTTACTGGCAACAGTAACTGGGAAGGGCCGGCTTCACAGAGGTCTCGGCGAGGGGGTGGCAAGGGCGTTGAGAGGAAGCTGAAAAGGTAAGGGCTGGCTGACGAACTGGACATTTCATGTCAACCCTGGTAATACTGCTGATGTTGTGAGGTGTGGTGACCAGGCTGGCGTCTCTTGGGGAATGAGATCCTGGGTGCAGGTGGTCTGCCGGGAGGGTCATCCCAGGAAGCAGGTGACGTAGGAAGTGGGAGAGAGAAAGGCCCTTCAGGTGCATGAATGCAAAGATGACCGGAGGAGGAAAATAGGTCTCGGTCTCCACCCCAGAAAACCCACAAAAGCAGCATGGAGCAGGCCTCAGGCTGGACCTGCCCAGGGAGTAGGGAATGACCGCTTATCACCACATTGGCCGGGGTGCTATTTCTGGAAGTGTTACCTGCCAGGCCCTTCCAGCCTCCTCCAGTACATACACCCAGAGGACCCACAGCCAGAGAGCTTGGGATGCCCTCGTCTTGTACAGGAAATGGTGAATTCCAGGGGAATTGGATCAAATTCCAGACTTGGACCTAATAATAGACCGGCCATATATGTCTTTGTTTGAGGAATGACTATGGATGTAGAAACATTAGGTACATTTTCTAATTGCATTCTCAGATAACCTTATTTAGTGAGGATTATTATTCTCACTTACAAAAAAAGGGACGGGAGTCTTAGCATGGTTAATGATCAATCTCGCAGGAATACAAAGATTGTGGTGATAGATGAAACCAACTCTAATCAATGCATTCAACTTCTCACTCTCCGTTTTGCACAGCCATCCTGACAGCCCACCCCCCACCGCCCACCTCCCCATGGTACTTTGCCTGTCTTCTCTCCTCCTGGTCTCCTGATGTCCCACTCTGATCCCTTGCTTGGTTGCCAGGTTTTCTCTTAGCACCACTAAAGCAAATCTGCTTTGTAATCAGCTCACAGCATATTTAAGAGAAAGTATTAAGGGACATTATTACTCCCACCAAGGGAATCTCGTGACTGCTTACAAACCACAGCTTATAATTGGCATGCCGCTGACTGTCCCAACAACTGAAAGAAAACTCCCCAGACTACACTGCTTGGGAAGAAAACACTTCTGAGTCCCACCTTTCGCCATTTGGATGGTTAAGTAGCCCCCAAATCAGTTGCTCTCTATTGGCAAGAACCCTCTGCCAGGTAGCTCTTAAAATAAACACAAGTCCTGTACCTTCCATGTGTAAAATTGATTTGGGTGGGACACTCACTCGGAGTTTCAGCAATAAGAGTATTTTATTTTGCAGGTCAGTGTCCAGCAGTGACCACTGCTGGCAAAATCTGTGTATTACAGCTCAGCTCTATAGACTTGGATGTGGCCCAAGAACAGGTGTGTGGTGGTTGAGAGGAAGTGAGAGCATCAAACTCAAGAACTCCTGGAGGTGCTGGCCTGCTGAGTGGAATGCCATCCAACAGGGTAAGGCCTTTCAGTCCGATGTCGAAAGGGGTCAGTGGGTAGCTCGGCGGTAGAGCACGCATGAGGCCCTGCAAGCATGAGGCATGGGTTGGTCCCCAGCACCATCCCACATTCCAGGTGTGACCTCATGGCACTGCTCTTGGGATCCATATTGTCACAACACGACGCGTACAGCACAGGGGTCCCATCCAACTATGCGTGAGCTCCTCCACCAAAAATACACACCCCCTCCCCTCCAGCCACGTGACAGTCAGTCATGGGAAGCCCTATGGCCAGCACCAGAACGAAGCTTGCAGGCTCCCAATTCCACAACCAAGTGTACAGGACTCTGGGTCATTGTAACAACTACGGAGGGAAGCGAAGGAGAAGCATTAAGTCGTGGCGATTGTAAACTATACATGGGAAATAACCTTAGTGCTCTATTAGAATTGCTTTTCTCAGTAGCGTGGAATGGTTCAGTAACTTTCTAGGTAAATGTATTACCTGGGGCAGATAGTCAATGCCTTCAGCTACATCCTCTAATAGTATTCTATTGTATTTTCCTTGGTGCATTCAGAGTCATTCATTATACATACATTATATTAATGAACCCACAAAAGAGCCCTATGCCATAGCTACTATCACCCCACTGAACACAGAAGACAGTGGAAATTGCATAACTTTCCAAGGTCACCCACTGAGATGGGAAGAGAGTTGGGCTCTAAAGTGGGGGGGGGGGGTCCTTTGATTCCTCCAATGTGAGGTCTTCACCTGCTATGCTGTCAGATCTATTGTTTCATCTGCTGTTATTTTCTTAAGACATGCACAGGAAAGGCCAAGAGGAAGGAGATACGTGTAGACGGTCAGTCATGGAAAGACGTAGTAGACATTGATGGTGAAAGGTCCTCGTAAAACTCAGGAGCTCCCAATAAAAGTTATGTGTCATGGTTGCTTATGTTTGGTATTGATGCAGCGAGGGAGAGTGGAATGTGCTCACTGGGATCACAGAGTCCTTCTCAGCCAGGAACTGCATCAGGACACAACCATCATCCCGGTGGCAGAATAAACTTCCTATTTATGTGTAGTAGGGGCCAGTCAGAGGCAGTTAACTCTAGATGTGTGTGAGATGGGAAACAGTGAACTGGCATTTACCTAGCAGGCATAAGTGGTGCCATGTGCTGTGCTGGGTGCTGGAAGAGAGTGGCCAGGAAGAAGCCAGCTTGGGCCAGCTTCCATGGAACAAGCCATTTTTGATTCATTTGTGCAAAAGTCTGAGTTGAGAGGACTGTATATCTCAGGGTGATTCCATTAAAATTTTTGAGTTAAGGATAAAAAAATTAATGAAACAGGGACTGGGAAAACAAAGTCAAGAGTGGCATATTAGCTAGCAAGTCATCATGGGAAAACCTCCCTGGAAAATTTGATTTCTCTTTATTTTGAGGGCCTGGGGGCCACACCCAGTGGTGCTCAGGAGCTCCTCCTGGCTCTGTGCTTAAGAGAGACCCTTGACAGAGCTGCAGCCTGCCTAAAGACACGCAAAACAAGTGTCTTTACTCTGAGCTATCTCTCCAGTCCTTGCTGGAGAATTCTAGAAAAGAGTGTAGATCATACCTCAAGCCGGGGGGGGGGGTCCCCATTAGGGGCATGGTGAATGGATTATCCACAGCTGTCCTGGGCCAGGGGTATTTTCTGCCGGAGGCGCACCAGCTGTCTTCTCTGGCCTGCCATGCAGGGCTGTCTTGGGCATGACAGCTAGACTTAGTCATGGCAGCTCTCCTGAAAAGCTGTGGGTGTTGGCTTGGGAGCGGTTGCATCATTGAATGGGGCGATGGTGAGTTCCAACGGAGCAGGAGTGGAGCATGGCCGTTTGTACCAGAGGCAGTGAGCCAAGGAGCGCACCAAAGGAATCATTTACCCAGGGAACAAGTGCTGTGGTGTGTGCAGGGAAGGGACCGTGACGAAAGTGCCTCTGAAGTGGCAGACCCAGCTACAAAGAGCAAGCAATCAAAATGAGGAACAAAAAGGTCCTTAAAGAAGACATGGTTTTATTTGGTGTTCCCTTCTCTATCTGAGCTCCCTTTTCCCCTAGCATGTGTGGTTGGCCTCCAAGCCATGGAGTAAAATTCCTGGTTCTAATCTCCCAGGATGGGAGAAGCATGCTGAAAGTAGACTATAGACCAAACCTGATTGTCACCCATTGCCTCTTTTGCAAACCACAACACCCAACAAGAGATAGAGAACAAAAGGGAATGCCCTGCCACAGAGGCAGGGTGGGATGGAGGGATGGGGGGTGGAAGGGATACTGGGATCCGTGGTGGTGGGAAATGGGCACTGGTGGAGGGATGGGTATTTGATCATTGTAGAATTGAAACCAAAGCACAAAAATTTGTAAGTCTACAACTGTACTTCATGATGTCTCACTAATAAAAAAAAAGAAGACATGGTAATGGCACAGAGACCCCACGAAGTCTTCACACCAGTGTTTCTTCCTGCTCTGGCCCCCAGAAAATCAGGATTTCCTCCACTCTCATCCTTCAGACACAGTCCAGTTCCAGGAGCAAGAGACTCGAAGAGGAGAGGAAGAAAAACCTTCATCCTTCTTTTAAAAAAAGTTCTTGAAAAGGAGCTGGAAACACAGGACAGTGTGGAGGGCTCTTGCCTGGCAGGCGGCTGACCCAGGTTCAATCCTCAGCTCTCCAAAAGAGCCCTGCCAGGAGTGATCCCTGAGTGCAGAGCCAGGAACAATCTCTGAGCACCGCTGAGTGTAGCCCCAAAGCCGAAAGTAAATCAACGAATACATTAAAATTCAGGGTTGAGGCCCCAAAGGGTAGCCTTGCTTGCAGCCTACCTGGGTTCCATTCCTGGCCCCCTTATGGTTCCCCCAAGACCCTCCAAGAATAATCCCCGAACACAGAGCCAGGGGTAAGCCCTGAACATGAGTGGGTGTAGCCCCCCAGACTAATAAATTAATAAAGAAGTGGCCAAGAATCAAGGATGTGGTCTCGTTTGCCAAGGCATCAAAAATCAGATGGGCTGGCCACATAATGAGATTTGGAGACAACCGCTGGACTAGAGTCGTTACTGACTGGATTCCACGGAATGTCAAAAGACTGTGTGTGTGGCTGCCCACCTACAAGGTGGTCAGACTTCTTCGTCAAGACCCTGAACAATTGGTTTGAGGCTCTTCATGTTCCTAGAACGAGCAGACGCCATTGGGCTACACTAGCACGTGGCAGGGATGAATGGAGACATTACTGGCGCCCGCTTGAGCAAATCGATGAGTAACGGGATGTCAAGTGATCAAGTGATAGCAGTGCTATAGCGCAGATACAGCCAAAGTGCTGTTAATAAATGAGGAATCGAACAGGCAGAGAATGGAAATTGGTTCTCACGCTGCCTAGAACACTCAATGCTGGCCAGGGACCTCCATCCCCAGGACCCAGTAATGCCTCTCTGCAGTTCCTCTCAGAGGGATGTTAACCTCATCACATTTTGCAAGAATTTCTCTGCAACATGACAATGGAAGTTAATGGGAAAATCCAATTATCTTCCTGTAACCAAAAGATACCAGGCGTAAGACCATGAAAGCCACTTTAGCTCTTTATGAACCTGATCGTGTAGGAACAGAATTAGAAAGCATTTCATCTGCTCTTACTCCTTTATCCATAAGTAGCTGTTATCTGTGGAGACATGAGCTTATCAATTGTTTAGCATCGTTTGGTAAACACGGTCCCCTCAGTGAGAAGAGTATGCTTGGAGCTCAGAGGGAGGAATTTCAATCAAGTTGAGCGTATTTTTTGAAGCCTCGTTCAGGCTAGGACATCATTCCTGAGTGTTTTCTTTTACCCCTTTACATAATAATATCCGGGGCTTCCCCCCAGTGAGAGGCGGTGTGGTTTCTTGAATGAATCATCGCTCCCGCGTTGCTGTCTGTTTCTCTCAAACGTGGTGGAGAACTGTGCTTTCCCCAGAGCTCTTTGCCATACATCATTCTGAATAATGGTAATGGGCTGGGAATGCAAAATTCAGGTTCCGATGGAAACGATGCAAACGGAGCATTTACTTCTCAGATGGAGCCCAGGGGGGCAGAATTCCCCGACTCCCTCTTCCCCACAATCACCATTATCTTTTTTCCCCTTCCTTTTTACAATCTGAGAGCATCCTCCTATAAATCAAGAAGAAATAACCTTCCAGCTAATTCCGTCTCTTATTTCCCCGAAGTCGCTGGCTCGCCCTAGGAGCTGATCTCCCTGAGAGTTTTGTTTCTTTATTGGATCAGCCCATAGTCTGTGGGTTGGGGCTTTGCAAAATGATTGAGTCCATGAAGACTAAGGAGCCTCCACGAGAAGAACGCAGGCTTCGTTTCTTGTCCCAAGATTAGGAGAAGTGGGGAAAGTTTCCTGGAGATCAGAGTCTCCCTCCCTTTCCCTTTTACTGTGCTCTCCTTTTCACCAGCCTCAGCAAGGTGGACCCACACAATGTCAGTGCAAGGTGGACCCACACAATGTCAGTGTGCAAAAGTAACGTCCACTCATCCGTCTGTCCATCCCTTCTTTTTTTTTACTGAATCACTGTGAGATACAGTTTCAGTCCTACAATGATCGAACACCCTCCACCAGTGCACATTTTCTACCAATGTCCCCAGTATCCCCCCAGTCCCAACCCTCCCCCTGCCTCTATGGCAAACAATCTCCCCCCCCCCTCTCTCTCTCTCTACTTTTGGGGATTATGGTTTGCAATACAGATACTGAGAGGCCTCATGTTTGGTTCATTATCTACTTTCAGCACACATCTTCATCCCGATCGATCCCTCCAACCATCATTGACTTAGTGATCCCGTCTCTATCCCAGCTGCCTTGTCCCCCTGCTCATGAGACAGACTTCCAACCATGGAATATTCCTGGCCCTGTCTCTACTGTCCTTGGGTGTTAGTCTCATAATATTTTATTTTATATTCCACAAATGAGTGCAGTCATTCTATGTCTGTCCCTCTCTTTCTGACTCATTTAACATAGCATGATACTCTCCATGACCATCCACTTATAAGCAAATTTCATGAGTTCATCTCTCCTAACAGCTGCATAGTATTCCATTCGTCCATCTCTTCTTGACACCTCTGCTCACCCACCTTTCCGTCCCCTTCCCTGCTTTCTCTCTCTGCCGCAAACAGGATGGAAGGAACACACGCCCTCTCTCCTGAACTTTATCAGAGTCCAGTTCCTCTCTTCTAACTCACAAAGACTTCCAGGCTCCAAAGAGTGTGCTCTGACATTCAGGAATGATGAAAAAGAACTCATGTGAAATTCCCCCATAGTCCTTGATGGAAGGACAAAAATTCCCTTCGGCTTCTTCCTAAGAAAATAGTCGTCCAGTTGCGGGGTCAGATGCGTGGACCCTGATACTACTTTGTTCTCTTTCCTGAGCAAGCCCCTCGATCCTTCTGGATCTGAATTTTCTAATCTTCCAGATGTGGCTATTAACCACACCTTTATGAAAGTGTGGGAGGGAGCTAAAAAGATCCTCCAAATTGATGCCTATGCTTGGAAAATCACTCTCGACTGGGACTTCGTGCCTGCATTGGTCCTGGCACTTACTGTGTCGGCCACTGGGTTCAGTTCAAAAAATGGTTAGTGTTCCAGCCCAGCCTGGTCTGAAGTCCATTCAGCAGCACAATTGTGTTTTGGGGGAGTGGCTGATGAAAGAGAGTCCTGGGGTCAAAGAGACGAGGGCCCCCCCAGTTCCAGTGCAGCCAAGCAGATTCCCTTGATGCTGGGTCTTTTCCGGGTATGTGCCAGTGTGACCTTGGGCCTGTGCTCCATCCAACCCCGTTTCATGCCAGCCCTTCTCTCGTGAGGTCTGCAGGTTCCAGATTCTACAGCATCTCTTTTAGGAAAGGCTGATCTGGCAGACAGATGTTCATCATTTCTGGGTTTGTCTGCCCAGGGCTGTAGGGAGGCATTGGCTGGTCTGGCCAGAACTGCCCTGGCCACACTGAGCTATTCCTTTAAATAAGAATTTAGAACCAAAGCATCGGGAAGGCTGTGGCACCACCCAGAGACCTAGGAAGCATATGAAACGAAACTAGCAAGGTGATGGGCACCAGAGGGCATCGGGGAGACGCCCTGGCTGGCCATTCTACAGGGGATCCTGTGGATCCCACACCCATCAAGGCTATGTAAGAATTTTGCCAGGTTGCAGATGTTCAAGGGAAGCCAGAAGTCTGAATTTTCATATAAAATGAAAAAATTTCATGTAAAATTTTTATCTCCAATACAAAAAAAATTCCTAGCCAATAATAGTGAGGCTGGACAAATGTGTCCATGGGCTGAATTTAGTCCAGGCAGTACCCATGAGCTGTTTTGGCTCTGAGCTGTTGGTTCTCAGCTTTGGGGACTTTTGCTCCCCTAGTTTTATCGTTTTGATGGTGCCGGGAGCGATAGCACAGCGGGTAGAGCATTTGCCTTGCACGTGGCCAACCTGGCCGACCTGAACTCGATTCCTCTGCTCCTCTCGGAGAGCCTGGCAAGCTACCGAGAGTATCTCGCCCTCACGGCAGAGCCTGGCAAGCTCCCCATGGTGTATTCGATATGCCAAACAGTAACAACAAGTCTCACAATGTTACTGGGCCCACTCAAGCAAATCAATGAACAATAGGAGGACAGTGACAGTGACAGTGGGTTTGTCGTTTTGATGGTGCCGGCAAGGTCTTGAGGCATTTCAGCTTTGGAACAACTGGTTCGACAGACGTAGAAGGGATAGAAGAAAGGGGTGAGGTCAAACATTCTGCAAGGCACAGAAGAGTCCCACAAGGATGGGTGAGTCCAGCCTGAATGTCACACATGTCCCGTTGAGACCTGCTCTAAGCCACAGATCACTCCTACCCCCGCCCCTGCTCCTGCAGGAAAGGAGGACCCAGCTCGTGTCAGTGTGACTCTCTGCCTGGGTGACTGTGGAAATATTCTCATTCCCATCAGCAAAAAAAAAAAAAAAGAAAAAAGAAAAGAAAGAAAGAAAAGAAAAGAAAAAAGAAAGATCCAGAGAGTAACTGGTGCCGAAGGAATCTCCAACCCTGGGGCTGAGGTCACATCCATCATGGGTGTGGGCACTGGCGAAGCACACAGGCTCTCTCGGCAGAAATGACAGTGACGGATGCATGACAGCTTCCCAAAGTGACAACGGACACGGGGTGGGGATGAAGGGCGGGGGGAGGGCGGCGTGTTTCCAGCCCACGATGGTTTGTCCTTTTGATGACTCCGGGAGCCCGTTCCAGGCTGCTTTCCCTCCAGACACTGGAATGCATTGGAAACTGATTTTAGAAGGCCACTAAATCACCCCGGGAGTTTTAGTTTTAGCGATCGTTCATCTGTTTGTTGCGGGGGTGGGGGATCAAAGGAGACGTTTCCCTTGTATACGCGCTGCCTTTCCAAATAGAGATGGTCTCTTGGATATTGATTTTTGAGTTTAGGCTCCATTCCAGGCTGTTTATCCAATTGGGTGTTGTGTGTGTGTGTGTGTGTGTGTGTGTGTGTGTGTGTGTGTGTGTGTGTGTAAAATCTTGGGGATTTCATTCAGTCAGGTGCACAGTAGAACTGAGGCAGCTGTGAGGGGAAGGCTGTGGGGGCGGGTCCCTGCCGGGAATGGGGCCACAGGGAGGGGGAGAATCAGTGTTGGCGGTGGATCTGGCAGAGAGTAAGTGAGGGGGAGGAAGCCCCAAGCGTCTGGTACCTACAGCAGCGTCCCATAGCTCCCTGGTAGTGTCAGCTGCACCAGCCCCTCTCTCCAGGAAGCAAAAGTTCACCATGCTCTGCCAACCCTTGCGGTTCCTTCCCTGACCTCCTGGAGGGCTTCTCGAACCAGGCTCAGGCACCAGGAACAAAGGGCTTCCTGCCCTGTTTGTTGAGGAGAGGCGGGGAAGTTTCCAGGACCCCCGAACACTGTGCCCTCTACCCCTTGACCCTCCCTGGGATGCTGCGACCACGGATGCCAAGCTTTGCTGGGGAGAGCCAGGTCGAGCACCATTTGAATGAAGAGCAGCCCCAGATGGTCCGGGCACGTGTGGATACAAGCTTGAGTATCCAAGAGCCGTGGCCAAGCCAAACTCCAGGCTGCGTCCACCGTGGCCCAGCAGCTGAGCCCCTGCTGGAGTAGCTGCGTCAAACTTGCTCCATCTGACTCTTATCTGGATAGCAATTGTGCTGCAGAAGGCTTATGTGTCCTGAGCACCGCGGGCTGAGCTCTCGGTCAAACAGCGTCCACACAGCAAGCGTCCATGTGGGCCATCCCAGCCACCCTGCAGCACATTTATGCTCAGTCCCTGAGAACTGCTTCCAGGGGGGAAGGATCAGGCTGGAAGAGGGCAGGTGCCCCAGTCACAGTCCCCCCAAAGCCACCCCCAAGACTAGGATGGTGATGCCCGTGGTTCCTTGGGGCAAGATCTCAATCGTGGAACGGTGTGGGAAAGTCAGGTAGGAAATGGAATATGGGGACACATGTGATCACCTGGGGTTCAGTCTCACCGGGGAAGTCAGAGATGGTGAATATGCCCGTGAATGATTTTAAATGGGCACTGAGAACTTCCTATCACTGGTGGAGGGCGGCTTTCGCGAGTCTCCAAGGCAGCATCAGTTATTTTGAACTTCTTCCTTTGCCCTGATTTCAGGCCAACCAGGTCCCCATAACAAAAGCCCTCGGGCAGAGAGCTGCTGATGGTCTCACGCTGGCAGCTCTAGGGGGTCCAGAGGCGAGCATCGAGGGAAGATGAGTGGGGCGATCCTTGTACCTGCTAGAGCGTATTGATTTCAACTATTATTATCATCAAACTACTTACGAGAGTGCCCGCCAACTGTAATATCTTTATGCTTAGAGCTATTATAAACTCCTCCAAAAAGCAGAAACATGCTGACCTATCCCATTTTTTGAGCAGTGAAAAGCCATGCAAGCCTTAATTGCCACAATAACTCAAGGTGATGGGGGGTGGAGGTGGTGTTTGGTCAAAGGAAATTGTAATCTCGATGATTACATGCAAATGCAGCGTGAGCAGAGGGTCAGGTGCTTTCCCCCAGTGTCCCCGTAGATGCCGATCATCTTCTCATCCCCAGAATCCCTTCACCCCACTCTGTCTCACAACAAGATGGCAGCCCAGCCATAGCAAGCTCTTTGGTCTTGGTCTGACATGGATGCATCGTGCTGTGTGGTCTTTGCGGGGTCATGGAGGGGACAGGGCACATATCCGGTGATGTCTGGTGTCGGCAGGCAGTTCAGGGCCTCAAACGGGTCTCCTTTATGGAAAACATGAAAAACTCCCTTACTGGACCCCCTGTGGTGCATCTCCAGCCCCTCTGTGTGGTCTTTTACATCAGCCAGGCTCTCACTGCAAAGAGATCAAGTTAACACAGAAAGGACAGGGATTGGTTGGGTGGCTCCTGGAGGGGGCGGAACCAGTCAGAGCCACTCCCCACATCCTCCTCCTCCCCTTTAAGGCTAGATCTTCTGAGGCTTGAACCCCCTCCATTTCCGGTAGGCATGGGAGCCATCTGCTCGCCCTGCCACCTCCATGGCAGGCCCTGGGCCCCTTGAGAACTTGCTGTCCCTGATTCAGGCCTTCCCCCTGCAAATGGTCTGGGTCCCTCCCCTGCACCCTTGCACACAGCCCAGGTTGGGGAGGAAGCAACTGAGTGCAGCTCCACCCCTGAGCCTGGGCCAGAACCAAGGGCAAGGCTGACCAAGACCCTGGACCCTGTTTTCAGGGTCTGGAGTGCGATGTTTGGGGTCAGGGAGTTGAATGGGGGAGGCGTGGGGACACATTCCCCAGGCATTGGAAGATGGTTCAGGTGACTCCTGCCCATGAGTGTCTTTCTTTCCTTTGTTCTCATCAACCCTCCACACTGACTGAGGCAAAGGAAAAACATGGCGGGCAGCTCAGTGCCTGTGTGATGTCCCCACGGCGGATGAAGGTGGCAGTATGGTAAAAGGAGAAAAGACAGATTCAAGTTCCAAATCAGGAGATGGGAAGGGTTCGGCTGGAAGCTGATGTTGTGTAATCTCCTGTGCTTGTCACAGCACCTTGTTCTAGAAGTAATGATTTCCCTTTTACTTTTTTTCTGGGAAGACCAGAAGTTCTCACTCCAAGAGAGCAGAAGATGGGAGGGAGGGAAGCGATGGATGACCTCAGGGTTGTAGTTCCTGCATGCGATTCCAGGAGGACTGACCAGGCAGGAGTCAGCAGAGAAATGCAGCCACTGGAAAAAGAGCAGACAAAGATCCAGGGTGGGAGGAAATGGACCTAGCAAAGGAATTTTGAGCCTAGGGAACATCAGCTCTGGTTGGAAGAAAGACTTCTTCAGTAAAAAATTCAGAGAATATTCCATGTATTGAGTGTTCTACACCTAACCACCCCCAATCATAAAGTCCCCTGGGAAGCTTACTACCAAGACCCCTTAGGCCTTGGGTCTTGTTACCAGCACCTAGAACTTCTTTGGGGGAAGAAGGGAACATTTTATGATTAAATAATGAAAGGAAAATAACTTCTAAGGCCCCTTGTAAGTCTGCTTCACCGACGTTTCTCAATTCGGTAAAAATAAAATTATACCATAAGAATAGTATTGAAAACAGATGGACTGCATAATCTGGTCAAGGACTTTTTTTTAAAAAAAAAATCACTGTGAGATACAGTTACCAAGCTTTCATGTTTTAGTTTCAGTCATACAATGATCAAACATCCATCCCTCCACCGATGCACATTCTCTACCACCAATGTCCCCAGTATTCCCTCTGCCTCGCTCCACATCTCACCCCTTCCCCTGCCACCATGGTAGACAATTTCCCCCATAGTTTCTCTACTTTTGGGCATTATGATTTGCAATACAAATACAGAGAGGCTATCACATTTGGTCTTTTATCTACTTTCACCAACTCCCATCCTGAATGATCCCTCCAACCATCATGGACTTAGTAATCCCTGGTTAAGGATTTTTTAACTTTACATCTGGGCATCTGGGTATAAATTTGGGATTTCATGGAAAGACATGCGCTCTGAAGGAAAGTCAATTTCAGACAGACAGGGCTCAAATGTGAAGTCCTCCCTGTTCATGGGAAAGGCCCAAGGCAGACAACCGGACAGGGCAGTGAGTCCTTGAAGAACAATCACAGTTGGTGAGCAAGGCACAGCTTAAAAAGACCCAAATAACCAGAAACGTAACATAGACGCCAGCTTCCTTTCCCTTGCCAGTAAGTTTTGTTTTGTTTTGTTTTTTGTTTGCTTTTTGGGTCACATCCAGCAATACACAAGGGTTACTCCTGGCTCTCACTCAGGAATTACTCCTGGCGGTGCTCAGGGAACCATATGGGATGTTGGGAATCGAACCCGGGTCGGCTACGTGCAAGGCAAACGCCCTACCTGCTGTGCTATTGCTCCAGCCCCATCCCTTGCCAGTAAGTTTGAACCGTGTGTGAGAGTGTGATTCTCTGGCCATAGATGCTACAGTCCCAAGCTTCCTACAAGGGTCCCACGTGGAGTGTGTTTGAGGGGTCGGGTGGTACGAATACAGGAGGAAGAAACACACATTTGAGACAAAAGCCTTGAGGTGATGTAAACCGTCAACTCAGCGATTCTCTTTTTAGAAAGATGTTTAGGAAATTATTAGATATATGCAAATGTTTCAGCTCCAAGCACTTTCTTTGCAGCATTAATTATGATATTCTGAGCTTAGAAACCTAAACAAGTGTGACAGACGTCAAGATAAAAGATTCATTTGTTTTCTTTGCGTATGTGTGTGGGGGTGGGTAGGGGAGTGTCTTCCAAACAACAGTGGAGGGTGAGCCCTGGGGTTCACTGCTGGTGATTTTCAGCCAACCTGGACCTTTGGTTCATGCCAAGGCCAGAGCTGGTGCTGTGATGCTAGGGAACGCTGGGACCCTCTCAGTGGTTCTGGGTGGGGTGGCCTCCAGAATCTTCCAGTATCCTCCAGTACTTCTGGCAGTCCTCTTGGACCTTGTGGTGCCAGGTACTGACCAAGGACTGGTGCATGTTTCCTGACTCCTCTCTCTCCCAGCCCCAGGACTAGTTATTTATAAGCAGAAGCAAAAAACCATAGAACTTTGAAAAATAATGCCATTGGAGGTATATTTTAAGTGAGTGCAGGAAGCTCCTATGTACTTGGTGTTCAAGGACCTGGCAAGCTTCAGCCTTCAGGGAGGCATTTGTACAGAACAGAGAATGTCTTGACAATGGCCAGTGGTGGGTCCCATGAGTAATTAGAACCTGCATCCTACTCCCTCACAGTGCACCAGATGTTCAATGAAATTGAGGAAGTTCAGAGGGTGCAGGGTCTGTACTCAGGCCCCTGGAGAGCCCAGAACTCAGGCCCCCATGTTCAATGGACTCTTGTCCTCCAAGCAAACAAGGGCCAGGCCTGGCTGAATAAACTCCCTGAGTTCCAGAGGGTTCTTTTGACGCCCTCTGGGACTTTCCCAACTGGAGGTGTTGTCCCCCTGTTTTATTTCTGCCATCCTGGTGTGATGAGGAGATCAGTGTAACTCTTGTCTGTGGCTGAGAGGAAGAAGGCTGCTTGTCGGCTAGATTTATTCAGAAACAAATGTGATGTCTCCTGAATCTTCCACGTCAGAACTGAATTCATTCCCACTTCGCAGAAACTTAATGGGTTCTTTTTCTTTGGTTTAGTTTAGGGTGGGGGTCAGAGCTGGCAGTGTTTGGGGTCTTCTTCCAGCTCAGTTTGTTGGCCAGGGGTGGAGTGGGGGGTCTCTACTGGCAGTGCAAGGTTGGGGGAACCATGCTCTGTCAGGAATTGAGCAGAACTCCTGAACGCTAAGCATGCGCTCAGACTGTTGATCTATCACTCCATTCCACAATGGATTGGTTTCCGCTGAACTCCCAACAGGAGCATACTAGACTGTTTTCAAATGCTCACACTGAACCAGTATAGCAGATCTAAGATTCAAGTCCAAGATCACACAGCAAAGAAGAGGCAGGGCTGGAGTTTGGACTCTTGAATCAAACTTGCATGTCCCAGACTGCCTTCTCTCAAGAACAGCTCATTTTATCATGAACTGAACAGACAAGTTCACAGCCCCAGGGATTCCCATCTCTCAGGGAGGAGGGAGAAGGAGAAGGAGAAACAGAACCAAAAACCACACCACCAGCCCATGCCGCTGTGCTACGCTGCTTCTTCTCAGACTTCCAGAGCAGTCCAGAATCATCCAGAATGTTCCAGACTTTAGCATCTATGCAAGTCACCCTGTGCTTCTGCAGCTACAACGTGTAAGGAGCCAGCAGAGGATGCAGTCATGGATATGGAGGGGCGCTGGTTCGCGAAGGACTTAATTCCATTTCCTACCTTGCTGGGGCAGGGCAGAAGTTCACTCCATAGATGTGTGCTGAAAACAGATAAAGGACCAAATATGAAGGCTTCTTGGTATCTGTATTGCAAACCATAATACCCCAAAGTAGAGAGAGAGAGAGTAAGAGGGAAATTGTCTGCCATAGAGGCAGGGGGAGGGGTGGAATGGGGAATGGATGAGGTGGGGAGTGTGTGGATACTGGGGACACTAGTGGTGGAAAATTGCGCTGAGTGTGTTCAATCATTCCATGACTGAAACTTAAACATGAAAGCTTTGTAACTGCATGTCCTCACAGTGATTCAATTATAAAAGAAAAGAAAAAGAAAAGTAAAAGAAATGCACTCCATAAAGGAGGCTTTGCCTCTTCCTGTAAGAGCTGGGAGAAGCATTTGTGAAGCTCTAGGGGCTCTTGGTTCTGTTGCTACTGTCTGTAGTTTACAAGAAAACCCTTAGCAATTAATATAAAGGTAAAGCAGACTGGTGTTTGGAATTCAGGGCATCATTTTCTCAGTCGCTGGGCAGTGTGAGGCTTTGTTTTGGCTTCTCTCTGAAAATGGACTTGTCTTCCTCTCTCTCTTTTTGGCTTCTCTGGTGTGGTCTGGAGAAAGGGTTATTTTGACCTTCAGCCTACCTGAGCCCAGCAATGTCCACAGCTAGGAGAGGAGCTAATACTGTGGAACCTTCTACATAATTGTGAGCAAATGAGCTTCTTAGGAAGTGAAAAGGACTAATCCAGATACACGAAGCATTCACAAAGCTCATGTGCAAGAAAACCAATAACCCCATCACAAAATGGAAAGAGGAGATGAACAGAGACCTCCTCAATGAAAATATTGACAGAAAATCAAGTGTTCACATTCCCTTATTGTCAGGGAAATGCAAATCAAAACGACAAAGAGATCACACCTCACACCGCTGAGAATGGCCCTTGCGAAGACTTGGAAGTAGCTAACGTAGGGTCAGCGGCCCCTTTCCCAGGATGCACGGAAACCGTCCTACCAGATGGCCCAAGTCTGTGCGTCAGCCCACCTGCTCCGAGGCCTGGGCCGGATAAGATAAGCAAAAGTCTGTCCCGTCAATCAAAGCTTCAAAGCTTCAGGGACGACTGGCGCGTAATTGCACCCAGAAAGGAGCTGGTGAGATAACAAGTTCATTGCAGGCTTGTGAGCAGGGGCTGTCTCCTGCCTCGTAGCTATGGGAACTACCAGAGAATGGAAAGGCCTGACAGTGTACAAAAGAAATGTTCCATCTTATCTGGGTGTCACTCCTGTGACATTAGAATCCCCATAGTGGCAACAACAAGAAAACCTCATGTCTTAGGAAAGAGTAGTTCTTGCTTGAGCCATTTTGCTCAAGTCCTCGCCTGCTCTCCTCCTCTGTCCGCTCCCTGTCTTCAACCCCAAACCCTCAGTCTAATCTTCTTGTATGCTTCTGGGACATTTCATCCTTGTGTGCACGGGAACAAGAACTTCAGACTCAGGATTCTCCTGGACCCAGAGCACAGCCACTATCAGTGGGGGGAGGTGTAAAAGGACCCCAGCGTCGATTGGGGTGTCATCCGGTTCAGCCTCTATGGGAAAATGGAACAGAAATTCCTTTTAAAAGTAAGAAGAGGGGCTGGAGCAATAGCACAGCGGGTAAGGTGTTTGCCTTGCACGCAGCCAACATGGCCGACACAGGTTCAATTCTCAGCATCCCAGAGGGTCCCCCGAGCACCGCCAGGAGTAATTCCTGAGTGCATGAGCCAGGAGTAACCCCTGAGCATCACCGGGTGTGACCCCCAAAAGCAAAAAAATAAAAAATAAAAGTAAGAAGAGAACTTCTGTCTGACCCAGTGATTCCACATCTTGGCATCTATCCCTCCACACCCCAAAGCATTCACTTGAAATGACAGATGACCACTTAAGTGCATTGCTGCACTGAATACAACAGTCACCCCTCTAAAAGTTGAATTTTCACGGTAATGTATATAGAGGGGGAAATTTGTGTATGTAGGATTCAGTACCAGTCACGATCTGAAGCATCCACTTGGGGGTTGAGAACATGTCCCCCACCCCCAGAGGGGGGGAAAAGTTACTTTTCTCTTTGTCTATTTCTCTAAAAATGGCATCTCAGTCACCTTGAATTTTTTTTTTTTATTCATTTGGATTACTATGAATCATGCCTTAGAATGTCATTTACTTTTTTGGTTTGTCTTATTTGGGGTCTACACCCGCAGTGCTCAGGAGTTACTCCTAGCGGGCTCAGGGGACCACATGGCGTGCCAGGATAGAGCCTCAGCTGGCTACACAGAAGGCAGTCACCTGACCTGCTGTACTACCACTCCAGGCCCAGAATGTCACTGACTTTTGTTTTTGTCATTTCCCTGAATTGTATGTGTGTGTGTGTGTGTGTGTGTGTGTGTGTGTGTGTGTGTGCACATGCACATTCAGTGCCAAGGATCAAGCCCAGGGCCTCCTACGTGTAAGGCACGTGCTCTCACGGTGAACCACACCCACTTCCGGTTTCTTACATTTGCAGCTGGGAGATGAGTCTCGCTCTCCTAACCCTGATCAGGGTCTCCCCAGCATGGGAACTTCAGAAGATATTTTCAGGCACCAGGAACCAGCATCCTCGGCCACCTGTCCCTTGGTGAGGAAGCTTTTACCTTTTGTCCATTTATCTCTAGAGGTCTGACCAAGTTGAGAAGAATGAACATTTGCTACCTCTCTCACATTGGCTGGCCTTTGCTTTCATTATATATGAAAAAATAACTGCAGTGATCTGCAATCAGCTTTATTATATTTAACCATGCTCACTCACATTTTCTTCACTGTCACTGTCACTGTCCTCCCATTGTTCATCAATTTGCACGAGCAGGCCCAGTAACGACTCCATTGGAGACTTTGTTGTTACTGTGTCTGGCATATCGAATACATCATGGGTAGCTTGCCAGGGTCTGCCGTGCGGGCGAGATACTCTCGGTAGCTTGCCGGGCTCTCCGAGAGGGGCGGAAGAAAGAATTGAACTCGGGTCGGTCATGTTGGCTGCGTGCAAGGCAAAGGCCCTACCGATGTGCTATCGCTCCAGCCCAACATTTTCTTAATTCTTCTTTTTAGAAGGAATATTGAATATCAGTACAGTATATCTGGTACCGGAATCTCAAAAGACTTAGCAGGGATCCCTGTCTTACAAGGACATTGAGTCATTGTGAACTGGAAATGCATTCGAGTTCCCACTTACCTGAGAATCCTCTTTCCAATGTTTCATTGTGAAAGCAGCCTTTCCTCCTAGGCCCGTGAACCTGGACAGCAGAGAGATAGGCAGACACAGCCCCCAGGCCAGCAGCAACCGCAGAAGTGAGACCTGGGCTTAGCGCTACTGTGGCATTGACCTTGACTGTGTCCTACCTCCAGCCCTTTAGCTGGTGCCTTCTGCTTCCAGACACAGAGGTGATGCTCTCCTATCCACTTGCAGTTGTTCGCATTGGCTTCTCCTGAGCTTCTGTGTCGCCAATGATCTTGGCTTTCTGTTGTGCTTTTGGTGTTTTGGCCACACCTGGAGGTGCTCAGGGCCGACTCCTGGCTCTGCCCAAGCTGGTGGGGCTTGGAAGACCACATGGGGTGCTGGGGATGGAACCTGGGTCAGGCCAGAGCCTGGCCAGCCCCTACCTGCTGTATTCTCTCTCTCTGACTCCCTGTGCTTTTAAGGGGCTGGGAGGAGCCTTTGGGCTGGAACTCTGCTGGGGAATGGGATGGCTTCAGTTTGCCCTCCAGGCCCTCATTGCTCCTTCTCCCCTCCCTCTCTGAGCTTGATCTCCATGGAAACCATTGGAAGACACAACAGCCTTGCTGCCCCCACTGGTTTCTGGATTGTTCGAACCATGGGAAATGCCAGGGGGCAGTTGGACACCTGAAAGAGAAGAACTGGGCCAGACGCTTCCTTCCTTGCCCCTACCTGGCCCCAGTGTTCAGGCTCTGCCTCTCCACCTCCTCAGTGCTCCTTCCTTCCACTCTTCAGCAGTGGGTCAGAAACCGCAACAGAAACAACGAATCTGCCAGTTTAAGAGGGAACCAGATACTTCCCTGGACATAATTACGCTAGTAAAACCCAGAGAAACAACACCAAAAAGACTCGTCGCTTGCTGAAAGGCAAACCAGACACCAGTGTTGTTTGCTGGCTGTGCCCAACGGCCTCCCAGCGGGCGATCACGGCTCCCGTGGCCAGTGCGTCATTCGTTCCCCTTCCTCCCGCCTGTGTCCTGTGCCCAGCTCCCCGCTGTAGCCTCCATGGTGCCCCCACCTCCAACCCTGTGAGAATGTCATCTGTGTTCTGATGATGCCCAGACCCGCAGGCACTTGTTCCTGGCTGGGAATCTGGGCGCCTCTCTTTGTTTCTCGCCCTCATTTCCTTTGCTCTCATAACGGGGGCTATGGGTTGGCTTTCTGTGGTGTAGAAATCAGGCTCCGGGTGAGATAAGGGTCTGTAAGCTGGAGGTAAGGTCTGTAGGGGCCGTGGCCGTGGCGAGACTGGTGGCGGTGACTTCCACCGAGCAGAGACGAAAGTAGAAGAGTCTGCTGGGGGCTGGAGCGATAGCACAGTGGCGTTTGCCTTGCATGTGTCTGACCCGGATTCAATTCCCCACATCCCATAGGGTCCCCCGAGCACCGCCAGGAGTAACTCTTGAGTGCATGAACCAGGGGTAACCCCTGAGCATCGACGGGTGGGACCCAAAAAGCAAAAAAAAAAAAAAAAAGAGTCTGCTAAGCACCTGGGGTCCCAATACACGGGCTGGTGTACAGATTACCTGAGAAGGGGGTGCTGGCAGCGGGGGGAGGGGCTTTTAGTACCAAAGGCCTAAACTAACATGCAGGCACACTACCCCCTTCTATACAGAGGTGAATTGACCCCCCCCGCCCCCGTGACCACTGCAAATGCAGGAAGGATCTAGAAGGGCCCAGCAGAAGGACCCGCTGGAGCAGGGGCCTGGCCTTGTCCTGGGCCTGTCCATGGGACTCGGCCCCATTGCTTTAGACACAGAGGAATGTCCACATCAGCTCTTTCCCGGGGCATGGAGTGCAGGTAGAGTCAGTCCTCATGGGTCTGGGTTTGGGGGATGCTGATGTGATGGTCACTGAGTCTGGCCAAAGTGACATGCAGAGGGCAGTGCTGAGGACCACACTTTCCTTTGGGTTTAGTCCAGGCCCCATCTGCGGTGACGGTGGGGACCCTGGGATGGACGAACGGCCTGGACACAGGGATAGGTGAGGTGGGCCTCCGGCCTGAACACCCCTAACTTCCCGGGGAGCCTGTGCCCCCTCCCCCACCCCGCTTGAAGATTGGCCCTCCCCGGACTGGAGTCTGGGTCTCTGTTCTTCTCTGCAGAGATGCTAACAAGTCTTCCTGTATGCCCAGTGTGAGAAGGTCACAGAGGACCTCCATGGTGCACCCAAAGGCAGGAAGCCAAGACGGGGCACCAGGTACTGAGGCCCTCCTGTCAAGTCCTCACAACAGTCCCAAGTTGGGGAAACTGAGTCTTGGAGAATGGCAGTGTTACCACAGGTTGCACCTGGCCCTCTCTGACACTGCCCTCCGCTCAGTTGGCAGAGGGGGACACTGATAGGCCGCTCCAAGGCCCCGTGTGGCGTGGACTGCTGTGTGCTGGCCAGGATGACCTGGCCCAGGGGTCTCGCACCCCACTTTTGCCCCCTCAGGACCTGGGTAGAAAGGTGGTAAGAGGTTTGCTTACACTGTTCGTTGGAGGTGAGGTGGATTTGATTCCATGCTGTCTCTTACACACTCGGGAATTACTCCTAGCAGTGTTTGGGGGATCATATGAGATGCCAGGGATCAAACCTGGGTCAGCTGCTTGCAAGACAAACACCACACCCACTGTAGCTGTATTGTCACACTGACCCCTCCTTTTTATATTTATGCATCCTAAGGAATTCATTCTGAAACCTGTTTCTGATCAATTGAGCTCCAGAATCATACAAGTTTTATGGGGAGGAGAGACAGAGACAGAAAAACACACATGGAGACAGAGAGGGAGAGGGAGAGGTAAAGGGAGAGGAAGAGGGAGGGAAGGATGGAAGGAGAGAGAGAGAGAGAGAGAGAGAGAGAGAGAGAGAGAGAGATACAGACAGAGGCACATGCAGAGAGAATGATGGACAGAATGAATGGTCAGAGGTTAACGGTGGTCAAGGCTGGACACGCCCCTTGCATGGAGCAGACACACAGGGACAGAGGAGTGCAGACGGAGGCTGGAGACGAGCGGACAGAGCTGGATGCAGTGGGAGGACCGTTTCGTTGGGCAGATCTTGGTTGTGCTTTCGGGTGCTGCCAGCGTTTCTGGTGTACGCTCATGTGCACGCATCTCTCAGCATGCTGCAGAGGGCCTCCTTCTGGTATTGGACTAGATTTCTCCCTCCATGCCATGAGCATCTGCTGCCCCTTTTCCTTCTAGTTTTTATGAGCCAGATGTAGGTGGTATCAAGCGGGAGACAGGCCTGCCCAGCCCCCAGCAATGGCCTGTGAGATACTGTCCTCTCTTTCCTGCGGGCAGATGATGCAATAGAGCTATCTCAAGCAGCCAGGCAGGGCCTAACCCTCACCTGCAGGGTCCATGCCAGACAGAAGAGCAGAGAGTCACAACACAATTGCCAGGAAGAGCAAGATTTGCTGGCAAAAAGCCTTACTGTGTCAGGTCCTTTGAGTCAGACACAAAGAACATCATGGTTCTTGTATTTGCCTTCTTCGATGAAAGGACAAAGCCAAGGGTTTTGCTTTTTTTTTCCCCCCCAGCCTCTTTGCAAAGTGAGCCTCTCCGCAATGATAAACGAGCCAGGGACTGACATTTGTACAGTGTACAAATAGCATTAGCACCCTTCATCCTTAATATAACAAATAGGAGTGACAGATGTTCACGGGCATCAGAATGAACCATTGATCTCTGGAGCTGACGGAGTGATCTGAGGCTGGAATTGGTTGGTGGGACTCAGGGCAGAGAGCTGAGCCAATGCAAAACTTCCAAGTCTCAATTTAGTACATGGGCCACTGCGTGGTGGCATCCTTTTAGCACCGTTTCTCCATCACCTCAACCAATCAATCACGGGACACGTTATTCTTCCACTTAGCACGATGACTGCTGTGGCTTGGGGGCTTAACAGATGTCAGCTATCATTATGCTTCTCAGGGGACTTCCATGTCTGTTGGAATCGCTTCTCATGGCACCAGAGGCCTTTGTCCCCGAGGCAGAGGGAGGCTCTGTGACTTGGCATGTGGGGTTGCCTGATGCTACACTGAGATTCATGCTGCCTCAGACAGGACCCTTTGCCCATCTCCTTCTTTCTTGCTTTCCTAGGACTATGTCTATAAGCGTCCCCCACCTTTTACTCTCTCCCTGTGGAGCATGGAGTCAGGTGAGCATCTGACGGCCTTGATTTAAAAAAAATAAAGACAAATTTGGGCAAGAAATGAAATAGAAAGTGCCTTGTACATCCCACACAGAGTATGCTCAGTGCAGCGTCCCTCTTGTGTCTGCATGTGCAACGCATCACGTATGGGATGGACGCTTTCCTGTGGGTGATCTCTCCAAGTCTGAGCACTGCAGTCAAAATGAGATGCAATGCAGGTCGAGTATATTTACCGTCTAGTGCTGGCTGTAGTCCTTACCATCTTCACCTTCAGCTTCTCCCTGCTGCTGCTTCTCTTTCTGAGTCGAGTTTAATTGTCCACTGATAAGAGACAAGCAGAAGACAGTGACGGGGCCAGCCCATGCTTCTCAGCCATCAGCATTTCCTGGAGAGGACAGAGAAGATAGCACAGGGGGCTAAGGTGCTTGAATTGCAGGAAGCTGACTCAGTTCCATCTATTCCCGGCACCACATGGTTCCCTCAGCATTGATGGGTTACAGCCCTGGTTGCCCCCAAACACTGCCGGGCCCTGGAGCACCACTGGGGTGGCCCAGGCCATCCCTGACACTGCCCTGTTGGTAGAGAGTCCCCGGAAGGGTCCCTGGGCCTACTGACCACTGCTTTTCTCAGAACCAACTGTCTGGAGATAACCCCTTTCAAAAGCAAATGATGGGCTGGAGAGGTGGGTACAGGGGTTAGGAGCTTGCCTTACACAGAGCTGATCGCTGTTTGGTCTCTGGGTCTGCATGATCCCCTGAGTACCACTGGGACCAACCCCTCTGAGCACAGAGCTAGAAGTAGCCCCTGAGCACCGCTGGATGTGTCCCAATCCACAGAGATTCTAGCAAAAAGGGACTCGAGCAATAGTACAGCAGGTAAGATGTTTTTCTTGCACACGGCTGACCTGGGTTCCCTGACATCTCATAGGATCCCCGAAGCACGGCCAGGAGTAATTCCTGATTGCAGAGTCAGGAGTCACCCCTGAGCATCACCAGGTGTAATCCAAAAAGCAAAAGACAAAAACAAATTTCAACTAACATCCCAAGTGCAAGTGACTAAGACTGGTATGAAGCACAGAGCTGTGGGAAGCTTGTGGCAGAAGCACTGGGAGCCTGGCCTGAAGGAGCGAGGGTGCCTTCCAGGTGTGCTGTGCCAGGAGCTCTCTCGCTGTTTGGTATCTGGCATCCCCCTGGCTAGTTAAGAAGGATCAAAACAGCCCCTGGCATGTCACTCACCACTCAACAGCTGTGCCCCCCGCTAAGATCAGAGTGGCATCTGCTTGGCACAGAGCAGCTTGGAACTCTGAGTCTCTTTCTCTACGGCAGTGCAAGCGTGTTGGTGCCAATGAGAGACACGGAGCAGATATTTATTCAAACGTCTCTCAGGCACCGTGAGTTAATTGAATTGTGCTCAGATTTTGCAAAATCGCCTTCCCACTGTCAGCGGAATGACCTCCCTTCAAGGATGCTCTGATCTCGTCAAGTCCCTGTTTGGAATCCCACGACCATCCTGCTGCTGACAAGATCAACACCTCCTCCTGACTGAGGTGCCTGAAGCCCTTTCAGCCATGACTCCCGAAGAGCCCCTGGGCTTGGTCTTCATATTTCCCCGACTTCTTGCTCACTGCTCTGGGCACCTTGGACAGACCCTACTGCCTCCTGACCCGTGCTGGTCCAAACCACTTCACCTGCTCACTGTGGTTCTTCCACTCTGTCCCCTGCTGGGTCACTGTTCTTTTCTCAGAACCAAATGCAGCTCTTTGGTGGAGCCCATAAAGTCAGGGACTTCTTGAGAACATAACTTCTTGAAAACATGAGAACCTAAGGGATAAGTTCATTGATATGCAAGTTGATCAGTTTTCATCAATATATTGAATTGCCTGTTTCTATGAAGGGAGGGGTTGGGGGAGTTGAGGGAGAGGGGGCAATTGGTCATCATGACCCACTAAATGAATAAAACGTGTCAAGTTTATCAAGGGCCAAATTAGGGCCCAGGTATTCTAGGTTCTATATTTGCCCCAGGCAAAATGTTCCTGTCTTTACCCCTGGAATAAAAAGTAGTCATTTGCACATGAGATTAAATTAAGGAGATTCAGATAGATTATTCTGGATTAGCTGGTCCAGTCCTAAATGTCCTCATATAAGACAACAGAGAGAAGTATAGACAATGTGATGACTGAAGCAAGGTAACTAGATGCTGGCTTTGCAGGTGGATATAGGAACCAGCAGCCAAGGAACGTCATCCTAGAAGCTTGGAGAGGACACAGAATGAATCCTCGAGAGCCCCTGGGGAAAACTTGGATCTGTTAGCATTCTGGTTTCATTCCAGGGAACTCCTTTCACATTTCCGGCCTTTGGAGTCTCAAGAAAGAAATGTGTGTTGTTTCAAGCCATGAAATCCGTGGTTATTTGTTCCAGCAGCAATAGACATCTGATACACCAAAAGTTGCAGGACCAATATCGCAGAGGGTAATTACAGGGAGTGCTGGGAATAGGTTAGACCTATGGTGCTCAAACTTGCGTGGGCACCGCTGGACACTCGGATTTGTGTTAACGCTTCAGCCAGGTCAGAGTGTTGCCGGGCAGGACTCTGCTAGCACAAAGATGGGGGCAGGGGGAGGGAGAGAGACTTGCATTTTCTATCAGTAACAGCTAGTGGTTTAAGACAATGCTTATAAACAGGCAGAAGGAAGGCCAGAACAGAGATCCCTGGCTATGTGCATGGCCCCATCTAAATGGAAATGAAAGGGTGCATCTTTGAACTCCTCACTGAGCCAGAGTTAAGACACCTTCTGGACTCCACACACATCCTAATTTTTTTTTTTTTTCAGAGAGAAACTCCTGGCTCTATACTCAGGGATCACTCCTGGTGGTGCTCGGGGGGAACATATGGGATGCCGGGGATCAAGTCCAGGTCAGCCACATGCAAGGCAAATTCCCAACCTCTGTACCATTGCTTCCCCCACATCCCCAATTTTTGGAGAAATCTCCAAAGTGCTCTCAACAGGGCTGGAGTGATAGCACAGCGGGTAGGGCGTTTGCCTTGCACACGGCCGACCCGGTTATGATTCCCAGCATCCCATATGGACCCCCAAGCACGGCCAGGAGTAATTCCTGAGTGCATGAACCAGGAGTAACCCCTGTGCATCGCTGGGTGTGATCCCCGCCCCCCAAAAAAAAACAAAGTGCTCTCAACAGAGCTGGCAGAGCATACTGCCACCAACATGGGGCTTCCTTTTTCACCTATCGTCTTCAACACTGATTGACTCTAGTCTTTTTACTATCCGCCCCTCCTACCGGTGTGGCATGATAGTCCACTGGTGTTTTGACTTGAATTTCCCTAATAACAAGTGACAATGAACACTTTCATATGCCTACTGGCTGCATATATGTCCTATTCATGGTAAAGGTAAAGGTAAAGGCCCTCCCGTTGATCGTCGATTTGCTCGAGCGGGCCCAGTAACGTCTCCATTGGAGACTTTGTTGTTACTGTGTCTGGCATATTGAATACTCTCGGTAGCTTGCCGGGCTCTCCGAGAGGGGCGGAGGAATCGAACTCGGGTCGGCCATGTTGGCCGCTTGTAAGGCGAACGCCCTACCCGCTGTGCTATCGCTCCAGCCCTACCTATTCATGGGGTGTCTGTTTATCTCTCTCTCCTTCATTTTTGAATGGGGTATTAGATTTTTGTTGCTGAGCTTCGTAAATGTTTCCAGAATCTTGGGTATTAGTTCTTTATCTGATGGATTATGGGCAGGTTATTTTCTACCCTTCAGTAGAAAGGTTTTTTTTTTTTTTTCAAATAGTAACCAGATTATTTTTGCCATGTATGAACCTTATCATTTGATGTAGTTCCATTGGTTTATTTGTGTTGCTGCTATCTTTGCCAATGGAACAAAATTATTGAAAACACTGGTAAGGATCATGTCCTGGAAGGTTTTGCCTATATTTTCCTTGATGTATTATGTATTCTGGTCTTATACCAAGCTACTTAATGGACTTTGGAGGGACACTAGGTTGGGTCACACCTGGCTGTGCTCAGGGTTTTCTCCTGGTTCTGTGCTGAGAGCTCACTGCTGGCAAGGTTCAGGGGACTGAACCCAAATAAATTGTGTGCAAGGCAAGCACGTCGCCTACTGAACTCTCTCCAGCCCCTCTAATCCCCTTTGACTTTTGTGTGTGTTGTGAGATATGTATCCAGTTTCCTTCCTTCCTTCCTTCCTCCCTCCCTCCCTCCTTCCCTCCCTCCCTCCCTTCCTTCCTTCCTTCCTTCCTTCTTCCTTCCTTCCTCCCTTCCTTTCTCTTTCTTTCTTCCTTTCTCCCTCTCTCTCTTTCTTTCTTTCTTTCTTTCTTTCTTTCTTTCTTTCTTTCTTCCTTCCTTCCTTCCTTCCTTCCTTCCTTCCTTTCTTTCTTTCTTCCTATTTTTTTGGCACGTGGCTATCCAGTTTTCCCAATACTGTCTACAAAGCTCTCCTTGTTCCATTAAGCACACCAGTTCCTTTGTCATAGATTAACTCTCCACAGAGCTCAGAGTTTATCTCTATGCTTGATCTAATCATCATTCTTTAAGCTATCAAGTTCTCAAAATTTGGAGTCAGTACCATTCATTGCTACCCTCTTTGGAGTTATTATTTTCAGGGAGGTACTGGGAGGGAGAGGGGAGAATTTTTTCCTCTCTTTGGACTTCACAGCTGCCACCATAATTCCATAATTCAAGTGTTTTTGCTATTGCTTTTTAAATCTCTGCCCCCTCATGACCTATTTTTATTGATAAAATCTGAGAGTAATTGAGGCTAATTTGAGACATAAATTATAGACAGGACGGATCATTTCTCATTAACATCACCAAGACCCAACTATGGAACTGGAAAAGGAAATTTTATATGGGAACAATAAACTGCAAATTGTGAATAGATCAAGATAATCTAATTGTTTTCTTTCAGTGTCCCTGAGGCCTGAGGTTGATGGCCAAGAGAATTTGCTTGATGAGTTTAGTCCAAGAAACACAACTTTATTTTCCCTCTTCTTCTGCAGAAAAGAAGCGTTAGTTTTACTGTGCTGCATGCCCTGCAAATATCCGTGACCTTATGCTTCAAATGAAAAAGTGCCTCCCTGAGCTTGTCTACTGATATGGAATTAGCTGGAAGCCAACATGGATGGATTTTGTCAGGTCCCCTTGAATAGAAATAGGAAAGGGGAGAGTCCTTTGGAAGTCAATTTCCATCCTGTCATCTGCTTAGTGTCTTAATGTTACTCCTCAGGGTCTTCTGCATTAAAAACGAATAACATTCTCTTTCTCCATCTCCATAATGTCCTTCAAAAGTGTCTGTAAATTTGCTGACTGGGGGTCTCCAGCAGGGGAAATCAAAGATGTTGCTAGTAAATGCATTGGACATGAGGGTTCCTTGGGTTGCCAATGAGGGACCCAACTCAGATGAGCTTGTGCGGACCCACCATCGCTCACAGCTGATGACCAGGAGAGAGAGGGAAGCCTGTGAGGATAGAACAGTGTGGGCCGAGATGCTTGCTGGGGCGAGCCTGTGTCTCAGTCTCTCGGGGGACTTGACAAGGTGGGACAGGACACTGGGCTCTGTGGCCCTGACCCTCCCTGGGCTGGCAAGAGCCTAGAGAAGCATTGCACATCTCCACATCTTCATTCTACAAACGTCCGCTCACATTGTTGCACGGAGCTCACTGTTCCGGCCTCGCACGCAGGATTATAAATAGAGCCACTTTTAAATAGCAGCAGAGGGAAAGCACTCTCTGAATACACACCGTGGTTCAGCTCGTTTGTTGTTTGGGTCCTTGGAAACCCAACAGTTTCCAGTAAAACTGGGTGGAAAACAAGACCGTGAGCAGAGAGTTGGCTGACGGACGTGGGCAAGACAGGAAGATTTCTGGAGTCTACAAATTCCTTAGAAGCACCTGCTTTCTGTTTTCTCTCAAAAATCTGCAAAATGAGACGCTCCTGCCAAGAAAAACCTATACATACATATATATATATATCACGATCACGATCACAACCACCCTGTTGTTCGTCGATTGCCTCGAGCAGGTGCCAGTAACGTCTTCTTCGTCCTAGCACTGAGATTTTTTTTTTTTAAAGTGCCATATTCAAGGCTTTTTCAGGGTTAGGAGAATGAGACCCATCATTGTTACTGGTATTTGGCATATTGGGTATACCACGGGGAGTTTGCCAGACTCTGCCGTGTGGGCATGTTACATTTGGTAGCCTGCCAGTTTGACCAAATTAGGAATGAGATGATAAGATGTCTTCCGGGAGCTGAGTGTGATGATCTCTGGATCCTGGCCGTTGTTGGAGTTACACGGCAGTTGGTGGGTGTAACTGTCTAGTTACTGGCAGGTCCAGTCCCAAACTGTACAGGCTTGGAGATCTCAGCCCCGGGTCCCACACACCTGGGTTCCTCTGTCAGTTCTTTTATGCGTGAGGCTCACCCAAGTGTGTGGAGAGTGCTCCCAGCATGGCCTTGGCTGGGCCTCGGTGGTCTTCAGCTGTTGGGCCCTGGTGGAGACAGTCAGGCATAGGGTAGGAGACTCTGTCTTGTTCTCTCCCAGGAGCTGAGTGTGATGATCTCTGGATCCTGGCCGTTGTTGGAGTTACACGGCAGTTGGTGGGTGTAACTGTCTAGTTACTGGCAGGTCCAGTCCCAAACTGTACAGGCTTGGAGATCTCAGCCCCGGGTCCCACACACCTGGGTTCCTCTGTCAGTTCTTTTATGCGTGAGGCTCACCCAAGTGTGTGGAGAGTGCTCCCAGCATGGCCTTGGCTGGGCCTCGGTGGTCTTCAGCTGTTGGGCCCTGGTGGAGACAGTCAGGCATAGGGTAGGAGACTCTGTCTTGTTCTCTCCCAGGAGCTGAGTGGATAGAATATATATATATATTAATTGCCCTCCTCTGGCTTGCATTGCATTTAAATCCAGTTTGGAGGGTTGGAGAGATAATAGTATAGGGGTTCAGGTGCTTGCCTGGCATGTGACTGAGCCAGTTCAATCCCTTTCAGTGCTATGGTGCCCTGAGCATTGCCAGGGATGACCCCTAAGCACAAAGTCAGCAGTGAGCCCTGAGCACCATAGGGTTGGGGCCCAGGCCCCCCTTTCCCTCCTGAAAAATAAATAACCCCCATTGGACCTTTCTGATTGCTCAGGGTCTTGGCATCTTACTTGATGACAGAGGACCATTCTTTTGCCTGCTGGAAGGCCCCAGGGAATGTGACCAGATGTTCTCATTGCTGGCCATAGATGAGCGGTCAGGACTGCAGGACCCTGCAGAGACCTCACCATTATGTCTCCCGGAGCTGCAAAGAGCAGTGGAGGTGCCAGACCCAACTGCCTATCTGGCATCTGGGTTTCCTCGTCCAAAAATTCTAAACAACTTCCTTATTCTTTCTCCCCATCTCAGCCGGCACTCTGCACTGTCTTCCTGTCCCAGCTAGATTTTCTTCTGGGGGGCCTTGTGGTTCTGCAGTAGCTTGTTTGCAGTGGAGCCCACCCTTTCCAGCTCTAACACGCCTGTTCATTGTTGGATCTCCACCCCCCCACCTTGCTGGTAAGCTTTGATGCCCCCTCCCCCCAGGACGTGTTTCAACCCCCTTGTGAATGAGTTGATGAAGGGAGAGAGGGAGTGTTTGCAGACGCGAGCACACGCATCACATTTAGAAAACCCTGGAGAGCTTTTAGCATGTTACATCAGAGTAATTTGCACAGTTCCGTACATAAACTTGGGGGTATGGAGGAATGATGTGGGGTGGACAAGAAATGCGGCAGGAGGGGAAAGGGGAAACAGAGGCCGTAGGTCTGGGAGCCATCAACACTTCCAGTCTGGGCGTGGCCTTGTCAGCGTGGCCAGCATCTCCTGGACCTGAAATCTTGGTTTCAGCTTTTGAATTTTCACTTCCTGTCTTTTATGTTCCCACTGAGAAATTCTGTTCTTTTGTAAGCGAAAATCACAAACTCTCCCTTTCTACTGAGTACTCCAAATCCTTTCATCTTTGAGCCTTGGGGGCCGGTTGCTGTCGTGGAGATTACAGAACACAGCAGGAGTGTTCGTGTGGGGGACACCGGGACATTCATAATCCGAGCCCCCTTCCTAAGACCATTTCACTTTCTTTTGCAGTGTGTGTTGGGGAGGAAGGGGGTCCCAAGCAGTGCTCAGGAGGCCTGTGGAACCCACTTGGAATTCTCTCAACCAACTGGCACGACAGTTCAATGCAATCAAGGACATGGTGCTCTTCAGAGCCAGGGGTTACCCAGACCATTCTGGCATATTTCAGAACCTTCAGGGCTGCACCCAGAGAGGCTGTGGGCGGGGGCGTGTCTTATGATGTTGGAGCAAACCGCTGTACTATCTACATGAGAAGACCATTTTAAACACCTTTGTGAAGAGGCAGGAGAGACAACACGATGGGGAGGGCACTTGCCTTGCATGCAGCTGACCCGGTTCAATTCCTGGAACTCCATAAGGATCCCCTGAGCCCGCCAGGAGTGAGCCCTGAGCGCAGAGCCAGGAGTAAGGCCTGAGCACCAAAGGATGAGGGCCCCAAACACCTATACAAAATACCTAAACACCGCGGTGAAAAATATAGAGATGACTTCGTAAAATTATTTGACAAAAATGGAAAACTTCTTTTCTATAATTCCCCATGGTTCCCAGGCCACAGGTAGGGGGGTGGGCCTAAGTTGTCCTAGTTTTATTTTTTTTCCTGGGATTATAAATATAGATCTGGGCTAATTAGCCGAAGTGAATTAGACACATTTTTAAAAAGGAAAAAAATGTAACAATGTAAAACATATGAAAGATGCATAAATGGGATTACAAAGTTGTTCCATTCTGAAGTACATGATCAATACGAGCAGTAATGGAGATAAAACTCAGAGACTTGGGGCTGGAGCAATAGCACAGCGGGTAGGGTGTTTGCCTTGTACGCGGCCAACCTGAGTTCGATTCCCAGCATCCCATAGGCTCCCCTGAGCACCACCAGGAGTAATTCCTGAGTGCTGAGCCAGGAATAACCCCTGTGCATTGCCGGGTGTGACCCAAAAAGCAAAAAAAAAAGAAAAAAATCAGAGACTTGGCAACGGATTGGCACGATCTCATTCTGACGTTGACCCCCTTCTTTGCAGCCAAATGATTTGGCCTCTACTCTAGTTTTCTAAATTAATTTATTCATCCATTAATTTAAAACATGTTTACTGAATTCCGGGCAGAAAATTAAATAAAATAAAAGGTCTCCATACTCCTTGAGCTTGTGTTCTGAGTGCAAGAGAGAGGAAACACGCAGAGCTCAATACACCAAAATAACAGATTATGGCAGTGGTGTGTGGAGGATGAAACTCTGGGAGTGTGGTAGGGAACGGCTGCAGGGCTGGGCTCTCCTGGGGAAGGGCATGGAGAAACCATCATAGAGCTGGCTTCAACTATGCAAAGGCCAGGGTGGAAGGGGATGGCTAGTGCGAGGCATCACGCAGGTGTCCTTGAGCAGTGTCTGGAGAGATGGGAGGTGTTATTGAAAGAAATGATCTTCAATGTTATTGGCAGGAAGGCTGAAGAAGGTACCAATTTTGCAAGCCAAGAATGAGGTTTGTGCTTTCTTATAGACACCATGAGAAGGTGCTAGAAGGTTTGAAGCTGAGAAAAGACATGATGTTGCTTGTGTTTTCAAAGGATCACTGTAGGTCTTTGCTCTGCAAGCTTTTTACCACTCTAACCCCCTTCTGACATTGCTTGGTTCCTGTGGCCCCAGTTTTTCAAGTTGGGCCCTTAGTCTTGTACAATGCCCCGCCCCCAACTTTATGAGATTTTCACCTATGGGCCCCATGGAATATTTGTGGCCCACAGTGGATCATATGGCTCCCTGGTGATAAGTGTCACTCTTGATGTTGCATGAAGCAAAACAGACCTACAGGAGAGCTGCTAGCAGGTGACCCTGGCTTAGGGGCTGGTGGCTGGTGGCTGGGAGCAAAGCCCCAGGGATTGGGAGCACTAGGAACGTGGATTATACTTGGGACACAAAATGTCCAAGGCTCCACTTGATGGAACGCAGCTGAGGGATGCTGGGAGTGAGGGAACAGAATCAAGAAGTAGCCAGTGGCACTGGTGAGAGGAACAGTTTAGCCAGGTCATTGCTTCTGAAAAGAACAACCTTCTCATTTACCATGAGCATAGTGTGGATTGTGAATTTTTTTTAATTGGATCACCATGAGACATAGTTACAAAGCTTTCATGTTTGAATTTCTGTCCTACAATGATTGAACACCCATCCCTCCACCAGTGCACATTCTCCACCATCAATGTTCCCAGTTATCGCCCCCTCCCAACCCACCCCTCCCCCCGCCGCTATAGCAGACAATTTCCTCCATACTCTCTTTATCTCTACTTTTGGGGATTATGGTTTGCAATACAGATACTGAGAAGCTATCATGCTTGTTCTTTAATCTACTTTCAGCAAACATCTCCCATCCCAAACGATCCCTCCAACCATCATTGACTTAGTGATCCCTTCCCTATTCCAGCTGCCTTCTCCCCCAGCTTGTGAGGCAGGCTTCCAACTATAGAGCAATATCCCTGGCCCTTGTATTTACTGTCCTTGAGTGTCAGTCTCATATTATCTTATTTTATATTCCACAAACGAGTGTAGTCATTCTATGTCTGTTGTGAATGTTTCTCCTGATACTGGTAACAGCGCCTTTTGTGTCCTGCATCCTCTGGGTGCTGGTTGGCCCTTCTTAATTCCGTATGCCATGTGAAGGGAAACGAAGGCACACGTCCAATTCATTTCCATGTCTTTTCCCTCACTCACCATGTTACCAAGTGACCCATGCTTTCCGGATGGCCTTTGCCCCTCTGAGGATTGCATTGCCAAGGAAACAGATCATGGCACAGCGACGCTGTAGCTAAATCCTATTAAATGTGCCGTAATTCAGACAAACCACACAAAGCCAACCCGCGCTTGGGTTTAGGAGACTGGCTTCCAAATGTCCCTTTCTTAATGCCTCACTACACCCCTAATAAGGTTAAATGTGTAGCTGCCCGTCCAATTCTACTCAGAGAGCCGGACTTGTACGTGCCTGCCCGAAATCCCCGCTCTGAATGTCAGAATTGTTCATTAATCTCCCCAAATGGTAGTTTTTCAGAGTGAGCTCTCTGCGTGTTATAAGCCTCAAACAGTAGACCCCCCCCCAAAAAAAAACATTCTTTTCTTTGGTTAGATGTTGCAAAATGACTTAAATTACCTGCGTATGTTCCAATATGTCTGGAGAGCATCCAGAACGAGAGATTTCAGAAGCAGAGGTTGTTTCAGACCAACCAGCTCAAATCTGTGTTGCACACAGGACTAAGCAGGCCAGAGAGATTGGTTTCTGCTTAGTAATGGGCAGTTCTGTGCGTTCCCCCCACCCTCCCACCCCAATCCCCTGGCTGAAGACCTAACATCTTCCTGCTGCGTTCCAAGGCCGTTCCTCTCCCCAACCCTCTCCTAACATCTGTCCTCAGTCCTTCAGGGTAGCTTCCTCCCTTCCTACCTCTTTCACCACATCCTCTTCAACCTGCATGAGCAGCTCATTCCTGTCTTTCCTCTGCTCATTTCTCAGTCAAGGCCAGTTTTGTTGTTCTTATTTGAGGGACGCAACCAGCAGTGCTTGGGGTCTCTCTTGGCAGTGCTCAGGGGACCCTGCAGTGCCAGGGACCAAATCCTGCCTCCCACATGCAGAGCATGTGTTCCAGCCTCTCACCCCCCTCCCCAGCCTCCATGCCTCCTCTCCATCCTACTGCTCAGCCTCTTCTTGTTTCTCAGATGTGTCTATTACAAGAGCAATGCACTAATCCATCAAATGTGTTTTGCGCTAAGGTGTATTTGTTTTTCTTCCCTTTGGTAGAACATCCTTAAGTACTGCTACAGAACTGTTCTGACTTGACCCTATCATCTCATTAGAACAGCAAAGCTGGAGGAGTGAGGGGGAAGGTGTTATCCCAATGAATGTGGAAAATGAATAGATAAGTTTATACTTAACCACATCCATGATTGGTTAAGTGTGGAAAGTGGCCCTGGTATAGCCCTTCTGCCAAAGGAAAGAGTGCCACTTTGGTATTGGGGGAGATGCCCTGACTTTCTGGCATGTCTTCTCTGCCTGCTATGGATTTAGAAAGTCACTGCGAACAGAGAAGAAAGACTTGTCTTTTTTTTTTTTTTTTGCTTTTTTGGGGCACACCTGGCGATGCACAGGAGTTACTCCTGGTTCATGCACTCAGGAATCACTCCTGGCGGTACTCGGGGGACCATATGAGGTGCTGGGAATCAAACCTGGGTCGGCCGCATGCAAGGCAAATGTCCTACCCGCTGTGCTATTGCTCCAGCCCCAAGACTTGTCTTTTAAGGTGGCTGAAAGCTCGGATCAGTGAATGGTGAGACCCACAGGCCTAGGAGCTGGACTCTTTCTGCATCTGCAGTGGGGTCTAACTCCCATGTTAGTTTGCACTAAGAAATAGGGGCAGGTGCCAGGGAGACAGTACAGGAATAAGGTGCTGGCCTTGCACATGACTGACCTTGGTTTGATCCCGGGCACTGTGTATGGTTTCCTGACCACCACCAGGGCTTATATTTGAATACAGAACCAGTCATATACACTGATAACTGCTGGGTGTATACCCCCACCCAAAAAAAGGGAAAAGAAATGGGGCAGCATTGTGTATCAAATGCTGTCACCCCCTAGGAATGTCTATAAGGCATTTCCCCAACCTTCTCAGCATTTATTATCTAACAGTCAATCTTTTCGGAACACTCAAGTGTCGATCAACAGAAGGGAGGGACAGCACAGAAACTGGGGAGGTACAAAGAATTGATTTATGAGTGTTTGTGTGTGCAGGGGCAGTAATTGCCGCTCTGAGAGAGGAAATGCTTACCTTGCTAATGTTTGTGCCATGGCAATCTACAGCGTCGATGCCCAATAGTAGATCACAAACCATATGTGTCATGTAAGGCGTTCTTCTACTTAATCTTTTTTTAAAATGCAAAGAAAGAGGAGGAATTTGTTTTTGTTTTGTTTGCAGAGTTTGGGGGAGTTGAGGGTCATACCCAGAGATGCTCAGGTCTTATTACTGGGTTTATACTCAGGAATCACTCCAGGTGGTACTTGGGGGACTACATAGGATGCTGGGGATGGAACCTGGGTGAAGCCACGTGCCAGGCAAGTGTACTACCCACTGTTCTATCACTCCAGTCCCACAACTTGTTTTCATAACATGGTCTCATTGAGTTCAGTTATCTCTGAAATGTTACCGTTTCAACAGTCCCTATTAAAGTCTGGAAGCCCAGGTGTAACTCAGCCTGGACTCGCCATGTCTCAGTATTCTCCAACTGCCCCAGACCAGAAAGGATGGTCCAGGTTTGAGGAGTAGCAGGAATGTAGATTCAGAATTGGATGAGTTTGCTTTACTTGCTGCTTATTGAACCAATGCATGAGTTTTCATGTATCTACTTGGTCCTTGGTGTCACAGGTATGCATTGCCCTCAGCCTCTCACCAGAGCAGCATAGGGTTTCCCATTACCCCCCTTTCCTGCAGGACCTGTCTCTCACAATAGAGGTGGAAAAAGCCAGATGCCTATTTCTCAAGTTTTTCTTAAAACTAATGTATGGACCAGTAACAATGATGGGTCTCATTCTCCTAATCCTGAAAGAGCATTGAAATGGCTCTTCTAAAATCTCAGGGCTAGGAAGAAGGAGATGTTACTGGTGCCTGCGCGAGGAAATCAACGAACAACAGGATGATCGTGGTCGTGAATATGGATATGTGACTCCTCTGTCCAATGGGTCTTAAAGCTGGGAATAAGGACAGAATTCTCACCTTGGTATCTAGCTGCAAAGTCTTTCCAACCATTCCACATTACTTCCAGAATATACTTTCTGTGGGAAGGGCCATTCTAAGAAAGAATGGATTTATGGGGCTGGAGAGATAGGCCAGTGAGCATGGCACTTACCTTGCCTGCAGTCAACCTGTGTTTGATCCCCAGCACCACCGATGGTACGTAAATACTGTAGGAACACAGGGCTGAAAGCCCTGAGCACCACTGGGCATGTCTCAAAAACAGAAAAGAAAAAAAATGAATAGAATTAAATGTCTCTCTAGTATAAAGGAAACTGCAAAATGAAAATGAGAAGGTGAAATGAAAAGCAAAGATGGTACTTGTTGGTGCATTAGTAGAAGTTGATTGAAATTCTTCTGAGCTTTCTCAAGCATGCCAAAGGGATTTCATTAGGAAGGTGGGACTGTTTCCTGGGGACTGATAGATGTTGGTATCCTGGGGTGCTAATTTGCAGGGAATTACTGAGGGGACAAATCTGATTAACTGAGTTTGGATTGGGTGTCAATCCCAGGACTATCAACAACAGACAATTCCCAGTTCCCATGTTCATTCTGAGAAAGAAGAGAAAGAAAGGTATTGATCAAAAAGGTTGGGAGGGAAAGTGTGTTTACAATGAACTTGGTGGCTTACAAAAACAAAAACAAAAAAAGAAAGAGGAACAGATTCTCTCATAATTTGGTGGCCAGCAGTTCAAAATACAGGGACAATATTTGGAGTGTAATCATCCCCTCTAAGGCACTTGGTCTGGATCCTTCAAGCTTCTGGCTACTTCTGGGTTTTTCTTGGCTTGTGACCCTCCAATATCGTCCCATTTGCACAAGATCTTCTTCTCTTATTCTCTGTTTCCTCTCATGGATAAAGACACCCTTAGATTTAAGCATCACCAGATCCAGGCTAATTTCATCTTAAGATATCTGACTTAATTTCATCTTCCAAAGTCACAGTTCCAGTCATGGTTACTTGGGGCTTGAACTCAGACATAGCCCTTTTGGGGGCACTGTCTTTTTTGCCACAGGTCATTCAGAGAGATGGGGGTCTGTTTACACCATATTAGGAGTTCTAGCAAAGTGATTTCCAGCTTATCACTTGGTCTTATTTTAGGCTATATTGATTTATAGTCAGAAAACCAGTGTGGGCAACTTCAGGAATTCTTTGGGGGCTCCATGAGATATAGCAGATGTAGAAGGAAATCTTCAGGCTGGTGGGAGGAGATTAAATAAACCCAGAGCACAGTATATTCATGAATTAATAAAGAAACAAAAATAAATTAAGAAGGTAGAACAAAATAACCATAATTAAAGCTCCAAGTTTAACGGAGGAAATAAAAGGAGAGGGAAACAAAGTGTGTGTGTGTGTGTGTGTGTGTGTGTGTGTGTGTGTGTGTGTGGTATGGACAAAGAGAGAGAATGAGGGAGAGAATACGATATAGAAATATGATTGACAATCATGATGAAATAAAGAATAAAGGCTGAAAGAAATAAAATGAAAAACGGGAAAGTTATAGCCAAGGAAATATCAAACCAATGCTATATCTAAAATAAGAATTTATGGGCTTGAGTCTGAGACCTTAAAAAAACAGAATTTTAAAAATTTCTTTAGGAACTATTTCTGTTTTTTTCCACTTGTTTCTGGAGGAGTCTCTGACATGGCAAGAATCATCCAGATCAAAGACACATTCTCACCAATTATTGGCCAACTAACCTTTCATCCTTGACTTCTTGGGCTCACTCATCAGCATGCACAGGGACCAATGCAGTGGCCAAGCATATATTATCTATGGGCATAGTTCAAATTCTTTGGAAAAGCGAATAGTCATAGCTCAGTTATTTACACAGACCGCACAGGTCATGGATTACTGATCACCAATTTAGACCTACCTCCAGTGAGCCACTGCTTCCTGCACCACTCACCATGGCCAAGCAGGGTGCGGGGGATGGGGGTATGAGACTGAAGGTCTCAGGAGGAGAGCCTCTTAAGGAACAGCTGGAATAAGCTCTAAGATGTGCACAATGAAACAGTGAAATAAAACTGCATCTGTGCCTTAAAGTGTGGTGGCTGGTGTGTGTGTGTGTGTGTGTGTGTGTGTGTGTGTGTGTGTGTGTGTGTGTGTCTCAGAATCTGGGTAGAGCTCTGCAGCAGGATGACACACATGTTGGCTTATGGGTGAAAGACAGAAAGCAAAGAATACCCACAGAGATGGGGGTGAGGGACCCTGAAATCGAATACTTCCAAGACAACTGAGCGGGTGAGGGAGAGATCCAATGATGTTTTCTAAATCTTGAGTGTATTTTGTTGGTTATTTTGGGGGCAAGGAGCACACCTGACTGTGATCAGGGTTTACTCTTCATTCTGTGCTCAGGGGTTACTGTTGGTAGGGCTCAGGGAACTGCATGTGGTACCGGGAATTGAACCAGGTCAGATGCGTGCAAGGCAAGTGCCCTACCTTCTGTGCTATCTCTCTGGCCCCAGCTTTACTTTTTATTCTTTGGAAAGAAACCAGCTGGAGACAAGAGAAGGACTTGACTGGGGCTCAGTCATTTGTCTAATGGTGGAAGGATGTTTCCCATCTCTGTTCTTTAACTGCAGAGCTGGCAAGGGAACTGCACTTTTCATTGAGCAAGTATACCAGCTCTTGGGTTTACTAAATGACCTGCTCTGTCATAGTGGGAACCACCCCAGCTCATTGCTCATTTCCCTGTGAGTGATGCCATAAAATATGCTGAAGAGCAGGACGAAGTCAAAAATCAGTTCCAGTTGATTGGATGCATGAATGCTTGGAGTTGGTATTGCTTCCCCTTACACGCAGGCATGCAAGAGAAACATCCCTAGCCTTCTCTTGTCTGTCCCACAATCTGAATCTCATTTTGGAACAAGTGGGTGCAGGAGTCCAGAGTCTTGGTTTTGGGTCAAAGGGGTAGTTCAGAAGTTATGGTGCTTGCCTTGGATATGGACAACCCTGGTTCAAAGCTCTGGCAACAGATATGGTCCCCCTGAGCACTGTCAGGGGTCGGGGATCAGTCTGGAGCAGAGCCAGGAATAGTCCTTACGTACTGCAGAGAGTGGTCCCCAAATAAAAACAACCGAAACGAAAAGAAATTCTCAGCTTTAGAATTTCCAAGTTGGATGTTGAACGTTGGATCTTGGATGGTTGAATGCTAGATATTTGATGACTGGATGTTGGATATTAGAAGGCTGGATTTTGAATATTGGATGCCTGGATATCGGAATGGTTAGATGATAGAATGTTGGATGTTGGATGACAGGATGTTGAATACTGGATGGTTGATGTTGTATTTTAAATATTGGATGCATGGATATTGGATGTTGGATGGTTGGATGGCTGGATGTTGAATATTGGATGTTGGATATTGGAAGTCTGGATGTTAGATATTGGATGGCTGGATGGAGATGCTGTATATTGTATGCATGGATATTGTATGTTGGATGGCTTGATGGTGGATGTTGGATGTTGGATGGTGGAATGATGGATGTTGGATGGTAGATGTTGGGTGCAGGATGTTGACCACACTCTTTGAACTGTGTGACCAAAGAAAAATGCATGACTTGTCTGATCTCCAAATCATCTGATCAAATAAATAGGAATCCTACAGGAATTCTCTTTAGAGAAAGGGAATGTGGGTTAAATGAAAGTGACGGGCCGGGGGATAAACATCAGCCCCCATCAGCCCCCTTCTTCCCCTAGCCCCTCTGGGGTCCATCTCCTCACTGCCCTGTGCTCTGCAGTATCTCCCTTGGGTCTCCGCTGACTCAGAGCTCCTCCTGTCCAGGTGCTCCACATGGCTGCATCTCAACATTCCTTTCACGCCAGGCCCAGCAGGCACATGCATCCCTTTGGTAAGCAACTGCACTTAGGTGTGATTGCCATAAAAGCTGTCGAAAATATAGGATGTGCTCAATAGCTTCCTGGTGAGTAGGATATCCACAGTGCTGTATTGTCTGAATAGAAAAACAACATAACAGAGAACGTCTGCTATTTCTTTGGGCCTTCATGTGCCATGGGTAAGAATTACCCGAGTGTGTGTTGGGAAAATGTTCTAGAACCTCCAATATAGGAAAATGGTCTGGGTTAGAGAAATAACGGTGCTTACTATGCTAGCATGTCATGGTCACAGTCACACCCTGACTACTAATAAATCATCAAGCCCTTGCAATTTCCTAGGCATTATTTCAGGCATCGAGGTCTGTTTTAAGAGAAGGGTTCCATGTCTGAACACCTTAAAAATGTTTAAGTTTTATTGTGAGGGGTGGGCAGGAGGGTGGTTGAGCCACACCAGGTGCTCAGGGGCATTCTTGGCTCTGTGCTGAGGAGCAGTCGGAGCAGGTGCCCAGCGGGATCATGTGATGCTGGGGACTGAACTGGGGTCAGCTGCCTGCACGGCAAGTGCCTTACCTGCTGTACTCTCTCTCGGCACCTTCGCCCTCTGCATCCCCACATCAGCTCTACAACAGGAGCTGGTGTCCCCCGTATCACAGCAGAGAAGGCAGGCCTAGAGAGAAAAAGTAATTGCTCTGTGTAAGCAAATACACAGGTGCTGGGAGTCCCAGTGAGGGCTCCTGCCTGGAAACTCAGACCCTTGAGCCCTTTGCTCACCCGACTAGACTGCCAAGAGAAAGTGCAGCTGTTGGGGTGCCCAGAGCCACAGGCGCTGGATTTGAGGAGATAGCAAACCATGCAAACTCAGCAAATATATGCACACAGGCAGTGACCCAGGCTACACACACACACACACACACACACACACACACACACACACACACAGTAACCTTGGCTAGACCACACACACTCACGCAGTGACCCAGGTATTTGTGGAAACTAATAACACTCAGTAAGATAGAAACTCTTCCCTTACATCATGATCTGGCCATGCTTATGGCCCCTCTTGCATGCAGGGTGGTTAATACAACCGTAAAAAGATATCCCTGCTAACTGTAATGTCGGATGGCTGGGGATGCACCCACACAGACTGCCAGCTCCCAAGGCACGTGCCTCAGGTCCCTCGTCGTTTTGACTTTAGTTCTGAAGCTTGTCCTTGAAATTGGTGCTATTTCAGCTCTCCTCATTGTGTTCTCTCTCCTGACTCCTAGGCATCAGGACTCTTGTAGCCCTTCCTTTGATCTGCTCTGGCCGATGGCAGCCCAGCCCCACTGACACCCCAAGTTCGCTGCCTATCTCAGAACCTGTGGGTTAAGTGTCAGTGCACCACCAATGCTGGCTGCTGGCGGCACCTCTGGTTTGAGTAAATACCCACCCAACTCAGCCATCATCAAGTCTTTGGGTCTATCACTTGAGGTTAGAGCTCGGCTTGTGGATGGCAGAGAGTTGACAACACACTCTTCCCCTGGGTGTCAGCGGCAGTAACAGTGCAGCCTAACAGCTCACTCTGGCCCCCGGAGCAACAGGAGCATCACTCGGGCATCTGTTCTGTTAGCCACAGGGATCATTTCCATCTCAATGGCCAGGGCTGGGGTGCAGAGAAATGCTCAAGGCTGGGGAGCATCCCAGAAGTAGCTGATCTCTCAGCCCCCAAGGTCAACAGCGTTGGGTCTAAGCCAAGTTCCAGAACCACAAATAGCTGCAGAGGGTCCTGGGAAGAGTCGTGACTGATGGGACAGCACAAGATGCAGCCTCAGCCCTACTGCCATGGAAGAGAGGATTTTTAGAAACATCATTTCATTTCATTTCATTTCATTTCATTTCATTCTTTACTCTCCCGCTCTGCTTCCCTCCATGGGGACACAGGAACTGTCGGTTACACTCTGCATTGGGCGCCTTGCTGAAGGGTAGGGGTGCACTCCTGCAGGATACGCTCATCCTTATTTATTTAGCTTGGGGGCCACACTTGGCGATGCCAAGAAGTCACACCCAGGCTTGAGGATGTCATGGGCTTCCAGTATGCGCATACGCCCACAGAGCCACCTCTTTGAACCTCACGCATCTTTTCAGATCCAGGACTTGTAGCTGTGGAGCTGACACACACAGGGCTGTGGCACATCCAGAAATCACTCCTAGAGCTGGGGGTCACACACTGCAGAGCTTCTGGAATCCCATGCAGCACATGTGGGAGGCACCAGGGATCAAACTCGTGGTCGTGCGCCTGTAATGTTGTACTTTAGACAGACTCCCCTATGATGACAGGTTCCGATGGCCAACGGGTGTCAGTTACAGGGATTACCAGAGAAGGAAATGCTACTATTGGGGCCGGGGAGATTGTGCAGTGGGTAGGGCTCTTGCCTTGTTTGCAGCTGACGTGCATTCCATCCTCATCACCTTTGAGGGCCCTCTGAGCACTGCCAGAAGTGCCCCCTGAGTGCAGGACCACGAACAGGTCCTGAGCATTGCTAGATGTGGCCCCAAACTCTTACAAATAGGATCCGTGCATCACATGGTCATATGTTTAATAAATATTTATTAAGTGCCTATTTTGTGCCATTTAGTTTTTATCTTACATGGGTAAAGAAAATAGTTACCATATTGTGGGTGACATTATGCCACACTTTAAACATAGTTTCCCCACTTGTGAGTTTTGTTTTTTGTCAACTGGGGATGGGAAGTGAGTATGAAAGCAAGATTTGTTACCCTTCAAATGGCAGAGAAATCACACCTGTCAAATTTACCTTCCTTCCTTCCTTCCTTCCTTCCTTCCTTCCTTCCTTCCTTCCTTCATTTCCTCCCTCTCTTCCTCCTTTTCTTTTTTTGGAGGTTATACCTAGTGATGCTCAGGAGTTACTCCCAGCTTCGCACTCAAGAACTATGCCTGGTAGTGCTTGGGGGACCATCTGGGATGCAGGGATCAAACCCGCGTTGGCCCTGTGCAAGGCAAAAGCCCTACCTGCTACACTATATTACTCCCAGCCCTTCACACCCGGCAAATTTCAACAGCTGGCATGACAGTTCTGTGCATAAGCAGACACAAAACCCTTTTTCCGAGACAGTATCTGGGTGCTGGTCTCAAGAATCATAACTTGCTTATAGTGTGTTTGTGGTGCATCAGGAAGAGCTCTTCGGAGGATGACCTGAGGTTGCTGAGATTAAACTCAACCTCAAAGGTGGGTTTCCCCTCCAAAATAATCAAGGCAACGAGCAGGGCAGCTCTTGCAGTTATTCCCCGGATGTGGTAGGTCGCCCCATTTTCAGGGCTGGTGTACTCAAAGCAGTGGATGATTGCAGGAAGGCCATTCTTGAGGATGCGCTCCTGGTGGTAGACAACAGGGTGCAGGAAATACTCCAGAGGCACAAGGAATACTTCTTGGACTTCCTCGGGGTTGGGCTGTGCTTGGAAGTTGTGATCTATGAATCCCACAACTGGGATGATCAACGCATCTCTCTGAAAGCAGAAAACAAAACCCACAAGTGAAGAGATGCGTCTCAGATGCACAAGCCAGCCGTGGGGGGTCGGTAGGGGAGAAGGAGCCTGTTGGGGAAATCAGCTTGAGGGTGTCCCTCCTCCGAACGTGAGCAGGCCTTGCCCTTGGAGTGGCAGAACAGTGAGAGGACCCCGAAAACAGCTCTTCTGTGAACACACCCCAGAACACTCTTGGGGAGTGGCAGTTTGGCCCTATTGCTACAGCGGGGTCCCCCGGCCTCGTCATAGCGTTTGTGTAGTAAGTCCATTTTTCTGGTGATTCCTATGTTCGGAAGCATTATTTGCAATAACCCCCTAAGTGTGGGTGGGCATTTATGGGACACCCAGTGAGAGGACATCCTATAACAGGATGTGCTGCAGCGTCTGTGATGAATGTGGTGAGACAGTACAGATAAGGATGTTCCACCTTACCCGTAGAAAAATAAATATTCATTACGGAATAGACTCCCTTAAGGGAAAGTGGGATGTGAATGACTTGACATCATGTGACTCCATGCTGCAGGTGGGGACGGGAGGTGCTGTTTACAGCACAGCTGCTTGTTCGTGAATCTCAATGCTGCCAAGGGCAGGCTTGTCCCAGAAACCTGGAGGAGGAGGAGATCGGGGTGCCATGGAGGGACAGAGCTGATTATTGCTGATTCCCTGAGTTAGGAAATGGGAAGATCTAGAGTTCCTGGGGTGTCCTGAGAGAAAGGGGTGGGGACATGGAGGGGGAGAGGCCTAGAAGAGTAACCAAGATTTTGGGAACTTATGGGTGAAACAGCATCGCTGGACTTGTGGTCCCTAAAAACACAGGCATCGTGGGCAGAAAAAGGTGGTGTGTGGCAGATCTCCCAGGACCAGTGCCAGGGGCTTCTTAGCTGTGACAGAGTTAAGTGACAAAGATCCTTTATAAAACAGGGGAAATTGGTCATGAGGCATCAGAACGCCACCTGACTCGTACATTTTCTCTAAGTCTATGACAACTTCTAAATTCAAATTTAGCGCTAAGCCCTGAACAACCTGGGGCAGGGAGGCAGTGGTCCTGGTTCTTGTGTGGTTTAAAGGTGCAGGTAGGGCTAATCAGACAGTGGGTGTTTGCCTGGCATGAGGTTGAGGTGGATTTGAAGCCTGGCATCCCTAAAGGCCCCATGAGCCCTGCTAGGAGTGATCCCTGAACAGAGAGCCAGGAGTCAGCTCCGAGAACAGCCAGGCATGGCTACAAAACAACACACACACACACACACACACACACACACACACACACACTCACACACAGAAAAGTAAACATGTGTGTAACTTTGGACTTCAGACCACACGCTATTGCAGTTGTCCTTTGGGGTCGGGCGGGGATTGGATTCAGGGGTCTTGATCCCCCACTTCGAATACCAAAATACAAAGATATTCAAGTCACTCCTGGTTATCCTCTCTCCCCCAACCTCCCCATCTCTGCAGGTTCCTCATTCACATACTTGATCCCTGCAACACTCAGTTTGGTCTGAACCTGTGAACATAGAATCTGCAGAGAGGAAAAGAGCTCAGGTGGCTACGTGTACATGTACCCTGCTAAACTACTGCTCCTGGCCAAGCCCCAGTGTAGATATGTAGACTATCATATATATGATGTATATGATATATAAACACACACACACACACACACACACACACACACACACACACACACATATATATATAAGTCTTTTTTAACCCAGCAATGCAGAGGAGTTACTCCTGGCTCTGTACTCAGGAGATTTTTCTGGTGGTGCTTGGGGGACCATAGGGATGCTGAGGATCGAACCCAAGTTGGCTGTGTGCAAGGCAAATGCCCTACCTGCTGTACTATTGCTCTGGCCCCAATAATATAACATATATAACATATAATATTTATACGAATATTAACAATATTCATATAAAGTAGCCCTGTAGCACTGTCCTCCCATTGTTCATCAATTTGCTCAAGCGGACACCAGTAACATCTCCAATGTGAGACTTGTTGTTACTGTTTTTGGCATATTGAATATGCTATGGGTAGCTTACCAGACTCTGCCGTGTGGGCGGGATACTCTCGGTAGCTTGCTGGGCTCTCCGAGAGGGATGGAAAAATTGAACCCGAGTCGGCTGCATGCAAGGCAAATTGCCCTACCCGCTGTGCTATTGCTCCAGCCCTATATATAAAAAATATATATATATAGCAAAATAGCTTAAGGTATTTAAGGAGGACTTGATAAATATGAAATGCCATTATTATTATTATATTTTCAATTATTAATAGCTGAGAAGGCTTAATATACTAGCAATTGAAGCTACATTCTACATTACTCAAAGTCAGGATAAATTTAACAACTATTAATTATTGACCTCAAAAAGAAAGCCAATGAAGCCACAGTGAGGCATTATACATAGGGGACTTTTGGAAAAATTCTGTCATCTTTCAAAGATTAGCAAGTTGCAGCCCCTTCCTTCACTGCCTGCGCCCCCCCACCCCTGCCCCCAGCCCCAAACAACAACACACAGTTCTCATTGAGAGATGAACGCACAGGCAGTAGCACCAGCCTGCATCAGACATGAATTCTTTCCTTTTTAAAAAACGGGCCAGATATTGCAGTGCTGGGGGGTGCCATGGGGTGTTGGGGATGGAACTCTGGGTCCATCACGTGGGAGGCAGATCATCCACCACTCACCCCCTCTCCCCAGTTCTTGGCTTTGGGGGCACCTGTGTGTGTATGTGCACCCTTGCGAAGGAATCCCAGCGCACATAGTGAAACAGTTACAAACTGCTCTGAAGCCTCGTGCTTGGTGCATGCATGGAACTGCTCAGTGAAAGCAGAGTCGCTTTTCTGGAATCCACAGAAGGAGCAGGGAGGGAAAGTGCTCAGTGCATAGGTGGCCTCTCGGGGCTAACATTCGGCATACAGTATGCTCCAGTGGATGGTGTTTTCTCCTATGAACTTTTCAAAATAAACTGGAGAAAACTTTAACAAATGCAAATGAAATCATTTGACGGCCTCTACGTTCAGGCTGAAAACCACCTAGAGACCCCATTTCAGATGAAAAACGAGAGGCCCAGGCAGAAACTGGAATTTGCCCTAGGCCGCCGGGTTTGAGAGGCAAAATCTACAGAAGAACCTGGACTGGAAGGTCCGTGGGTCTCCGGCAGGGGGACAGGCCAGCTCAGGGGCCCTAAGCTGGCACCTATGAGAGCCAGGGCTGTGGGAGGCTTACGTCCAACAGGTGAGGCACCAGGCGGCAGACGACGTCCACTCGCTGAGGCTCCAGCCCGACCTCCTCCTGGGCCTCCCGGAGTGCTGTGGCCACATCGTCCACATCGGTGGGCTCATGCTTGCCTCCAGGGAAACACACTTCTCCCGGTGACCGTCTTAGCTGCAGAGGGACAGAGCAGAGCCACCTACATAAGCACCAACCTGGAAACTTCCATCACTCCACAGACACTCCCTCACGCCCCCCCCCCCCCCCCCCCCAGCCTCTGGACTGTCCTCGGGCTGGTGACAGCATGTGAGGAATAAGGATACCCTCCCCGCCCTGATGATTTTTTTTTTTAACTTGAATCCTTTAAAGATTTTGAGAACTTCCCTCATTTCTGATTTTTCTCTGCTGGTCCCCCAAAGATGCACACATGTGATTTGTGGGTAACAAGACCTCCTTCCTCACTCAGGCAAAGCATGTACCCTGCTACTCTGAGGCACCCTGGGCTATTTATTTTCACCCAAAGCAAAAATTCATGGTCTAAAAGGCACCATTTTAGAGTGTCCAGCGGCCACCCCCATGCACATCCTTGAATCCAGCCCTCCCTAACTTCAGGAGTACAGGCTGTGTCTTCATTTGTAGCATCTAATAGTTTATCTTTTCTTATCTGGCTTAAACATAATTTCCTCGCACAGAAAACTGGTTTGGGCTGGAGCAATAGCACAGTGGGTAGGGCGTTTGCCTTGCAAGCGGCCAACATGCCGACCCCAGTTTGATTCCTCTGCCCCTCTCGGAGAGCCCGGCAAGCTACCGAGAGTATCTCACCCACACAGCAAAGCCTGGCAAGCTACCTGTGACGTACTCCATATGCCAAACACAGTAACAATTGTCACAATGGAGACGTTACTAGGCCCGCTTGAGCAAATCAATGAACAACGGGAGGACAGTGACAGTGACAGAAAGCTGGTTTGACGAAATGAGTGCTTTGCAATCAGGATGCCTAGCTTTAATGCCGGCACCCAGGGTCCCGCAGGAGTGTGGTCTGAGCACCCCTGAGTACCATGGGTGTGACCAGAAACCAAACCAACCATGGGAATGACAATCTCCTGAAAGCAAACGCTCCACTTTTCCTTCCGCCACAGACAGAACCAAACTCCCCAGCAAACAGGAAGCTCAGCTTCTTTCAGGATCCTTCTGCCCCCGCCATCATCCAATCTGTTTTTTTTTTAAATTTTTAATTGAATATCCGCGAGATAGACCATTACAAAGCTGTTCATCCTTGAGTTTCAGTCATACAATGATCCAGCACCCACCCTTCACCCTTGTACATTTCCCACCACCACTGTCCCCTGTTTCCCTCCCACCAAGCCCCCACCCCAAGCCTCCCTCTATGGGGGACACTTTCCTCTTGCTCTCTCTCTCTCTCATCTTTTCCTTTTGGCGCATTATGGTTTGCAGTACAGGTGCTGAGAGGTCCTGATGTTTGTTCAGGGCAATTGGTATTTTCATCAGGAAGGCGAGGCTGAAGTAGCTTTTTGATTGACATCCAATCTGTTCCAACTGCCCACAGCCCTGGCCCACGGGGGGCTGGCTCAGCCCTGTTCTTCCCAGCACGTGGTGATGCTGCTGCTGGTGGTGGTAGGATGGTGTTGTGCCAGCTGCAGTGTGGTGTGATGTTCTTGATGATTGCAGTGCCGGTGATGGCTGGTGTTGGTGGCGGTGGGTTTGATGGGTCCATGCTGATGGCAGTATCGATGGTTGATGACTATCGTGGAATTGGTGTGGGAAATACTGATGGTGACCACAATGCCTGGGATGGTGGCTGAGGTGGGAACGCTGTAAGCAATGACTGCGGTGTTGGTGATGGTGACAATAGTGTCGCAGAAGACAACCACTGTTCTGACAGCCACTTATGATCCCTGATGAAAGAACCATCGGTGTCTACAGTTCTTTCTGATGAAAGAACCATTGGTGTCTACAGAGTGGCTCACCTGAGGTTACGGCTAAAGAGTCCTCAGTGCCCCGCCCAGGCAAGACATTGGATGTGACCCAACATGGTGAGGTAGTTCTTGATGTTCAGAAGCGACACCAAGGTCAGGATGGCACTTGGGGCACCAGGGCCACGGGAGCCATACGTGGATCAACTAGATGCCACTGCAAATGTGCCCGAGTTCTCTAGCTGGAAGTTCCACTGGGCCAAGCTCTCTTGAGAAATGAAAGACATCGTTGAAACATTTCTCTGGGCTCGTAAGTCTGCCAGAGTTGTGACTACAGTAGAAACCTCAGGTGTCTGCACGTCATTTCTTATTAGCAGAGTAGCTGGGAACAAAACGGACAGACAGGCTTCTACTGGACTCAACATTTGGCACCCAAATGCCTAAAGAAGAGAGGAGGCTCTGACGGCCTCTGACAATGCCACCCATTGTGCTGGCACTCGGGTTTCAAAGCGACACTGACTAATAGACTGACGGGGCACAGCAGGCTTGACAGGAATCCGAGCCTGATTTGATGGTCATTTTTGTTTTGAAAGCTTTTCAAAAAGATTTCTCAGTAGGCCAGTTCAGCTCCGTTGCCTTCTACACCTCGTTCCGTTAATGATGACCACAGGCCACTCTGGAGGAGTGAGAATTTCTATTCTTAAGAAAATGGGGGGCTGTTCTGAAGAAATTATGAAACATTCATAAAAATAACTGTTCACATCTATCAGTCCTCAGAAGCATGCTAAATAGAGAAGGTTTGACTTGGAGGGGGGGACACGGGGAAGGAAAGGAATCAATATTGATCTTGCCTGACATAGACCAAAAATGATTGACAGGAGTCTAATCACTAAGCCCCCCCCCAAATCTTGGCTGATCCCTCAGGCTTTATTTGCTTGTTTCGATTTTGTTTTTTCTCTTTTCTGCTAAGGGGACACTTCCTTATCAGACTTAGAAAACACATTGCCATGGCTCCTTTTTCCTTTGTACTCGGAAAACTCAGAAGTCACTGTGTCCCCTACCAGGACATTCACTCCATGGCTTGAAGGCCAGTTGCACATGCTAGGGGAAAAGGCAGCTCAGATAGAGAAGGGAGCACCAAGTAAAGGGTGTTGGATCCTCCCAGCATGGAAGAAGCATGCTGAAAGTGGACTATAGACCGAACATGATTGCCACTCCATGCCTCTTTTGCAAACCACAGCACCCAAAAGCAGAGAGAGAACAAAAGGGAATGCCCTGCCACAGAGGTGGGGTGGGACGGGGGGATGGGACAGGGGGTACGAGGGGGGATGGTAGGGCTATTGGGATCCTTGATGGTGGGGAATGGGCACTGGTGGAGGGATGGGTACTCGATCCTTGTACAACTGAAACCCAAGCACAAAAATTTTTAAGTCTACAACTGTACCTCATGGTGTTTCACTAATAAAAATTGAAAAAAAAAAAGAAGTCACTGTGTCCCCAACTTTCCCTGGGTGGGAAGAAGTCCCAACAGCAGGTGCTGTGCTCTGCCCAGATGTCTCCATCCCCAGCTCAACATTCACGCTTTGTCTTCAGACCATGGGCGATGGAGGCGAATGTGATGCCTCTTGACCTTTGGCCAACCCTCGCCTCCTCTGGTCTTGCTTCCTTTCCGGAGTCCTCCTTACCTGCTGGTTTATTCCCTGAGCCTCATACCATAGCTCAGTAATGCAATTTTTACCTGTTGCCTCCTTAGAAGTCCCTGGGGCACACAAGGGCCATGTTGTTGAGAAATGCAGAGCTAAGAGGCCCACAATGAAAAGCTAAGCCCCAAGTCCTGACCACGGGCTTCACCCTGTACCTGTCAAACCACTGCAGTGAGCCTAGGCGGTGGACACGAAAAGTGTGTCCTCAGCTTTCCAGTGAAGAGGAGAGGGCAAGGACGTAGGAGAATGACACACAGCTGGCCAGAAGGAAACGCATACAAGCACAGGTAGCCAGCTTCAGGGTCCAGGCTGTTCTCTTCTACATAGCACTCAGCCCAGATGCCAATGGAACCAAGGTTAAGAAACTGAAAGGCATCTTAGTCTCTCATGGCTACATCACTTATTATTCTTCCCCAAGCTCCGCCATCCCCCCGAAATATGCTGTGTTTGTTGTCCGATGCTTTTCTTGGACCCTTCCAATATCACACATTGGGGACTTCTACTTCAGAGTCTGGGCCCCAAAGTGTGTGCCAGTGACATTTTGTTGGTTTCCGAACATTTTTTTGTCACCTACCTTCTTTGACCGGAGGGTGAATAAGAGGTGGAGCCTCCCCTCCTTAACCAACAGTGGCAACAGGATGGAGTACTTGTTAGGGACCCAGTGAGAGTACTTGGCCCCCACATCATGCTCCCTCAAGCGGGCCTTGGCGTCCTCCACCACACTCTTTCTAAAACGGAAACAGACCAGGCAAACGTTTCAGTCTACAGACTTCCAGTGAAGAGCTTCCCCTCCCGCCCGAGTTTTCGTCTTGGTGGGTGAGCGCTGGGCTCATCGTGTCTGCCTCTCAGTTTGTGTTTCACTAACAAGGCAGAGCCTGGCACGCTCCCCGTGACATATTCAATATGCCAAACACAGTAACAACAAGTCTCATCATGGAGATGTTACTGGGCCCGCTCGAGCAAATCGATGAACAACGGGAGGACCCTGTGACTGTGACCGTGACCTAACAAGGCAGAAACAGAGACGCTCAAATCACGTCGTCATTGGCAATGTAAATAAAATGAAATCAAATCAGTGAGCACACCCTGTATGCCATGAGTTCACTTTGAAAGTGAAATTAAAGTTGTGTGTGTGCATGGGGGGTGGGGGGGTGGAATTCTTTTCCCATAGCAATGCAAGGATTATGGTTCAGATCCCTACCTCCATTCAGATCAGACAGTTCTGCTGGGCAAGTCCTCAAAAGCTGAGGCCGGTGGAAGGCTGACGGTTCCAGGTCCTGTGATTGCGCCCTGACTGATGTCATCAGTTTCCTTCCAACCGGGGTTTCCAAACCTTACCAGTCACAGGGTCACCATGTGTTTTGTAACAAAACACACGATTGGGCCTGCCCCAAACAGTGATTGTGCCACGTTACCGTTTGGAGCAGAGCCTGGCCTGAAAGTCAGCATTTCTACTGAAACTCCCCAACGAAGCTAGAGAGATAATCCAGTAGGTAAGGCATTTACTTGCCTTGTACGTGGCTGACCAGGATTTGCTCCCCAGCATCGCTTATGGTCCTGTGCCCAGAGCCAGAAGCAAGCCCTGAATAGGGCCAGATGTGGCCTAAAAACCAAAGCAAAAATAAAAATCTTCCAAGTGAAGCTTCGAGGTGATGCCCTCCCAGTGACCGTGCCTTGGCTTTGGTCCTGACTGCCAGGTGCTTTTTACTGCTGGTCTATGCAAAGCTCACTCTGACTTGAAAATAGGATCTCGGGGGCCTTAGAGATAGCAGAGCAGGTAAAGCGCTTGGTTTGCATGCGGCTGATCTAGGTTTCATCCCAGAACATCTGATTCCTCGAACCCCACCAGAAGTGATCCCTGAGCACAGAGCCAGGAGTAGACCCTGAGCATCGTCTGACATGGTCCCCAAATCAAAACAGAATAGCAGGATCTTTGCAGGTTTGCTCAGGTGAGCTTGAGATGAAATGGAAATCCTCCCAGACCCCCACAACCCCTCAATCCGAGGGCTACGGTCCTTACAAGACAGGGCAGAGAATTCCGGAGGGAAGAAAGCTGTGTAGACACAGGCTTGGGAGGATGCTGCCATAAGCCAAGGACACCTGACAAGGCCAGGAGCTTTAGCAGGAAGGCTCCCTCTTCCCCTCCTTCAGCAGCAACTTGATTTCCCACATCTCTCTCCCAGCCGGCAGAGAGTACACTCCTGTCATTTCAGGCTGCTCACTTGGCGGGTACTTGACTAGGGGCGCTCTAGAATGGTTTGAACTTTCCCAAGGGAACCGCCCTTTTGCAGTGTAGGCAGAATTGGGTGCTGAAGTCCGCCAGAGCTGGCTTGCTCCCTGCGCCTGCTTCGTTCCAACTGTGTCTGGGACAAAGCAGACTAGTTGGTTCCTGAGGAAAGCTTATTTTTGGGGGTGACCACCCATGGGGGTGTGCACAAGAGCAGCTCAGGGGCCGGGATGCACGAGGAACAAACAGGCGTCTGGATCCTAAGAGAAGTTGTTTGCAGGAGGAATTTGAGGATTATTCAACCCCCACCCCACCCCCCCTTTTTGGGGCATTTTTTCTAAGATACAAAAGCGCCACTAAGCAGGGTAGCAGCATTGGAGCGGATTTCAAGGACGGACTAACGAAGGGTCTGCGATGAATCGGTGCTTTGGGGCCCTAGAAAGGGCTCTGGGTCACCTTTCCTGGGTTCGGGGTCGTCACCGGAACACACACTGGGGTCCGGGGTTGGCACTTCGGAGCCCTCCAGAGGCTTCTGTCAGGGGGCGCCAAGGTCACGAGTACAAGAAGCAACTGGCGGGCCGTGCTGGCGCCGCTCGGGGCGCAGAGGTCAGCCTGGGGGCATCCCTGACCTTGGGGAAGGGCCTGAGCCCACCGGGAGCCCAGCCGGTGCCAGGGCGCCGCAGGGTCCTGGGTGCGTGCCCAGGCGGCTCTGCAGACAGTCCAGGCCCCGGGGGCCCCCCCAGCCGCGAGCCCTGTCCGTTCTCCCCGTCACGAGCCAGGCCCACAGGGGCTCACGGCCCCGCGAGGTTTTTACCTGGCTGCGCGCGGGGGCGGGCAGGGTCGTGCCATGGTCCGGAGGAAACTTTGTTTCGGGATCAGTCGCCCATGGGCATGCGCAGAGCGGCAGCGGGCGGGCCCGGGCGGGGCGGGCCGGGGCGAGGGGGTGGAGCCAGGTCGGGGGTGTGGCCTTATCCCGGAAGCAGTGCGGGGGCTGGGCCAATGGGCGGGAGGGGCGGGGAGGCGTTCCCGGCGTGGGGCGGGGCCTGCGGCCGCGGGGGCGTGGCCTTCCAGATCGGGCCACCCGCGCGCTTCCTGAGAAACTTTTGGAGGCGAAGGAGCAATTCCCGGCGGCCAGGCTTCTGTCTGCTTGTGCAGGCAGGAAAGTTTAAAGAAAAGGGACATGCGATGCTGGAGACATGAGGCGATCCCCCCCACTCGCGCCCACTTTCGCCGGGCGGTTCCGTGGGCTTGGACACTTGCTGCCTGCAGCCAGCACGTGGACTGAGCACCCCTGGGTGTGGGAGCATCCCTGGAGCTCGCGTTGCCATGGCAGGGAGACCCCAGACCAGTCACCGCGTGCATAAAGCAAGAACCTGGGAGAGCGCTTGGGGAAAGGCATGCCCCAGCACGGGGGAGGCTGATCCCAGAGGGCACAGAGCTGACCCGACAGTGGTCTCTGGGTCCAGCGGGCACCTACATCATCTGGGAGCTGTGAAACGTGCACACTGCTGGCCCTGGGCCCAGAGCTGCTGAATCAGAATCTGGGGCCCAGGCTCGGCTCTAGGAGCCACTGGTCTAAAGGAGTGGAAGGGGCAGGGGTAAGACCAGAGGACCAGCTTGCCAGGACATGGCCAAGGAGGCTGGAGGGAGCAGGTGACCGGGAGCCGGGTTCCCTCTGAGGCCTGACACCAGACTCTGAGGCTGAAGGTAGGACCGACTTCTCTGTAATCCTGGAGTGCGCCACTCCCAGGAATGTTAGGGGCACATGAACACGTTTTAATCTATTTTAAAGAAAAAAGTACTAGAATAATAAGCAATGTGTAAGAAAATGAATCTAGCCTGGTCATCTCGTTACCAATGCTGTGCTAAGATAGAATTGATGATCCTTTTACCCGAGGCATACATCCAAACCACACCTTTTTGCCCAGGAAACTAAAATTGCCCAGGGTCCATGCTGGGTGTTGGGATTGGCTACCCGCACCCCAAGATCTTTGGAAGGGAGCTTTGCTGGGCCAGTTTGTGCAGAGGCGGGAAAGCCTGAGGCACAGTCGTGTTGACCTCAGAGGCTGATGTGGATGACACTTCACCCACACTGGCCCTTGTCTCCCTCTGAGCCACCCCAGGAAGCAAGGACTTTTACCTCGAGGTGTTACTTTCCTGGTTTCTTAGAGTTGGAGTGTGTGTTTGGGGTGAGGGGGAGAATCTTAATTAAACATATGAAGGTGGGCACGGACCACCACCAGCGACTCCCACTTGACTTAATTAACACAAATTGCAGCAACACCATCCACGTGTGTAGGTCATGCAGCCCAGATTCAAGATGAGACCTTTCTGCCCCGGGCTGATTGATCTCACCACCACCTCTCAGAGGCCACTGGCCTATGAATTATGTAGGCCTGACTAGAAATAAGAAGAGGCTAAATGAGCTCCCCGCCCCCGTCTCCACTCCTTCCGTGCTTTGTGTCAGGGTGGTAAGAAGCAGGGTTCCTCGCGCAGGTAATGCAGTGTGAGCCCAGTATAAGACAGGCACTGGGAGTAGTTCAGAGGGTTGAGTTGGGGATAAAAACTGGGGGGGGGGGGGGGGGGTTATTTTCCCTTTTATTTTATTACTATTATTTTTTTGCTATATTTTTTATTAGTGAAACATCATGAGGTACAGTTGCAGACTTACAAACTTTCGTGCTTGGTTTTCAGTTATACAAAGATCCAGTACCCATCCTTCCACCAGTGCCCATTCCCCATCACCAGTGATCCCAGTAGCCCTCCCACCTCCCACCCCTTCTCCTCCACCCCACCCCGCCCCCATGGCAGGGCATTTCCTTTTGCTCACTGTTTCCTTTAGGGTATTGTAGTCTGCGAAAGATTTATACGATCTGAAGAGAAACCAGGGCTGGAGCGATAGCACAGCGGTAGGGCGTTTGCCTTGCATGCAGCCAGCATGGCCGATCCGAGTTCGATTCCTCCGCCCCTCTCGGAGAGTCCGGCAAGCTACCGAGAGGATCTCGCCCGCACGGCAGAGCCTGGCAAGCTACCCGTGATGTATTCGACATGCCAAATACAGTAACAACAAAGTCTCCAATGGAGACGTTACTGGGCCCGCTCGAGCAAATTGATGAACAACGGGAGGACATTGTAGTCTGCAATAGAGGTACCGAGTTGCCATCGTGTTCGGTCTATAGTCTACTTTCAGCCTGCATCTCGCATCCTTCTTTCCCTTCTAGACATTCTCTGTTTGAGGGCCACCCCTACCTTGCTCAGAGCTGACATCAGGCTTTGTGCCCAGCCAGGAATCACCCCTGGTGGTGGGTTCAGATCATTTGCAGTGCCAGGGGTCATACCAGGGCCAGCCATCTGCAAGGCAAGGCAAGGCAAGCTCCTCAACCCCTGTGTTACCTCTCTGGCCCTGGATAGCTTTTTGTGTTTAACTCCTAGTTTTGAAAAGGAGCAAATGAGAGATCAGAGTGGTTGAGTGCCTTGAGGATGGTCACACAGCAGATGAAAGATAGAGGCAGGAGCTTCCCCCCAGAGCTGGGGCTGGCAATAGAGTACTAATGGAGTACCCCCCAACCCGCCCCCCCGAGAGGGTGGGTGGGGCAACCAGAATGGGGAAGATGGTGTTTGAGGGCAGGAGGAAGAGCGGAACTGGTGTGATGGAACGTCCTGAGCTAAGATGTAGGCAGACAGCCTGGCTCTCACTGGAAGGGCACAATTTCTAGGGGAACCCGGAGGGAGAGGCATACAAAGGCATTGGATATCACCGCAAATCAGAGGTCTTTCTAAGAGGAGAGGGGTGGCAGGTCTGGGTTCGTAGGAACACCCCTGCGGAGGCTAAGTGGGGAGAGACTGGGGCAATTGGGAACGCTTCCCAAAGTGTGGACTCGAGCAACCAGAAAAAGCTGCTGTCACCTCCCCGAAGCCCCTTATGGCCCCATAGCCGAGAAAGTCTGAGTGTGCTGGGGTGTTTTTGTAAGGGGGGGGGCTGGCGGAGGGGGGACGTGCTGGCGTGCCCTGATGTGGAAAGCGGCCCGGAGGTGTTTGCCTGTCTCCGGCTGGGCGCACAGTGTCTGTTCAGATCAGAAACGCTTCTTCGTTATGTCTCATGATGCCGGAAGCCAGAACCCGGACAACATCCAGGGTGAAATGCACCATAATTAGATGCTGCTTGATTGTTACAGTGCTCTCTAAAGGAACTTATGTGTGCATGGATGTGTGCGCACTCCCTATCTGTGTTTGTGCATACATGTGTGTATAATGTTGTGTGTATATTTCTGCAAGACAACACCAACTTCAAGGTTCAAGGTCTTCTAGAGGGGCAATGACTTGTCTGCTGCAGGTGCAGGTTTATAGGCAGTGACATAATTCTAGAAAGTGCCTGGAAAAGAAGCGATGCCCCAAGGAAGCCCAGGCAGCCTGTAGAGCTCAGGGAGTGTTTGGAGGAGAAGCAGGTCCCAGGAGCCCAGGCGGACTTTGCAGCCCACCTGCAGCCTCATTCAAGCACCGCACAGCGGTCTGGAGACCTGGGGGTGGAGAGAGCCGGCAAGGAACACACTAGGATTTGGAGCAAAAATACCTTGGGGAAAGACCTCCAACAATTGGCCTGAAGGTGGGGAAAAGCTCTAATCCAGCCGAGGCGCTAAGTGCCCAGGGGATGAGGACCTGGGGGAAACAATTAATGCTTTGATTGCTCAGCAGGGGCTAGGTTCCTCCCAGCCTACTCCTTGGCAGGGGGTCTCTCAGAGGGAGGAGGGAAAGGGAGGGCCCAGATGGCTCCTGCATCCTTCCCAGTACCAGGGTTGCTCTGTCCCACCTCCCATCCCCCCATCTCCTATCAGCTTCCCACCCGCAGAGGAGAGCAAACAGACTCAGCTTTGCCCGGTTCATGGAGGGCAGTTTGGGGACGAGGTTTCTGCAGTTCAGCTGTGACCGGGTCCGCTGTGCTGGGCAGCCGGGTTGTTCAGGGAACGGAGGGAAGGTGCCGTGTGTGGGCAACTCCGTGTCCCCAGATCCCACCCTGTGGATAGTAGGGAAGAGCGGAAATGCGCCCAAGGTTCTCAGGGCCTTCTAGGCAGTCCCGCTCCCCAGGGTGAAAACCCATGCCAGTGTTCTAAGGGGATGCTCTGGGCATTGAGAGGGCGCCTCCTGCTGGCACTGGGCGGCATAGCAGCCCCAGAGGGAAGGTCCGCTGCTAGCTTGGGGTTCCAGGACTCTTGATGAGAGGGCTAAGGAGTTTGGGGCTGTCACCTTCTCCAGTGGAAGGCGTCGACGTGGATGTTGCGGTGTAGAGACACAGGACAGGTGGTTGGTGGCAGCATGGTTGGGAGCTGAGAATCGACTGCCCAGGGACTGCAGCCTCGATCACGATCATCCTGATCATCCTGTTGTTCGTCGATTGCCTCGAGCAGGCACCAGTAACATCTCCTTCATTCTAGCCCTGAGATTCTAAAAAATGCCACATTCAAAGCTCTTTCAGGATTAGGAAAATGAGACCCATCATTGTTACTGGTATTTGGCATATTGGGTACGCCACGGGGAGTTTGCCAGACTCTGTCATGTGGGCAGGTTACATTCAGTAGCCTGCCAGGTTGTCCAAAGCAAGAATGAGATAATAAGATGTCGCACGGCCACATATGCGGCCTGGGTTTTAGAGTGTCTGGGTCTTGGCCGTTGATGGGATTACAGGGCGCCAGGGGGCCAGTTGGTGGGTGTGACCCCCGCCTACTGGAATTTGGAGGATCTGGGTGGAGGATGCTCGGCCCCGATCCGGGCAGGCTTGGAGATCTCAGCCCCAGGACCCTCTTGCCTTTGTTCCTCTGCCAGTACCTTCATGCTTGTGGAGAGTGGTCTCAGCATGGTTGTGGCTGGTTCCGGAGGTCTTCGGCTGCCAGGGCTCTGGTCAGGGCGGGGAGGGAAACTCAGGGATTTCAACTCAGGTGGGGCCGAGCCTCTGCTCTGTGCCTTGATCTTGGGGGTGGTTCTGCTGCTGTGGTTTATTTATATATAAATAATGGGGGAGGGGTGCTGGAGCCCCCCCAGGAGCTAAGGCGCTCACCTGGCACGTGGCCGACCTGGGCTGGATCCCCAGCATGGCCAGGAGTGATTCTGATTGCAGAGCCAGGAGTAACCCCTGAGCATGACGTGTGCCCCCAAAGCCAAATAAATACATAAAAGGTGGAAGTGGGTGCGGTGCAGGAGGCCTGGAGAGGCACATTAGCCAAGACCAAGTGACCAGAGCCAGCCCCCGCTGTGGCTTCCTGCCGCAGGTGTGGACCTGGACTGAAATGTTAGAGAAGAGTGAACAGGAACATGCTCGTGGGAACCGCCCAGGACCGACCCACATGGAAACTGCTGGGAATTGACTTCTGGGACTGTAGTTGTGATTCCCTTTTTTGTTCAGTGTAATTCATGGCAGTATCATCCCACCTCCGAATGCAACAGCTATGTGTACCTAGGTCGAGAGGTCAACATGACAAATGACCTGGCACCCGAGCTGCGCAGGAGGAAGAGAGCGGCTTGGAACGCCTTCAAGAACGCCGAAGAAATAGCTAAGAGGACGAAGAACCTCCGGCTCCGGGCACATCTCTTTGATTCCACTGTTCTTCCTGCATTAACATATGCCTCAGAGACCTGGGCCCTACGTAAACAAGATGAGAACGCTATTCAGGTCTCCCAAAGAAGAATAGAAAGAGCTATGCTTGGAATATCACGTTTCACTCAAATGAGAGAAAGAATCCGGAGTTCTGACATCCGTCGACGATCAAGGATCAGGGACTCTGTCTCATTTGCCAAGGTGTCAAAAATCAGATGGGCTGGTCACGTAATGAGATTTAACGACGACCGCTGGACTAGAGCTAGAGCTGTTACCGACTGGATTCCATGGGATGTCAAAAGACCGCGTGGCCGCCCACCTTCCAGATGGTCAGACTTCTTCTTCTTCGTCAAGATCATGAACGATCGGTTTGAGGCCCTTCATGTTCCTGGAGCGAACAGATGCCATTGGGCTACACTAGCACGCGACAGGGACAAATGGAGACGTCACTGGCGCCCGCTCGAGCAAATCGAGGACTAACAGGAAGTTAAGTGATTAAGTGATTATCCCCATGTAATTTCAGTGTGTCATCGGAGAGCAGATCGGGGCTTGTGTGCCGAGAGGTCTTCAATCTCTGAGTCTCCCAGAGCCAAGAGGACAGACAAAGGCTGGTGGGCACCACGTCCTTCCGAGTTTCACGCAGTTGGCTCTCATTTCTGTGTGCCTTTACAAATGAGATAAAGATTAGTTATGTTTTCTTCCTTTATTGTCATGTAATCTTTGTGTAATGGAACAATCAGGAAGGTTTAATTACCAGCAACAACTGTGAGGGGGAAGTTTGTAATCTAAATGAAGGCTGGACGATTCCGCACCAGGAGGAACAGTCTGATCTCAATTAGCATGTGAATTAGCGGGGAAATTGGTTTAAGATTTTCCGGTGCACGTGGCGGCGGTGGCGGCGTCTGCGGGAGAGACAGCAGCTTTGGACAGCAGCCTTGGACACGCAGCCCTGGTTAGCAAAGGCTTTTGTGCTTTCACAGGTGAGGGAGCGGAGGTAGGAACTCACCTCCTCCCCAGATCCACACATCATCCTTTTCCCCAGCAAGGTGCCCAAGCTGATGCATTCTTCACACCTCAGCGAGACCGTCCCATCTGTGCTCTGCTCAGAAATCGCACTCTGGGGTGCCGCTGGGATGATGGAAGCTACCAGATGTGCAGAGACCCAACCTTGAGGGCAGCGCAGTTCAGGGGCTACCTGTCTCTCGCTTTCCTCTTTGTCCTGTGGTGGCCTGTCTTGAACTGGACACAGGACAGTCCTGGAGGAAAGGAGGTCCCTGGTCCCTGCCTGGGGTCTTTGGCAGAAGTTGGAGAGGGAGCTTGCTGGGAGTCGTTTCAGGAGGTTGGTCTTGGATGATGATCCTCTGGGCTGTGCCAGTCAGCAGAATGGCCCACAGTGAGTGGGAATTCTCACCCTCTGTTTTCTAAAGTTCCGTGGCCACAGGCAGGTGGCCTGACTTCTGGGTTTCATTCAAGTCTAGAAGTTCAAGAGTTGTGTGTTACCATAGACCGCAGCTATGGCCGATAGGGCTGATAGAGTGTAGGATTTATCTGCCTCTATTACCCGCCTCCCTGTCACCAGATCCAAGCCCCAGGGGACTGGGAATCATGTATCTTTTTCTCACTGCCACAGCTGAAGTGCCCACAGAATCAAGGTGTATTATTTTTATTATTTATTGATTTTGCCTTTTGGGTCACACCTGGCAATGCTCAGGGGCTACGTCTGGCTCTGTACTCAGGAGTTACTCCTGGCGGTGCTCAGGGGACCATATGGGATGCTGGGAATTGAACCCGGGTTGGCTATGTGCAAGGCAAACGCCCTCCCCACTGTGCTATTGAGCCAGAAGGTGTATTAGTTTTTTTGAAACTTTTATTTATTTATTTATTTGCTTTTGGGTCACACCTGGTGATGCTCAGGGGTTACTCCTGGCTTTGCACTCAGGAATTACTCCTGGTGGTGCTCAGGGGACCATATGGGATGCTGGGAATTGAACCTGGGTTGGCCGCGTGCAAGGCAAACGCCCTACCTGCTGTGCTATCACTCCAACCCCCAGGTGTATTATTTTTAAACAGAAAAGAGCTGTGTGTGTGTGTGTGTGTGTGTGTGTGTGTGTGTGTGTGTGATTTTAACTAGGCTCTAGAGGAGAGGACTGATTCTGCTGGTCAAGAATGAAGGTGGTCTGTTTAGAAGGAAGGGCCCGGCAGAATGCAAGGAGAGACCCCGAGACGTGGCTGGGAGCGGCAGAGGGAGCTGGCCCGGGAGTTGGGGCCAGTGCCCGAAGGGTGGGAAGGAGGTGAGCTCGGGTCTGAGCCAGTGCGGCCGTGGAAGCTTCTGGTCTGGCTGCAGAGTCAGGCGCAGCTGAGGAAGGAGCATTTCGAGGATGTCCTGGCGGGTGTGGACGCTCAGGTTCCCATGTTTTATGCTCAGACGCGTTTTGACAATGCTGTGCCTGCAAAATGAACTTGCTCCAGGCTACCTGCACGGAACGCTCCCGGTGAAGGGGACTAGAGCAGCTCTCTCTCCTGACAGGCCCCCTCGCTGGGGCCTTCCCAGGTGAGGGGCTGCATCCTTCCAGGTTGTGGGCAAGTCCTTTTCCCAACTGCTTTGTCACGCTGCTCACAGCTGTATATTCCAGAGGCGGGGAGAGAAGGGAGCAGCCTTTCATATTGCTTATCTCTCTTCAGAGCGCAAAGCAACTTTTTGTTCCCCCAAATAAAGGGTGGACAGCAAATGATGTTAGTCTGAATAGCTTCACGGAGCACTGTTATTTTTTTTTTTAATTTTTGTTAGTGAAACACCATGAGGTACAGTTGTAGACTTACAAATTTTTGTGCTTGGGTTTCAGTTATACAATGATCAAATACCCATCCCTCCGCCAGTGCCCATTTCCCACCACCACGGGTCCCAAGACTCAGAGACTATAAAAACCAGCTCCCGGAAGAGAACAGTGCAGTCTCCTGCCCCCGCGCCTGGCTGTCCTCACCGGGGCCCCTTGGAGGGGAGTGGGTTGAGCTTTCCTCCCCGCCCCGACCAGGGCTCCGGCAGCCGAAGACCTCCAGGACCAGCCACCACCATGCTGAGACCACTCTCCGCACACATGAAGGTACTAGCAGAGGGACAAAGCCATGCGGGTTCCGGGGCCGAGATCTCCAAGCCTACTCGGACTGGGGCCGACCATCCTCCACCCAGATCCTCCAAATTCCAGTAGGCGGGGGTCACACCCACCACCTGGCCCCCTGGCACCGTGTAATCCCATCAGCGGCCAAGACTCAGAGATATAAAAACCAGCTTCCGGAACCGCGCGGCTGCGAATGCATTCTCGGCCGCGCGACATCTTTTTATGACATCTTATTATCTCACTCCTACTTTGGACAAACTGGCAGGCTACCGAATGTAGCCTGCCCACACGGCAGAGTCTGGCAAACTCCCCTTGTCGTACCCAATATGCCAAATACCAGTAACAATGATGGGTCTCATTCTCCTAAAGAGCCTTGAATATAATCTCAGGGCTAGGATGAAAGAGACGTTACTGGGGCCTGCTCGAGGTAATTGACGAATAACAGGATGATTTGTGATTTGTGATTTGTGATGGATCCCAGTATCCCTCCCACCCCACATCCCCCCCATCCCACCCTGCCTCTGTGGCAGGGCATTCCCTTTTGTTCTCTCTCTCCTTTTGGGTGCTGTGGTTTGCAAAAGAGGCATTGAGTGGCAATCATGTTCGGTCCATAGTCTACTTTCAACATGCATCTCCCATCCTGGGAGGATCTGAACACCGTTATTTTTATGAGGGGGGATGTGGGGGCGGGATTTGGCCACACCTGGTGGTGCTCAGAGGGCATTCCTGCCCGTGGGGACTGACTGCGTGTGGACCATGGCCAGCAACCTGCAAGGCACGTGCCCCTGGGATCTCTCTCCGGCCCGGAAGTACAGTCCAGGTGATTTGGACCCTGGTGCTCCTCTCACTGTGTCGAGGTGAAGACTGGTCTTGTCATGATTCCCTGCCGCCTCCACCTCCACCTGAGGGCCGCAGGGGCGCTGGTTTCTCTTCCCCTAACCCTACCCCCCACCAGGTCACATACATGGATATGCTCCTTTCTCTGGCTGCACCTGGCAGATGCTGTCCCCTGTGCTGGACAAGGGAGAAACCATGTCCATGGCATTCCACGGAAGCCTGACTTCTCACATGGCCCCTCTGCAGTAGGGGTCCCTTTTGCAGCTGACCTACTGATGCAGGGGGAGAGAGAGAGAGAGAGAGAGAGAGAGAGAGAGAGAGAGAGAGAGAGAGAGAGAGAGAGAGAGAGAGAGAGAGTGCAGGCCCAGAGGGACAGCTAGAGTATGCGGGGAGATGGGGCTGGAGCAAGAGCACAGTGGGTAGGGCATTTGCCTTGCATGTGGCTGACCCAGATTTGATTCCCAGCATCCCTTATGGTCCCCCGAGCACCGCCAGGAGTAATCCCTGAGTGCAGAGCCAAGAGTAACCCCTGAGCATCACTGGGTGTGACCCAAAAAGCAAAAATAAATTAAAAAATGCGGGGAAAGAGCGGTTCGGGGAGAGGGAAAGAGAGAAGGAGAGAGAGAGGGAGAGAGAGCAAGCTAGAAAATGTGGTCCAGAGAGAGAGAGAGAGAGAGAGGAGAGAGTGTGTGTATATGTGTGTGAGAGAGAGAGAGGGAGGAGAGAGAGAGAGCAAGCAAGAAAGAGAGAGAGGAGAGAGAGAGTGCTGGACAATGTGGTCCCAGAGGAGCCTGGCGTTGCCTCACACCTGGGACAGACCCTTTCTCTCTGCTTCAGACTCAGCTCTGTGACCTTTGCTCCATACTGATTGGGTTTTTAAGTCTTTTGGGGTAGGGGCTCCCAGGCAAGGCTCTGGGGGCCCACGTGCCACTCCCAGGAACATCTGTCCAGCTGATTGGCAGTGCAGGGGTGCAGTGAAGTGGTGCCACTGAGGCTCACCTGTGCCTGGGCTCCTGGCCCCTCTCGGTGGCCCTTGGGGGACCCTGGGCCTGTTGGGCATGTGCCCCTGACCCTGTGCTATCTCCCAGCCCCGGGTCCTCTACCGTGAACATGCATGTTCCTGAGGGTCCGTCTGATGGTGGCCCCTGGCTCTGGGCATACCAGTACACCAGGGCAGGAGGCTGAGGACTGGTCAGGGTTGGCAGCAGCATCACTGCCCCCTCCTCCCCCAAGTGTCCAGCGCTCCACCCCACCCACCCCTGCCTGCCAGGAACCACCCACCCCTGCCCACCGGGGACCAAGCTGGACCCCCGTGTCCCCAGGGCCTGAGGATCAGACATTGGCAGAGGCACTGTCCTGCCCCTGCCTTCACCCCAGGGGCCAGCCCGGGCCCCTTTGTCACCACAGCCCAGGGGTGTCTGGGCCTTTCCCCTCCCTGGTGGCAGGACTGAGCACCCAGGTCTGATCGGCCCCCGTGTAGACCCCAGTGTTTGTGCTGCGGTGGGGTAGGTGAACCGAGTGGTGGTTGTGGGTCGGGCCGAGCTTTGCCCGTCAGCCCGGCCCAGTGTTTCTGGTGCCAAGTGACCGTGAGGCGCTGATGACTGCCCCCACCAATGGCCTTGTTGGCCTCCCTGCGAGAGGAGCTTGTCCTCACACTGTCTGTCTGTCTGCTGCTGAGCACGGCTGCAGTCATGTGCCCAGACGCTCCGAGCCAACGAGGGCCAGGACTGAGGCTGCCCAGCACCCCTGCGAGGCTCAGCACCGCCCAGGTCTCCACCTCCACACCTGCACCCACACCCGGGCTCGGGGCCAACTCCTGCGGACGTCTCTCTCTCAAGAGCACTTGGCAGGGTGCTCAGGGCGGGGAGCCCGGCTTTCTCTGTGCTCGCCCTCCCGACCGGCGGGGAGGAAGATCTGAGGTCAGGGACAAGACCCCACCCCAGTCTGGGCAGCCAGTGCCCCCTTGGCTCTCCTGCACCCCCAGCGGGCAGAAGGGGCCTCTCAGTTTCCATAACTGACGAGCCAACCCCTCGGGGTCCGCAGACTCAGGCTTCCTCTCTCGTCACGCCGTTCATTTATCTGGCCAGCAAAGACGCTCTGAGGGGGAGAGCATTGCCCCCCCCATGGGATCCAGGCTGGAACAGCCCGGGGCACCCTGAACGCCCACCCCAAGCCTGGGCAGTAAAGTCAGAAGCGGGCGGCAGCGTTGAACATGGAATCAATCACGAGGGGCTTGGAGAAAGCGCCCCCACCTCCAGGAGAGGGAGGCTGAGCCCAGTGGCTGGCTTGGAGTGGGGAGCAGAAGGGGGGTGGGGGAAGCATGGGGGGGGCGGGGGCTGGGTGGGGTCCGATTGGGCTTGTCTCTGTCTCCACCTTCTGCCTGTCATCTCTCACTAGAGGCAACACTGCAGGCGGGCTCATGTCTGGTGCTGTCTGGCTGCCGCTCTGCCCTCCCACCCCCAACTCCCCTCCTCATTCGGGTGGGGGCACAGGCAAAGGCGCTTTGGTGTGATAAATGCCCCAGGACACCTCCAGGAGCAGGCACCCACTTCCATTTCCTTTATCCCTGAATAAGGTGGAAGGTGCTGGCTGTGAGCCCCGCCCCCCCACATTAGCCGAGGGGGCCTCTGACGCCCACCCACTGGGGGGGATGTGTGCTGGTGAGGATGTGCGTTTACCTATTGGCCTTCTTCTAGGACAGCAGGTTGCATGGGTGGACGTGGCCATGATTTACAGTTTAGTTACCTCCTGGTCTTTCTCTTAGACATGTGTGTGTACACGCGCACACACACAATCACATACATGCACACACTCACACATGCACACACATGTGTGTACACTCGTACACACACACGTACATATACTCACACACACATGCACATACACACATGCGTGCACACACACATACACACACACCTACATGCACACATACACACGGACACACATGCACACACATGCGTGCACACACACGCACTCACACACATACACGTACAGACACATACACATGCACACACACTCACATATGCACCCATGAGTGCACAGACACGTCCACACACATGTACATATATGCACACACACTCACACAAACACAAACATGTACAAACATGCACACACATGCATGCACACATGTACATATATGCACACACACTCACACAAACACAAACATGTACAAACATGCACACACATGCATGCACACATGTACACACATACTCCCACATGCACACATACACACATGTTTGCATATACATACATGCACATGCTCTCTTCTGTCTCTGTCTGACTGTCTGTCTCTCTGTCTCTGTCTCTGTCTCTCAGTATTTCCCTAAACTCAGCAAGGCAGGGATGCCATCCTGGCTCATTTCGCCATTAAAAGCTCATCTAGGAGACCCCACTTGAAGGGCCCCTCTCCTGTTGCACATTCCAGAAGCTGCACTGCTAAAATTCTGGAGCGTGACCACCCAAAGGCCAGGCACCCTGCAGAGCCAGCCACCGTCCCTGTCCCAGGGGAGCCCGTCCCCAAGGACATCGGCTCCTCATTCCAGCTGCTCCCAGAACTTCCTGCGGCCTATCTACCTGAGCTACTCTCTTCCTTCCCCTTTCTCAGAACCTTCCCAGCGCTGAGGCCAAGTCAGCGTCAGGCACAGGAGGACCAGGGGTTTGTGGGACGGTTCCAGGCTTCTGTTTTGGGGATACATCAGTGCTCAGGGCTTCCTCCTGTCTCTGTGCTCGGGATCTCTCCTGGTGGGACCAGGGGGCCCCTGTGGGGTAATTCCTAGACTATCGGGAATGTGGAGGGAGAGAACTGAGCCCTTAGAAGCCCGGGAGCATGGATGCAGCTGGGGAGGAGTTTTTCCTGCTCTTTCGGCCAGGCCCTGTTCCCTCCTCCCAGGCTGACTCTGGGACAAGCCTCACTCCCATGCCCACATGTGCTGGAACCACAGGGCCCAGTTCCTGCTTAACTTGGCCTCATCATTCCGCCGTCGCAATCAATGCCGTTCATTGATCCCCAAACTCATGCTGAGCTCCTGCCAGCCAGCCTGAAGATGATGGTTCAATTACAGTGGTCATCCGAATTGAAACGACACGGCCGGGGGACCTCCCCTTCCCCATCATCCCTGTGCTGACCCCCTGAGAGGGGAGGGTGGGGACAGTGTGTGGTGGCCACGGGGCCACGCACTCTTTGGTAGCAGTGAGAGTATTGGTCTCTGGGGAGGGACCCTCTGGCAGGATGCCGGGTGAGGGAGTACCCATCTGCTCCTGTTTTTTTCAGCTCCGCGGCTGGCAGGTGCCACCCACCTGCCTCAGGACCCCCACAGCCACACCACCATTGCGCTTAACACTGTCTGTCTGTGAACTTAAGATGTGGCCTGCCATGTAAGCAGAGCGTTACTCTTAGCACCATGCTCTAACCCAGTGAGTAACCGGCCACTTCAGAGCGGAACTCTTAGATATGGTGATATCCCTCACTTTCCCATTCCCTATTGCTCCTTTTTTATGGTTTGTTTGGGGGCCACACCCCATGGTGTTCAGGGCTCACTCCTGTCTCTGCATCAGGGATCACTTTTTGAGGTGCTGGGGGGGACCATCTAGTGTACTGGGAATCCAACTCAGGTTGCTCCGCTCAAGGCAAATGTCCTGCCTGCTGTCCTATCTCTCTGGTCCCCACAAATCGTGCGTTTAAGATTTTTTTTTTCAATTTTTATTAGTGAAACACCATGAGGTACAGTTGTAGACTTACAAATTTTTGTGCTTGGGTTTCAGTTATACAATGATCGAGTACCCACCCCTCCACCAGTGCCCATTTTCCACCACCACGGGTCCAAGTATCCCTCCCACCCCCCATTTCCCCCCATCCCAGCCTGCCTCTGTGGCAGGGCATTCCCTTTTGTTCTCTCTCTCCTTTTGGGTGTTGTGGTTTGCAAAAGAGGCATTGAGTGGTAACATGTTTGGTCTATAGTCTACTTTCAGCATGCTTCTCCCATCCTGGGAGGATCCTCCCAACACCCTTTATTTGGTGCTCCCTTCTCTACCTGAGCTCCCTTTTCCCCTAGCATGTGTGGCTGGCCTCCAAGCCATGGAGCAAACCTCCTGGTATTAATCTCGGCCACTCTTGGGTGTTCGTCTCCTATTTTGTTACTTTATATTCCGCAGATGAATGCAATCTTTCTATGTCTATCCCTCTCTTTCTGACTCATTTCGCTTAACGTGATACTTTCCATGTAGTACCACTTTTTTAAAAAAATTTATTTATTTATTGAATCACTGTGGGAAAAGTTACAGAGCTTTCAGGTTTAGGTCTCAGTCATGCAAATATCAAACACATTTCCCTTTACCAATATTTATTTTTTACCACGAACCCCAATAGAACCCCACCTCCCACCCCTCCCAATTTCCTGTGAGGCAGATGAGTTCTAGTTAACACTCTATCTACTTTGACTAGATTCATTGTTTTCGATAAAAGATGCACCATTATTATTTAGAGTTTACCACCCTCCCCCCCCAATCAGACATGCTGAAAAAGCGTTGTGAAATGATTTGCTTTCTACAGCTGGGTTCAGGAATTAAACGTTGTCACGTGGCCGCTATTGCGGCTGCAGTTTTGGATTTCTGCTATTTTACTTATTAACCCTGGAAGTATTTCTACTGAGAGTCAGATAATTAAGAGATTGGTTTCTGTGCTCTGGAGTCGTGGCCGTGCCAGAGAGCCGCTGGTGGGGGGCAACTGGTGACCTCAGTAGGGCGTGAAGGACGGACCGGAAGGCCCCCCTTCCCATGAGGTTTCAGTCGCGCCCCCACCCCCGGCTCATACCTGCTGTCCACAAGGCTCCCATGCGGCCGCCATCTTTCTTTCCAGAGAGGAGAGGGCGAATGGGGCAACACCCTTTCCCCTCCGGGCAGGCAAGATGGCGTGGATCAACGCATAGTCCATTCACTTTTCTGCTCCAAGCTGCTGGTTTTCTGCATTAAGTCCTTGTGCTTCTGGGGCTGTGGCTGTGCCGGAGAGATGCTCGTGGGGGGCAACTGGTGACCTTGGTAGGGCGTGAAGGACAGGCCGGAACGCCCCCCTTCCCATGAGATTTTCGTCGCCCCCAGACCCCCAGCTCATACCTGCTGTCCACAAGGTTCCCATGCGGCCGCCATCTTTCTTTCCTGTAGTACCACTTGTATGTAAATTTCATGACTTCATCTTTTCTAACAGCTACATAGTACTCCATTGTGTAGATGTACCAAAGTTTTTTTAACCAGTCATCTGTTCTCGGGCACTCAGGTCTTTTCCAGATTCTGGCTATTGTAAAGAGCGCTGCAATGAACAAACAAGTGCAGATGTTACTTGGACTACCTGGCTTGTGAAATGGTCCTCTTGGCACTGAGCCTGAGGTCTAAGAGGGTGGAAAGCCACCAGAGGGTCGCTCAAGCTTCTAAAATTTCTTCATCCTGACTTCCCTTTCCTGCCTGAGAAAGTTTGATACTCTCTGGCACATAGGTATCCAGAGAGGTGCACAAATCAAGATCCTCCTGTAACACATCATGAGGGAATCCATGGTAAAAAATTTTTTCAGAAGTTCTGTTACCCCAGGGGCTGGGAAGATAGCAAGGTGTTGGCCTCATGTACAGACATCCCAGGTTGGACCCCCAGCATCACATAAAGTTCCTGGATGCCTGGGTGTGGTCCAAGGGTCACCGGGGGAGCCAACTTCCCCTCCCCCAAATAATAAACAAGAAGATCGATTTCTGGATAGCACAATCCAGGCGTGCGGTTTGTGGACAGCCGATGAGAAGTGTCAAGTCTGTCCCGCACACCACAGGATTCCGTGGGTCTTAGACAGGCCACGGGCCAGATGTTCCCACCCCTGGACTTCAGGATTCTCCTGACCACTCCTGAGGCTTACAGTGGAGCACATGTCCCAGGAGGAATTGTCACAAGAGCATAAACTGGCCTTTGCTCCCAGGGACTCCACGCTGTGTGGCGGGGGCTCTTGGTGACCAGGACCCTGCTGTTCCTTACCAGAGCCCAGATGGAGGTGGGCACGGGGCTGCTTCCCCCTGGGGCCCTGGACTTGGGGTGCTGGGACGTGCGGCCACATGGACCCCATCTCCGTCTCAGTCCTCGTGGCTCCCTCTGTGCGCGTGGCCAGCCCTTCCCACCACAGGCCAAGGACCTCCGCCTCAGTGGTACTTTTCCTCACCTCATCCCACTGCCAACCACCTTCTTCACGATCCGGTGGCACTCAGGGGTCTATCTTTGAATGAGGGGTGGCGGGGCTGTGGGCACAGGACTCAGCCATGGGGTGAGGCCCGAGCCAAGGAGTGGGCCTGTGTCCAGACAAGTGTCCCTTTCGCGGCCCTTCCACCTGGGCAGGAGCGGGGAAGAGCAGGAAGTCCTCTGCTGGCCCGGTCACTGGGCTGACAGGGAGAGAAGTTCTCTTCTTTTTAATTAAAAAAATTAATTATTCATTCATCTGGGAGGGTTAATCCAAGGAGTGCACAGGGAGCCTCAGGGGGAATCCCAGCCATGCTTGAGCCCATGTTGCCTGGGCCCGCAGTGTGTGTATGTGTGTGTGTGTGTGTGTGTGTGTATGGGTCCAAACAGCTGGGAGTCCAGCCCGGGATGCCTCACGCCAACACACACTCAGCCCTTGGGTCTACAGTGTGTGTGTGTGTGTGTGTTGGGGGGGGGTCCACGCAGAGCTGGGGGACTGGCCCTGGATGCCTCACACCAACATGCACTCAGCCCTTGGGCCCGCAGTGTGTGTGTGTGTGTGTGTGTGTGTGTGTGTGTGTGTGTGGTGTGTGTGGTCCAAACAGAGCTGGGAGTCCGTCCCAGGATGCCTCACACCAACACACACTCAGCTCTTGGGCCCACAGTGTGTGTGTGTATGGGGGGGTGGTCCACACAGAGCTGGGGGACTGTCCTGGGCTGCCTCACACCAACATGCACTCAGCCCCTGGGCCCACAGTGTGTGTGGGGGTGCCCAGGCAGAGCTGGGGTCTGGCCCGGGACACCTCACGCCAACATGCACTCAGCCCTTGGGCCTGCAGTGTGCGTTTGTGTGTGTGTGTGTGTATGTGTGTGTGTGTGTGTGTGTGTGTGTGTGTGTTGGGGGGTGTCCACGCAGAGCTGGGGGACTGGCCCGGGACACCTCACGCCAACATGCACTCAGCCCTTGGGCCCCAGTGTGTGTGTGTGTGTGTGTGTGTGTGTGTGTGTGTGGCCCAAACAGAGCTGGGCGTCTGGACCGGGACGCCTCACGCCAACACACACTCAGCCCTTGGGCCCGCAGTGTGTGTGTGGGGGGTCCACGCAGAGCTGGGTTCTGGCCCAGGATGCCTCACGCCAACATGCACTCAGCCCTTGGGCCCGCAGTGTGAGTTTGTGTGTGTGTGTGTGTGTGTGTGTGTGTGTGTGTGTGTGTTGGGGGGTGTCCACGCAGAGCTGGGGGACTGGCCCGGGACACCTCACGCCAACATGCACTCAGCCCTTGGGCCCGCAGTGTGCGTTTGTGTGTGAGTGTGTGTGTGTGTGTGTGTGTGTGTGTGTGTGTGTGTTGGGGGGGTGTCCATGCAGAGCTGGGGTCCGGCCTGGAACACCTCATGCTAACACACACTCGGCCCTTGGAACCGTTTTTCGGGCAGCAACTCTCCCAGATGGAGCTTGGCAGCCTAACGATTCTGTGTGGTTTGGTGAGACACGACCAATTGTGACCCTTTTAACTCAGCCCCCGCCCCTCACCCCTGCGCCTTCCTACCCAATTTCTGGGCATGAGAGAGGAAGGCTACAGCCTCATCATTGCCCACCCTCCCACCCCCCGTCGTGTCTGTGTCTGGGCCCAGGCAGGTAAAGGTTGTTCATCTCAGGAAAAGTCTATTCCACATTCTTTGCAGCCAGGAAAACAGCCCTCCCCTTATTAATTGGGTTATAGTTTAGACTTAAGGACTCAGGAAGAGAGAGCCCTTTGCCGCTTCTAGATTCTTCTTCAGTCTATCAAGTGGACTTTGATAAATCTAGAAAAAAAAATCTGTGAGTAACATTAATATAGCTTTTATCTGGATTTCAGCAGTATGCATCTTTGTGGGGGGTGAGGCAGGGATGTGTGTGTAAACTTTTCCTGGTAAAGGAATTAGATGCTCTTAAGATGTTGGTAAATAGAAAATAATTAAAGGAGAAAAAAGAAATAACCTCATCCCAGAGCATGGAGCTGGGAGCAGTCCCCAAGTACTGATGGGTGTGGCCCCCTAACCCAGAAACTCCCCTTTCCCCCAAAGAAACAACCCCAGATACCATGACAGAGAAATCACGATGGTATTTATATCAAATACCCTGAACTTTTCTCTGGATCATTCTTTCCAAAACTATAATTTTTTAATAATTGGGTGATAATATTTGCAGGAGTGATAGCACAGCGGTAGGGCGTTTGCCTTGTGCGCGGCCGGCCCGGCTGAGCCGGGTTCGATTCCTTCGCCTCTCTCGGAGAGCCCGGCAAGCCACCGAGAGTATCTTGCCCGCATGGCAAAGCCTGGCAAGCTACCCGTGACGTATTTGATATGCCAACAAGTCTTACATTGGATACATTACTGGTGCCCGCTTGAGCAAATCAATAAACAGCGGGAGGACAGTGCTACAGTACAGTGCTAGTGTCCTTATAGTATACTCACCAGGTTGGTTGTAAAACACACGCCCTACCTCTATTTTAGGGCATTTTTGTTCACCTGATCCCAGAGGCTCACACCGCCCCCAGCCACCGTCTCTCCTTGCTCTGCCCCCTTTCAGCCTGCGACAAACTCTGGCGTTGCCCGGTGTTGGCATATCGTGGGCAGGTCCCAGTGGGCAGACGGTGGTGGCCCGTGACTAGTGGATTTCAGCCGGCGCCCTCACCCTGTCTTCTTACTCCACACTCCTCAATGGGAAACCAAGGGAGCAATGTGCACACAGGCCCCATACTAGCCCAGCCGGCTCCGTCCTCACGGTCACCACGGCTGTCCACCGTTCCCAGCACCCACCACGTGGTCTCCACTTGCAGGCAGTGGGCAGAAGTGACGGAGCATCAGGGTTCGTTCTCAGCCCCATGGAGGTGCCACAGGCCTGAGCCGCTGGCCTGGGCTCGCTGCGGCCTCCCTCCTCCTCTCCTCCAGGGCTGGGGCTTCCCTCGAGCACTCGCTCAGGCTGCCTGCTTCAGCCGCTTCTGACTATCTCAAAGGGAGCACTGGGCAGATGGTCACGTGTGGCCCTGTAGATAGTTTGCTGATTTGGGAAGTCTCTTTTTTGCAGGGGCTGGAGCGATAGCACAGCGGGTAAAGCGTTTGCTTTGCATACAGCCAACCTGGGCAAACCCCAGTTCGATTCCTCTGCCCCTCTCGGAGAGCCCAGCAAGCTACTGAGAGCATCGCGCCTGCACGGCAAAGCCTGGCAAGCTCCCCATGACATATTCGATATGCCAAACACAGTAACAAGTCTCACAATGGAGACATTATTGGGCCCACTCAAGCAAATCGATGAACAACGGTAGGACAGTGCTTCTGTGCTATTATTTGCAGGGCGGAGGATGTGAATTGGGGCTACACCCGGCAGTGCTCAGGGCTTACTCTTGTCACAGTGCTCAGTGATCACTCCTGGTAGGCTTGGGACCATCTGGGTGCTGGGGACCGAACCTGGATCAGCCGCATGCCAGGCAAGCACCCTGCCTATTGTACTGTCTCTCTGGCCTCCACGTCTGTATTTTCGATGGATTGAAGTTTGAGTCGGGCCTGGTCTTCTGGGGGCCTGTGGTGGTGACACGACACCCATCACAGCCTCAGAAGGGAGAGTCCTGAGGAGATGGGGTGAATGTTTGTTGAAATTTTCTGTATGTGATGGTGGCGAAACTGAAGGGGACACTCACTGGGGTTTTCTCTGAGGGTCAGGGCTACTGGACACCGGAGAGGCCACATAAAGCAGAGTGTGCCACAGGGGGCCTCAGCTCCAGTCTTTGCAGGTGGGGTGACTTTATCTATCTACCTATTTATTTACGTATCTTTTTAATTTTTTTTTTTTTTGCCTTTTTGGATCACACCTGGCGATGCTCTGGGGTTTCTCCTGGCTCTGCACTCAGGACTCACTCCTGGCAGTGCTCGGGGGGACCAGATGGGATGCTGGGGATCAAACCTGGGTCAGCCGCGTGCAAGGCAAACGCCCTCCCTGCTATACTATTGCTCCATTCCCTGCGGTGTGACTTTCGACAAGTTACTTGCCCTCTCTGTTCCATTGCCTGCTCATCTCGAAAATGTATTCAAACCAATGATTTCCTCAGAGGGCTGTTGTGAGGATTTAATGGGGGAGGTAAGCAGAAAAACAAACTGAAATGGATTAGAAAGAAATCGCAAGATTTCAATACATGGTGGATATTCTCTTTCTTTTCCTTCTGAGGAACAGTCACCACCATAATTTTCATGGTTTCTTTTTTTTTTTTTTTTTTTTTTGCTTTTTGGGTCACACCTGACGATGCACAGGGGTTACTCCTGGCTCTGCACTCAGGTGTTACTCCTGGCGGTGCTCAGGGGACCATATGGGATGCTGGGAATCGAACCCGGGTTGGCCACGTGCAAGGCAAACACCCTACCCGCTGTGCTATCTCTCCAGCCCCATAATTTTCATGGTTTCTTGGTCTTTCTTTTGTCCTGTGGGGAGCTGCCCCAGTAGTGCTGGGGATCACTTCCGGTGACCCTTGGCCAACTGCTCTGGCAGGCAGCATCAGGCCCAGGGAGGTGGTATTTTGAGGGACCACTTGCGTTACCATGGGGTGCCCTCCAGGGACATACCCAGTTGTGTGCCTGAGGCCTTGTGGTACCTGGGGTCCCCCGGGCTGGGCGCTGTGAGACATGCACCCTGACCTCTGCACTAGCTCCCTGCCCTTCTTGGTTTTTCTCATTTGTGTTTTTTAGGCAATCATGCCCAGTAATGCTCAGGGCTGACTCCTGCTCTGTGCTCAGGGAGCACTCCTGCGCTGCTAGGTGCAGGGGATTGAACCCAGGGCGACACCTGAGCCCTCTATTTCCTCTCCATCCCTTCCACCCTCCCTTTCCCTCCCCGTTTTGCCGGGATGCGTTTTGTCTGTTTTGTCTTTGTCTGGGCGAGCAGCCCCACCACTGCTGAGCTCAGGATAATTGCTCGTGGCATCTCTCTGCTCCGCTCTATAAATAGACCACGAGCATTCCCACTCCTGTCGGCCTCCTGGGCATGGCGGCTCAGGACGGGGCAGCTCTGCGCCTTTGAGCCATGCAGCAGTGCCTGTGAGTCGCTCGCGTCCACTCTTGGTTCCGTTTGATCTCAGTGTCTGGCCGAGCGCGCCCCGCCCACCCCAGCTCACACTCAGTCCAGCCCCACTGCATGTGGCTCGTGCCCTGCACATGCCAACACATTTCAGCATTTTTTGTCCACTTCCTGTTTGGGGAGCCATCCTTTTCAGGTCCCAGAATAAAACATGAAATCCTGTTTGGGGGGCTCTGGTTCAGGGATTTAAATATTCCCCCCACCCAGATTACAGAGTCTGGGCACACGTGGGAAGATCATTTTCTTGCCAGTCTGAGCGAGTGAGCCTTTTAGTTGAGATGTTATCTCTGCAGAGATCTCTGCCATGCCCTCTCTGGCCAGGGAAGAGAGAGTTAAGCATGCAGAGATCATTGCAGGTAGCCTGGGTTCGAGCCCCAGCACTGCCCAGCTCCCCAGCCCTGCCTAGAGTCACTCAGAACCCCACCCCACTCCTTTATTTATTTATTTATTTATTTATTTATTTATTGTCTCTACGTTCAGGGAATATGCTTGACCGGGCTCTGGGAACCATATACATGGCGCTAGGGATCAGATTGGGGTTGGCTACAGGTCAACAAGTGTTGTTGTTGTTGTTGTTTTCTTTTTGGGTCACACCCGGCAATGCACAGGGATTACTCCTGGCTCATGCACTCAGGAATTACTCCTGGTGGTGATCGGGGGCCATATGGGATGCTGGGAATTGAACCCAGTTCAGCCGTGTGCAAGGCAAACTCCCTACCCGCTGTGCCATCGCTGCAGCCCCTCAGGCAAGTGTCTTAATCCATGGATGGTCTCTCTGGCTCCTGATGCCACTGTTTTCAGATGCCACTTTTTTTTTTTATAAATGTATTTATTGAATCACCGTGGGAGCAGTTACAAAGCTTTTGGGTTTAAGTCTTGGTCATACAATGATGAAACACCTGTCCCTTCACCAGTGCACATTTTCCACCACCCAACCCCCCCCCCCCCATCCCACACTCTCTTCCTACCTGTGTGGCAGATGATTTCCACATTAACTCTCTCTCTCTCTACTTTGATTACACTCAATATTTCAACACCAGAACCACCATTATTATTTGGGATTTCACCCCACACTCAGATCTGCCAAAAAGGCAACATTAGACAATTTGTTTTCTATTGCTGATTATGAAAGAGCATATGATGTTGTGTGACCAATCTTGGAATTCTGAAATCTTAATAATTAAATCTGGAGGGATTTCTGCCAAAAGCCACTGGGTTCTGGGATTTGTTTTTGAGTCTCTGGGATCATGGCTTAAGCAGCTTGGTGAGTAGCCAGAGGGCCCATTTGTGGGTGGTGATTTGGGGTTTTGTTGGGGGGGGGGGGTGGAGGAAAGGGCTGGCCCCACCCCCATCCCATGAGGCCCTGTGTGTCTCGTCACTGCGGGCCCCTACCTGGCTGTCCATTGGCCTCTGGAAGATGGCGGATCCTGAGTCATCAGGGGGAACAGGTGCAGATACCACTTTTCACTCCATCTGCCCCCTCCAGTCCCCTGGACCCATCACAGATGCATCCACAGGGCCTGGGCAGGAGAAGTTGGACGTCTTGAGTGAGTCCTAAGTCCTCCGTGGGCGCTGAGTGACTCACCGACTGGCCGCTGAGAATTCTCCCTGAATTATCTGTGTTTAAAGAGGACGTGGAGACTCCCCGGGCATTGGGCAGGCAGAGTGTTGGACATCTAATTAAACATCTCATTTCTTTGGTAGGAGTAAGATTTATAGTTGGGGCCACTGTCATTGGCCCCGTCTCTCCCCGAGTGGCAAATCAAGGCAGGATACAGCATTTGCACAAAAGGCGGTTCCAATTAATCACAAAAGGTGATTCCGTTCATCTCTGGGAGACTGAGAGCAGGCAGCTGCAGGCCTGGCCATCAGGTTGGGGTACACTGGCCTCTGCTTGGCCCAGGTGTCGCCTGATGTGCAAACTGGGACAGAGTAAGGTGTCCCCAGCACTGTGCCCACCCCAGGGACTGAGGGTGTGGGTGGCGGTGGGGAAACAGCTGTGGGGGCTGTGGGGGGTGGGGGCTGACCATGCTCCCACCCTGCACGGCAGGTGCTTTGCTTGAGGACAGCTCTGCTGAGACATCCCATGGGGGACTGGGTTTTTCTGGGAGGGGCCTCACACGTGGCTGTCATGCTTGGGGAGGGTTTAAGAGAAGGGGCTGAGGCTACCCGCACTGGCTTAAGCATAAGCACAAGGTTGCCAGGCAACAGGCCAGTGCGGGGCGGGCTCCCACTTCCCAGAGGCTCAGTGCACCAAGCATCCGAGCATCCGATGGCGAGAGGAGGGCTCGGGCCTTTGGAAGCTGCGCCCCCTGAGCTACGCTGTGTGCCCCTCCTCCCTCAGCTGTGTCTCGCCTGGTATAAAGCCCAGATATTCTCAGCACCTAGAGTAGAAGCCGTTGAGAGTGTCCAATGGGATTCCAGACCCAGAGGGTTGTGGTCAGCAGCTTGTGCCCCGCTGAGACTTACCCTGCCTATCTGGTCCAGTTCCCACCGCTCACTGTTTTGGCCACCATGACACCCGTGTGTGGGTGTGCCAGGGAACCAAGGCCACGGCTCCCGATTTTCCATGTATCCCCCTCCTCTCTGCCTATGCTAGTACATCAATTTAGACCGACCCCAGCTTCTCCAGTCATTCTGATTTTGAGTTGAGGGCATGTGGCATCCTCGATTTTAAGCGATCTGCGTGGAAGTAGAAATGCCAGAGGCATGTTTTAAACTTGGAGCAAAGGTCCCAGGATTGGTGATGTAGAGGTCACACACTTCCTGGGAGCAGGACCAGCCACGGGCCACGGTCACACTTTCGTGGCCACGCACCCTTCTCTGCAGATACCCTTGTCTGGGCGTCTGGGGTCCCCTGGGTGTCTTATCCTACCTGGGCACCTCGCAGGGAAAGTCGGGCCTGACACCAGCTCCTCCCTGGAGCGCATCACTCTGGATTTAGTGGAATAGAATAGTCTCCCTAGTCGGAACAGGAAGCAGGCGCGCTCTTCAGCAGGAACTGTGAATGATGGTTGGCCAGATCATGCTCGCGGGAAGGGGCCAGCACTGGTCAGCCAGCAGTGTCGGGCTTGGCTGTGGTCCAGAGAGTAGCAGAGCCTTAATCTTAAGGGGAGGCAGAGGCTGGGATGCTGGGCCTTGAGGAGAAATCCAGAAAAAAGGAAGATTGTGGGAAGATGCTTCCCAAGGTCAGGGGTCGGGGAGGGGATGCAGGCCAGAGTTAAGGCAAAGGGGGAGCCCAGAGCCTGTTCGCAGGTGATGATGCCAGGCATGGCGTGAGACTCGGCTGCAGGAAACAAGAGGCCCGTTGTCCCCACGGACGTCTCTGATGGTGAGCGGGTGTGTTCCTGGCCCACTGAAGTTGCAGGGACGGGCCCAGGTTTTGTCACTGATGCATTCGCATGGCTTAGCATCAGACCTGGTACTTAGGGTTCAGTATTAGCTCAAGGGCACCTTCTGTTTGACCTGGTGGGTGCTTCTGTGTCCAGCACTGTGCAGAGAAACACACACATACACACATGCACACGCACATGTACACACACAAACATATGCACACATAAACACACACACATGCACACATATGCACACAGCACACACACATATACACACATTCACATACATAAACACACATACACATGCACACACATGCACACACATACACACACACATACATACACACATAAACACACACATATACACATGCAGGGGCTGGAGCCATGGCACAGCGGGTAGGGCATTTGCCTTGTATGTGGCTGACCCAGGTCCGATTCCCAGCATCCCATATGGTCCTCTGAGCACTGCCAGGGGTAACTCCTGAGTGCAGAGCCAGGAGTAACCCCTGAGCATCGCTGGGTGTGACCCAAAAAGAAAAAAAAAACAAAAAAACAAAAAAATACCCACATATACACATGCACATATACACATACTACACACATGCCCACACACAAATGCAGACATACATGTACAAACATACATACACTGCACACGTACGTACACTGGCACCTGAGTCCTCAGTGTGGCTGTGACTCGCCCTGCGAACTCCTGCCTGGGCGCTTCAGAGCGTCGCCCCTCCAGGGCCCGTCCCCGTCTCCAGGGCGACAGGGGTGGTGGGGCTGGAGGCCGGAGCCTCTTGTCCACCACGTGGCCCTCGCCATTCTGCCTCGACTGTGCCCCTGCTTTCTCTCCTGATGCCCACAGGTGCAGGTGACAGAGCCCCGAGAGGGTGGAACTGTCCCTGCAGAGCCCTGGGTAGGGGTGGCGGGTCCCACACAGGGACGCTGCAGGCTGACAGCGTGCGCTACCACTGGGCGTTGGACTCAGCATGGGTGAGCACTGGGGTTTCTCTGAGCCTCCGGGCCTCAGTTTCCCGCCCCGGAACAGAGGCGAAGATCAGAGGTGGTGCTTTCGGGCACTCTGGGCGGGGGGGGGGGTTGAGGAGGAAGCTGGAGAGATCTGGGGAGTCGAGGGCCCCTGGGGGACAGGCGCTCCCTCTGTCCAGGAAGCCGGAAGGAAGGTGTGGCTGGCGGTTGGGACTGTCCTGTGGCCGCTGCCCCCACCCCACTCGCTGGAAGCTCCCCCAGGGACCTGGGGGCCTGGAGATCTCGCCAAGGGGATGGCAGGAGCAGAGGAGGGGGCTGGGGAAACAGCATCCTTAATTCACCTATTACCAGCATTTCCTGTAATTAGCTGGAAATTGATGGATGCTCTATTAGATTAGAATGAGATGAAAAAATTGACAGAAATCCCAAAGTGAGTGGAAGAAATACACGCTCCGTGTTCTCATTAAGGAGGAAATGATCTTCCCTGAGGTGGGGGATGTGATGGGTGGTCTCTCCCCACCCCCAATTCTGTTTTATTCCAGGCCAGAAACCCCCGCCAAGAGGTTTCCAACCCCCACCTCTCCCTGGTGCTCCCCCCACCCAGTAGCTGGGGTCCCCTGGGTGTTTTATCCCACCTGGGCACAGCTCCCAGCCCTCCTCAGAGCTGGGACTCTCCCAGACAACGACGCCGGGAGTGTTCTGGAAGGATGCCTGCTGGTGACTTGTGCACAGGAACCCGAGAGGAAGTATATGGGAGGGAGGGAGGGAGGTAGCCATGGGGGGAGGGGGTGGGAGAAGGCACTAGAATGAAGAAAGGGAGGGGAGGGCAGAGTGAGAGTACAGTGGGAGGGTGTTGCCTTGCACCAGCCGACCCGGGTTCGATCCCGGCATCCCATATGGTCCCCTGGGCACCGCCAGGAATGATTCCTGAATGCATGAGCCAGGAGGAACCCCTGAGCATCGCCGGGTGTGGCCCAAAAAGCAAAAAAAGGGAGTGATGAACAGCCCCCAGAAAACACCACCTCCCCGAACCTCAGCTTTTGCTTTGTCACGAGGGGTGGCAGGCGGAGTTGGCTGGTCTAGAGATGCTCCAGGCCACGTGTCTGCCTGCCAGCCACGTCAGTGCCACGCGTGTCTCTGCCTTTAGAGCATAGACCCTGCTCCCCCTTCCCCTGGAGGTGATGCCTTAGCCTCCCCCTCACCCCCACCCCCACCCCGGCTTTCTTTCTTTCTTTCTTTCTTTCTTTCTTTCTTTCTTTCTTTCTTTCTTCCTTCCTTCTTCCTTCTTCTTCTTCTTCTTCTTCTTCTCCTTCTCCTCCTCCTCCTCCTCCTCCTCCTCTTTCTTCTTCTTCCTTCTTCTTCTTCTTCTTCTTCTCTTCTTCTTCTTCTTCTTCTTCTTCTTCTTCTTCTTCTTCTTCTTCTTCTTCTTCTCCTCCTCCTCCTCCTCTTTCTTCTTCTTCTTCTTCTTCTTCTTCTTCTTCTTCTTCTTCTTCTTCTTCTTCTTCTTCTCCTCCTCCTCCTCCTCCTCTTTCTTCTTCTTCTTCTTCTTCTTCTTCTTCTTCTTCTTCTTCTTCTTCTTCTTCTTCTTCTTCTTCTTCTTTATTGAATCACCATGAGATAGTGACGAGCTTTCATGTTTGGGTTACAATCACACACCGATCAAACACCCATCCCTCCACCAGTGCACATTCCCCACCACCAATATCCCCGGTATACCCCCCCTTTCCCACCCTCCCCCTGCCTCCATGGCAGACATGATTCCCCATACTCTCTCTCTACTTTGGGGCACTGTGGTTTGCAATACAGACACTGAGAAGTCATCATGTTTGGTCCTTTATCCACTTTCTGCACACGTCTCCCGTCCCGACCGATTCCTCCAGCCATCATTCTCTTAGTGATCCCTTCTCTATTCCAGCTGCCTTCTCCCCTTTGCTCATGAGGCAGGCCTCCAGCTATGGAGGAATCTTCCTGTCCCGTGTACCTACTACCTCCCGTCTTCTTGACCAACTCCAGAGTGATGTTTGGGGCCCACAAAGCCCCATCCACGAAGAGCCACCAGCTGCATGAAGGTTTGACACCTTTCGAGTATCCAGCCGGGTGACCCCCCTGGTGCCTGGCGATGGCAGGGGGTGGATAGCGATGGAGGCCCATAACCGTTGGCCAAAGCCTCGGGCGCCCCACATACTGGCGAGCAGAGCTGAGCTGTGCGGCTCCCGCCAGAGAGCCAAACCAGAGAACCGAGGCTGTGCGGGTTGGTTTGGGTTCGGGGACCACACCCAGCGGTGCTCAGCGGTCACTCCTGGCTCCGTACTTGGTGATCACTCCTGGTTGGTCTCAAGGGACTGTATGTGTTGTTGGGAATCAAACCTGGGTATGTGTGAAGCCCCGCCCCCACCATGCCATCTTGGGCCCCTGCGGCCTGGGAGCGGGCATTGCATTTCTCCTGCAGAGATGAGTTCTTAGAAGGTGGTTTTTTATTTTTTTTTAATTTTTTTAAAAAATTTTTTATTAGTGAGACATCATGAGGTCCAGTTGTAGAATTACAAATTTTTGTGCTTGGGTTTCAGTTATACAATGATCGAGTACCCGTCCCTCCACCAGTGCCCATTTCCCACCACCACGGATCCCAGTATCCCTCCCACCCCCCATCTCCCATCCCACCCTGCCTCTGTGGCAGGGCACTCCCTTTTGTTCTCTCTCTCTCTCTCCTTTTGGGCACTGTGGTTTGCAAAAGAGGCATTGAGTGGCAATCATGTTCGGTCTATAGTCTACTTTCAGCATGCTTCTCCCATCCTGGGAGGATCCTCCCAACACCCTTTATTTGGTGCTCCCTTCTCTATCTGAGCTCCCTCAGAAGGTGGTTTTTATCGGAGGCACCTGCTCAGCTTCTGGGGTGCAGAGGAACCCACTGTACCCCACCTTCTCCCTCGGAATTCTGAACTTGTAGGTGGGTTGCTGCCAAGACTCTGGCCAGCTCTGGTACAGGCCAATTATGGGGAATGATTCGGCTGCCTCCTGGTGCTTGCTGTCCCCTGGGCAGCCTCCTGCTTCTGGTCCCTGAGTCAACCCCAGTCAACAGGCTTCCGGAAGGCACCGCTCCAAGCGGGCTCCATCCCCAGCCCAGACTCTGCTCGGCAAACTCTCCTGCAACCGCACCGAGGGCTGAACGCGACGCATAATTAAGTGTTGACTGAAAAAAGCCAGCGAACAGGGCCCTGGGGAATGTGTCAGAGAGCCTGGCGCGTCTCCATGGCGACAACACGGAGCGGCAGGACAGCACAGACGCTCTCAGAGGCGCCCGCTGTCAAGGTGCCACACAGCCCTGCGTCCCGGGCATCCTCTGCCGGCCCACCCTCTCCACATAGGCACCCGCTTTTCAGGGGTTTCTAAGTGTCCTGAGCTCTGGCCCGTGGCAGACTCTGGCCCGTGTGGAATTGCTTCTGTGCACGGGGGGCAGAAATGATGGGCAGGTTTTTCCCGACCCATCCTGGGCACGAGGGGACTGCGCTCCCATCACGCCCGGCAACCTCCTTTAGTCTGAGCTGGAGGTGCCCGTGCACCATGCCCTGCCATCAGGACAGCCCGCCCTGGCCTCTGTGGCCACTTCTGGACCCTCTTTCTCTCTGGGGCTTCATCACTTGTGAGCGAGCCACATGTCAACAGGCCAGGGCAGGCTCCTGGACCAGCTAGTGGTGTGGTTCTCCTTTGGCGCCGTCAGAGACCACCACAGCATCAGCAGAGGGGCCAGAGGCCAGTGTGGGCATCAGAGCTGGGCAGAGACCCCTAGAGGAGCCCACAGACCTCTGGTTTAACCGGCTTCGTGCGTGGGAGTTGGATGCCCCCCCAGACCCAGAGCCATGCTGCGCACTCAGGAGGGTGGGCCCATGCAGGGGGCTCCCCTGCAACAGGGACACCTGTGTGGTTTGTGTGGTCGTTTCCCCCCCCCCCCCGGGACCGGCCCAGGCGCCCCCAGGACTGGATCCTGGCTCTGGGTGGCCTTGGGCATCAGCGCTACCAGTGGAGGCATCCCGGGTCGGGAAGAGCGTGCGCTGTGTAATGCTCCCCTCTGCTGGGAAGAGCAGGTATTGCCACAGAAGGACCAGCCTGAGCCGCACCTCAAGGGGAGATGCCCTAAGGTCAGGGCTTGGAGGGGTCGCTCGCCCGGTTCATAAGACCCCCATAAAGACCCAGCAGGAGGGGTTCTGGGGGCCTTCTGGCGGTGCAGGGAGAGTGGGCCCCCAGCCCCTGCCCCAAACAAATCTACCTCTGCTTTTGCCCGGCTGCCATCCCGAGTCAGGCCTGTCATGTACCTGCAAGGTCACGCGTTTCTCGGTAATGTCAAAACTGCTCTGGCAAGTGACCTGGGCTCTTCGGATGGGATGGCCAACACAAGCCTGCCCCTAGATTCCAGGGCCGGGCTGGAGACACCTCGAAGCGCCGAGCCTTTCAGGGTGGAAGCGGAAGCTGTTTCCAAATAGATGGTCCCAGAACCGAGTTGGTGTGCGGCATCCCCTAGCTGGGGTGCAGAACGGCAGGTTGGTGTTGGGACTGAGCCCCCAGCTCCCACCGCCACACAGGTCGGAATGGGGTCCCGGAAGACAAAGATGCTGCAGGAGGTACTGCTCTCGTATCGCTGCATCATAAATAGTCATTCCTTCGTGCATTTTATTTTCCGAAGAATAATGTACTTAATTTCCTTAGTGCCGCGACAGAAACATGGAAGACGCTAAGTAAGTATGAATAATGTAAAAAAAATTTGTATGGAAGAAGAAGAAAGGAGGAGAGGGCTCCTTGGGGGAAGAGGAATAACCTAGTAGTGGTTGTTTCATGTACGATCTGTCCAACTTTTATCGTTCTTACCAGGTAGGCTGTGAGGCGCTTTTCTCAAGCATTGGTACATGAAGGCTGGGAGATAGTACAATGGTTAGGGCACGTGCACAGAATGTGGCCGACCCTGGTTTTCTTGGTGGCACCATATGACCCCCACCCTCACCCCCAGCATCACTGGGTACTGTCAGGATGGCCCCAGGGAGTCCCTGCGCTGTAGCACCCTAGAAACACCTCACCAACTGTGTGCAGCTAAACTGACTGAGAGTCACTGGTGGGGCCTGGGACCCCCTGAGCGCCCCTTGGGAGCTGCCAAAGTCATTTAGAGAATATTGGGGAGGGGTTGGGCTGCACCCGACGGTGCTCAGGGCTCACTCCCGCCTCTGTCCTGGGGGACCCTATTGGGTGCTGGGATTGAACCCAGGTTGGCTGTAAGCAGGACACTCGCCCTAACCCCCGTGCTATTCCCTGGCCCTAGAATGACTTTTAGATAAACCAAATATTAGGTTTTAATCTCCCAGAAGGCCCACTCGGAGAAATGACGTAAGATGACTTAGACGGCTCCCAAAGGTAGAGTCTTTTTACTGCGAGGAAACCGAGAGACACAGAAGGGGAGAAACACTGGCCTTACCCTCCCCGGCCTCTGAGGTGCTCCCTGTCGATACGCCTCTGATTTTCGCTCTGCCTCGGCCCCGCCTTGTTCACTGGCACATGTGAAGGTCCCAGGCCCGCTCGCTCAGCCAGCAAGCCTGTTGATCCGCGCTCCACTCCCGCCATTCCTAAGCTCTCCATAGGGACAGCACAGAATCACCAGTGAGGTTCTGGCATCACGGTTGCACAGTGGTCTGCAAAGTCCAGTGTGGACTTTTCCCACCCGGGAACTCCTGGTCCCAGAAGGCTCCGTCTCCGGAAACGCGTCATGTGTGCACAGAGTTCACAAAATTTGCCCAAGCAGTTGCAGTCCCGAACTTGTCCATGCAGTTAAGCACATGTCAGCATTTAGACAACATGGCGCCAAAAATGGAGCCTGGCCACGTGCCCGCATCACCGACCTGGACACTGCACAGCTGAAGGGGACGCTGGGCTGTGGACAAGAGCCTGAGTACAGGGCATGGCAAATGAGGGGAGGACGGTGTGGTCAGGGCGTGGGGTGGCCCCTGTGGGGAACTCAGACTCCCCTCGGGAGAGCAGTGCTCCACTGAGATCTGGGAGGGGTAGGCTCAGGAACATTCCAGAAGGAGGATCCTGTGCAGAAGACCCGGTGCCAGAGAGCAGAGCAGAGGCCTGGGGCGGGTGGGCAGGGGCCAGGCTGTGCTGGAACTGGAGGACCAGAAGCCCTTCCTGTTCCTGAGAGCCACGGGCAGTTGGGGAAGGTGGTGCTCACGGCTGACTCTTGGCTCTGTGCCCCGGGGCCGCTCCTGGTGGATTTAGGGGCTATATGTGGTGCCCAGGTTCCAACCCGGGTTTGCCAAGTGCAAGCAAGCACCCTGCCCCCTGGACTATTGCTCCTGGCAAAAGTTAGGGAAGGATTTTAAGCAGAGGAATCATGGGGCTGGGCTGGCATTTAAAATAAATCATGTGGGGCTGGAGCGATAGCACAGCGGGTAGAGCATTTGCCTTGCACGCAGCCAGCATGGCCGATACGGGTTCGATTCCCAGCATCCCATATGGTCCCCCGAGCAATGTCAGGAGTTTTCCTGAGTGATTCCTGAGTGCATGAGCCAGGAGTAACCCCCGAGCATCGCCGGGTGTGACCCCAAAAGCAAAAAAAATAAAATAAAATAAATCACGTGACGGCACTGGGGTGGGGGGGGAGAGAGGGAGGGAGAGAGAGAGAGAGAGAGAGAGAGAGAGAGAGAGAGAGAGAGAGGAGAGAGGAGAGAGACAGAGAGGGGAGAGAAAGAGGACAGAGGGGGAGAGATAGAGAGACAGAAAGAGGAGAGAGGAGAGAGAGACAGAGAGGAGAGAGAGGGAGGGAGGGAGAGAGAGAGGGAGGGAGGGAGAGAGAGAGAGAGAGAAGAGAGACAGAGAGGGGAGAGAAAGAGGACAGAGGGGGAGAGAGAGACAGAAAGAGGAGAGGAGAGAGGGAGAGAGGAAGAGAGAGAGAGAAGAGAGAGACAGAGAGGGGAGAGAAAGAGGACAGAGGGGGAGAGAGAGACAGAAAGAGGAGAGAGAAGAGAGAGAGAGGGGAGAGAGAGGGAGAGAGGAAGAGAGAGACAGAGGGGAGAGAAAGAGGACAGAGGGGGAGACATAGAGAGACAGAAAGAGGAGAGAGGAGAGAGAGACAGAGAGGAGAGAGAGGGAGGGAGGGAGGGCTGGAGAGAGAGAGAGAGAGAGAGAGAGAGAGAGAGAGAGAGAGAGAGAGAGAGAGCGCTCCCTGGGCTGGAGCTCCCACTTTGCATGCAGGAGGCCCAGGACTTGATCTCTGACATCACAGTCCTTTGAGCAATGCCAGGAGCGACCCCCACCTCCACCTCCAGTACAGAGCCCCTGGGCACTGCCGGGTGTGAGTCCAGAACCAACCCAACCCAAATTATGCCTTTTCCTTCCTGCATGCTGGAGTCTGCCCTGCAGTGAAGATCTGAACGGGGACCCCTGGAGTCTCCCTTTGCACCTCTGCTGTGTAATGCTGCCTCCCTGGGGGGCGAGGCGTCCCAGGCGCATCCTCTGGAGAGTGCAGTTCCCTTCTCCCGCGGGCAGGAGGCGACCCAGAGCCCGAGGGGGGCTGCAGCCTTCAGCCCAAGACCCCAAGCAGCTGAGCCGCCCCTGGCCCTCCCGTCTCTCCCCTGCAAGTGAGGAACGGACTCCCAGCCTGTGAAGCTGGTGAGCAGTCAGGCCTCTTGCATCCCAGCGGGTGTCAGGGTGTTTATTTGCTAACGCTCTAAGGTGGCCCAATAAAGCCGCGGGTCTGCCCCTAGCCCGCCCCTGCCCGGTGCCCAGCTCCGCGGGGAAGCGAGGGGGGCCTTCCTCGGGCACCGAGCGTGCAGCGCGCGGGAGACCCACTAGGGGGCGCCAGTTCCCAGCGCTGCAAGGGCAGCGCCTGCGGTGGTGGTGGAGGAGGAAGAGGAGGAGGAGGAGTTGGAGAGTTCCCGGGAAGAGCCACGTAGCCGCTGCTGGGGTGGGGACGAGCGGGACAAGCCATAGGGTGGGTTGGCGGGACCCGGCGTGACAGCGGCTCCCCAGGCTAGAGCATCCTCTGGGAGTGCTCCCAGTGCAGTGCTCCAGGGAGCCTGAGCCTGGGGCTCCCCAGTCCCCTGCGGGCCCCCCGGTCCCCAGAGACTCCCCCAGTCCTCCGAGGCTCCCCCGGTCCCCTGAGGCTGCCCCGGTCCTGTGCGGGTCCCCCCATCCCCTGAGGCACCTCCCCCCCCAAATCCTTGTTGCAGTGTTTGATTTTACACACGGAAGTACCATCTGCCTAGACAGCACCGGGCGCTGCACACACAGCAAAATTCTGAGCCATCCCACAGGCTCCCTATGGCCCTGCCGGCTGTGGGGAGTGGGTGTGTGTGTGTGGGGGGGGGGGTGGCCATTTCTTGGGGTGCACGTCTGATTGCCTGGCAGAGCCGTGCAGCACGGTTCACTCGAATCAGTTTTCTTTACCCAAGTTGGAAGTTAAGCAAAAAAAAAAAAAAAAGCCTGTTTTGGTGAGCAGGAGAGCTAGTGAAGTGGGCAAGCCACTTGTCTGGCATGGGGCTGACCTGGGTTCAATTCCTGGTACCACATATGGTCCACCAGCACTACCAGGAGTGAGTGATCCCTGAGCACAGAGCCAGGAGCACTGAGCTCTGCTGGGTGTGGGTTCCCCCCCACCCCAAACAATGTTGGTGAAATGTTGGTCATCTCGTCTCCTGGAAGCCGGGTGAAACTGAAATATTTAGAAGGCAGCAAAGCTGGCTCAGTCGCAAAGCTGAGTCTCTGGGACCCAGCCTTGCTGCCACCTCCTCCATTCTGGACAGCTCTTCCCCTGGTGAAACACCGGCTCCAGCAAACATCACCGGAAAATTGGTCCACCCTCTGCCTAGCAAAAATTTTAGGACAGAATCTCACTGGCTCCGAGAGGGTCAGGTGACAACCATGGACCAATCCCAATGACTCTGACCATGGGTTTGAATGATTGGCTAAGTACCTTGCTAAGTATCTACAGCTGGAACCAGAGGTGTCTGGGCCAGGGTGGGAGGCAGGACAGGGTGGGAGCTGGGGGGACAGCCAGCCGGCCAGCCACACGTATAGCTGCACCTACCCTGCCTGTGGGATGAAGAGGCATCCAAAAAGTGAATTGCATGAACCACAACACCCAATAAGAGAGAGAGAAAACAAAAGGGAATGCCCTGCCACAGAGGCAGGGTGGGATGGGGAGGATGGGGGCGGGGGAGGGATACTGGGAGCACTGGAGGTGGAGAACGGGCACTGGCGGAGGGATGGGTACGCAATCGTTGTATAATTGAAACCCAAGCACAAAAATTTGTAAGTCTACAACTGTACCTCAAGATGTCTCACTAATAAAAATTTTTTAAAAAAGTGAATTGCATGGCAGATGATAAGAAGCTCAAGTGACTCAGAGAACCAGAAGGGGGGTTATCTGTTTCATAGTAACCTCCAAGAGGTGAATTAGGAATTAAAGGAGGAAATTTGGGGGCAGCGAGAATTACGCATCATCAGGGAATGCTTGGAGGCGAGTCATGGGAAAGGGTGGCCAGGCCAGGTGGGCGCTTGGTCCAGGAAGGATTTTTTAGGTACTCCTGACCATCCCCTGCCTCCCATCACACACACGAGTGTTTCTTTACCTGACGAAAAGGACTTGGCAGCTGACGTTGAGAGTGTTTCTCCTACTTGATGACTGTGGGTTGGACAGTTCTCAGCAACCATGGGACTTCCTTCTCCTCCCGGAAGTTGGAACAGATGAGAAGGAAGTTAGCACCTCCGGGGCCAATGGTCAGATAAAAGCTCTTCCTGCCGCTTCAGGTTTCGGGGCATTCGAGGAAAGAATGTGTAGTTTGAGTCCAGACATACCGAGATTCTTTTTTTCTTTTTTCTTTTTTCAGCGGAGAACCAGGATTGGAAAGCCTTGGCAATTGCGGGTTAAGTGGCCACTCGTTTCAGCACCACTGGGGTGTTCAATAAAAATTCCAGAATCCCTTTGAACCCAAAGGCAGTGAGACGCTGCAAGCATCAAGCACAAGTCCCCTCTCAGCCTGCGCTGCATACACCCTTGACCCGGGGCCCAGCGGCTGAGGGGGTCGGGCGGGGGACAGAATCTGAGGAATGCAGGAGTGGACAGACCTTTAGGGATTTGAGCTTCTGCTCAATAGCCTTTCTGTTCCTCCCTCGCTCCCTTCCAGACTTGGCTTTCTGCTTCTCGGCTTGCTTTGATATCCGTTGCATGTGGCCAGGTCTGCCCCAGGCCAGTGCAGGGGGTGTGGGGAGGGTGTGTGTGTGTGTGTGTGTGTGTGTGTGTGTGTGTGTCTGTGGGGGGGAGACCGGTGTACAGCAGTGTTATTTAGAGTGGATACATGATGGTGATTTGGTGGGGAAACACACACACACACATGCACACACACACACGCACACACACACACACATGCACACACACACACACACACACACACACACACACACACACCAGAAACCAACTTGAATTCTTGGCTTTCCCCAGCCCAGGCCCTGCTCCCACATTTTAGATGAAGCGTCTGAGCCTGTGGTTCGCGAGTAATTTTAGGGTGTTTATAGAACTCAGAGCGGCGAGATTTCCAACTGCATATTAACACGTTTGTGGGTATTTTCAGCGGAGGGCTCGATGACTTTCGCGTGATCTCAGGGTGGCTTGGGATCCCGAGAAATAAGCCGGTGCCACCCTGTGCACCAGCCTTCTCCCCAGGGACCAGGTTTATTCACAAAGATGCCTTAGGGAGAGCTCGGAGGGGACTTACTTCCGGTCTCACGGTTTTAGCAAATATAGCTAAAAGGGGGGGAGGGGGGAGGGAACGGGGTGGGGGAGGGCAGGGGAGCCTGCCACTCCAGCCCAGCACCTTGCCTGGGCCTTAGGGTCAGAGAACTATGAAAGGAATTTGTTTTGCTGAGTAATTTCGAGGAACTTGAGCTGTGTCTCTGGGGGAAAGGGAAAAAAATCTACCCAGCCGTCCGGTGCCCCTTGGCACAGCCAGCCTTCCTCCTACCTGGATGTCCCCCCAGCCACGTGGGAACAGCTGTTACCCTGCAGACGATGGGTGGTCCCGGACGGGGGTGCCTGCCTTTAGAAGTCAAGGCTCATCACCAGGGCCATCTTTAATAGGTCTCTCTGTTGAACAATGGTTTTCTGGCCCTCCCCGAATGCGATCACAGCTGTTTCATTTTAGCTAATGCAGCATTTCAGGCAATTAAAGCCGTATTCCTCTATGGCTATTTATTTCACCAAGTCGTTCTCACTGCATTGTCAGGAAAGAATTCTTTGGGACTTGCAAAGTTGAAACAGAACCTCAGCTTCCCTCCTTCTAAAATAGCCATCCTCCCCCCCCCCCCCCCACACACACAACTTCTGCCAGCTGTTGCTTCTTTGTTGCTGTCTCCTAAGGATGTCAACTTCTCATCTCAAAGAGTTGAGTTCCGAGGGGGAGAAATAAGATTTATTCTGGAGAGTAAGCGTTCTGGTAGACTGTGAACCAGATCTTTCAGCAGTGAGGCTATCTGCAGTCGGAGGGCTAATGTTGGAATCTGACACCGTTACCAAAGCAAAGCCAACACGATTTGTCCATGGCTGTAAATTTGTCAATGAGCAAAACGTGGGATGGATGGATGGTTGGGGGGGGGGGGGGCGGTGCAGCTCCCTCGCCTTTCTTCTTGATGCTCCACTCTGTGATTATTCAGTCACTCAGTAAATGTTTGTTGAGCAGCTACTATGTGTCAGGAATGGCAGACAAGATGGGTCCTCTCCATGACCTTATTCCATTTATAGCATTTCTGGAGAGACCGACAAGGAACAAACTGAAAAACAACCAACCAGCCAACCAACAAAAAAACGCAGCAACTAATAAAAGAATTTTGATTGTGGCATGTGCTAGAAAGGACGTAAATAAGGGGCTGAAATAGAAAAGAATTGGGAAAGGAGGTCATGTTAGCTAAATGCATATATATATGTATATGTATATATATATATCCATCAGGATGTCGGAGGGCAGTCATCTTGGTCTTGTAGTTGGTGAAGGACAGGCGGGCATTACGAATGCTTTTCCCGGCTTCTGCCACCTCTACCAGCACTGCTGCTCTCCTGTCTTTGAGGTCATCCTTGATTGCTTTTCTGCACTGTTTTGCCAGCTCGGAAGAGAGTGGCTTGGAATGCCTTCAAGAGTGTTGAAGAAATAACTAAGAGGACAAAGAACCTCCAGCTCCGAGCACATCTCTTCGATTCCACTGTTCTTTCTGCATGAACATATGCCTCAGAGACCTGGGCCCTATGAAAACAGGATGAGAACGCTATTCGGGTCTCTCAAAGAGGAATCGAAAGAGCTATGCTTGGAGCATTACGCTTCACTCAAATGAGAGATAGAATCCGGAGTTCCGACCTCCGTCAACGCTCAAGAATCAGGGGCGCTGTCTCATTTGCCAAGGCATCAAAAATCAGATGGGCTGGACACGTAATGAGGTTTAGAGACACCGCTGGACTGGAGCCATTTCTGACTGGATTCCACGGGACGTCAAAAGATTGTGTGGACGCCCACCTACAAGATGGTCAGACTTCTTCGTCAAGACCCTGAATGATTGGTTTGAGGCTCTGCATGTTCCTAGAATGAGCAGATGCCATTGGTCTATGCTAGCATGCAACAGGGATGAATGGAGACACTACTGGCACCCACTCGAGTAAATCGATGAGTAACAGGGTATCAAGTGAGATATATATATATATATATATATATATATATATATATATATATATAGCAAGCCAGGAAGAGTGGGCTGGAGTGTTTGTCTGGATGCTTAAGGTCAGATCCCCTGCACTGTGTGTCTTTAAAAGCCCAGCAATGCTGGTGTCGCCCCGGTGGCTCCTAGCACCACCAGCCGGCCCAGGGGACAGGTGAGAAGGAAAGTCCATCTCTTCAGGTGAGCAGGGGAAGTGCACAGATGGCCAAGAAAACTGCCCCAGCAGGAGCTGTGGGGTGGTGGCTCGCTGGCAGTGGACAGGCACGGCTGAGAGAGAGGGTGCTTGCGATGTTCGTGTTTGGAGAATTGAGTGTTGGGCTCTTGCCTTCCTGAGTTGTGGGTGGGACTGAGATCATGTGGGCAAGGTGATTGCCAACTCCCCTATGCTGCTTTGTGAGAAAATAAACAGGGATGAGTGAGGGCACGTGCCCTGCACACCGCTGACCCTAGTTCAGCCCTGCAGGACCTTCTGCTTATGGCTGGGTACAGTCCTGGATTCCTCTGAGGGCTGCTGGGGTGTTCCTGGGAGAGAGAGAGAAAGGGAGAGAAAGAGAGAGAGAGATGTCTAGGTGGGCGGGAGGTTAGGGACCAAACACGAGTGTCAACTGATCCTTTCCCCCAAGTCACATGTTGAAGTGATGGTATTTGGGGGTATGGTGCCGCCAGCAGGTCAATCTGTACCTGTGAGGTGAGTGCATCAGCAGCCTCATGGCGCCTTCAGACTTCCAGATACCCCAAAATTGCTGCTGTGCCTTTGGCCAGACCCCAAAAACTTGGGGCAAAGTTTACCAAGAAAGTAAACGGCCAAAAGTTAGGTATGTGGGAAACACACCCACAAACCACCTCCGGCTCAGCTATATAATTGGAGGCAAGTCCTCTTTGGTTCCTGATTGAACTGCTTAATGGACATGATCCCAGAGACTCAGAAACGAATCTCAGAACCCAGTGGCTTTAGGTAGAAATGCGTCTGGTCTCTGCAGTAGGCTACCGGTGCTGGGCCAACCCAGGTGGGAATAGGTTTCGTGCCTTGGCTTGTTCCCCCTGGTGGCCCAGTGGCCGCTATCCGTCTGAGGCCACTGGATAGTCACATTTGGGCCCCCAGTGACGAGACACACAGGGCCTCACGGGATGAGGGTGAAGCCGGGCTTGTCCTCCCCACCCCAACAAGACCCCAAGTCATCGCCCACGAATGGCCTCTCTGGCTCCTGATCAAGCTGCTTAACGGCCATGATCCCAGAGACTCAGAAACAAATCTCAAAACCCAGTGGCTTTTGGCAGAAATGCACCCGGACTCCACAGTACGTTACTGTCGCCGGGCCACCCCAGGGAGGAAAGGGTTGTCCCTCCGCCTGCTCCCTCTTGGCGACTTGGTGGCTGTCATCCTCCAGAGGCCATTGGACAGTCAGGCTTGGGCCCGCAGTGACGAAACTTGTTGGGTCTCACGGATGGGGGGGGAGGTGGAGCCGGGCCTGTCCTCCCCATCCTATCGAGACCCCAAGTCATCGCCCACAAACGGCCTCTCTGGCTCCTCGTCAAGCTGCTCAACGGCCTTGATCCCAGAGACTCAGAAACAAATCTCGAAACCCAGCAGCTTTTGTCAGAAATGTGTCCAGACCCTGCAGTAGGTTACTGTCGCCGGGCCACCCCAGGGGGGAATGGGTGCTGTCCCTCTGCCTGCTCCCTCTTGGCGACTTGGTGGCTGTCATCTTCCAGAGGCCATTGGACAGTCAGGCTTGGGCCCGCAGTGAGGAAACTTGTTGGGTCTCACGGGATGGGGGGGGGGGAGGTGGAGCCGGGCCTGTCCTCCCCACCCCAACGAGACCCCAAGTCATCGCCCACGAACGGCCTCTTTGGCTCCTCATCAAGCTGCTCAATGGCCATGATCCCAGAGACTCAGAAGCAGATCTCTAAACCCAGTGGCTTTTGGCAGAAATCCCTCCAGATTTAAGTGTTAAAATTTCAGAATTTCAAAACCACATGGCCCTACTGCAGCCACACGACATCATATGTTATTCATAACCAGCAATAGAACACAAATTGTCTATTCTTGCCTTTTCAGCAGAGCTGAGTGTTGGGGTAAAATCTTAAATAATGGTGGGTCTGGTGTCGAAATAGTGAATGTGATCAAAGTAGAGAGAAAGTAATGTGGAAATCATCTGCCCCACAGGCAGGGGGAGGGTGTGGGATGGGGGAATACTGGGGTTTTTGGTGGTGGAGAATGGGCACTGGTGAAGGTACGGGTGTTTCATTGTATGACTGAGACCTAGACCCAAAAGCTTTGTAACTGCTCTCATGGTGATTCAATAAATAAAATTATAAAAAAATGGAAAAAGAAAAAAAAAGTAAGGTGGAGTTCATGCACAATTCAATCAGCTAATCAGTGGCTGAATAAATAGCAGTACTCCTACAAAAAAAAGAGAAAAAAAAAAGAAGTGATGGTATTTGATGGTGTCTGGTCTATCTCTTCAGGACACATGTTTTCTGCCGCTGTTGACCCCGAGGTAGAAGAGGGTTTGGCTCAGGAGAGCGTGAGAGTGGAAACAAGCGCGGGGGGAGTTGGGGACAGAGGGCAGGCCTGTGGCCAGGGCAGCTGGAATCTGCGTGCCTCTCAGGCCATGGACGTGACTCACCCCAGGAGCCGACTCAGCACCCGCCGGCCCCTTCTCTCCTCTGAACACGCCTGACACCCTTGGAGTGCGGGCGCACAGCCTCGGCCCAGAGAGGAGCCCTGCCAGGGGTGAAGTCATCCCACCGGCTTCTCCTCACTCACAGATCATGCGGAGAGAGGAGCTGAGTGAAACCAAAGCAGGAGACTGCACTCCCGAGTGAGGGCAGGACCAGAAACGCTCCCCCTCACAGAGCCTTCGCCCTTTGCAGAAACCCACAGAATGCCGGGCACTCTCTCCGGGTGATCCCGCTCCTCGTCTCTTCGCGTCATCAGGCCTGGGACGGAGAAGCAGGTTGTTCAGAGAGTGTCTTGGCCTTTCTTTGACTGGCTCCGTGTTAGTTGCCCGTGGGTAAGTGGCAAACAGAGCAAAACAGAGAGACAGAGCCTAATTCAGTTCCCTCCGAGACAGCAGACGATGAAGAGGAGTTTCGGGAAGGAGGAAGAGACTGAGAGTAACACCAGGCAACACTCACCTCCTCCGTTAACACCCCCGGAGCACAGGCCACATGACAGGTGTTGGTTGACTGCTTTCCTGCCCAGGATCTTGCCTGCAGCCCAGCCTAGCCCACCTCACAGACCAAGAATCCCTGGCACGGGAGGGTTCAAGCTCCGCCCAAGGTCCCCCAGCCCAGGGCACTTCGCTGACGGCTGCAGGCTCATCCCTGGGGTGGGGTGGGCCTTGGGAAGCAGAGATTGCACATTCGCAAAAATGAAGGAAGGAAGGAATTTGATTAGCTTTGAGAATTGTTTTCCCAAAAGCGACTACTACATGCCAGACGTGGTGTGAGACATTTGGTGGGTAAACAAAGACCAAATATGATCTAGATTATGACAGGAAGATCCTCCCAGACACAGTTGGCAGCTGCCTTGTTGTCGTCGTCGTGTGTAATGTGAACGTGCTTTATAGATCCCCGCCGTGGGTGGGAGCATTTGGCTGCTTTGTCCAGGTGGAAGCTGAGCTGGCAAAGCCGTCCTGGCCCCAGGAGCGTTTCGAAGCCAACCTTGGCGGCTCATGTGGGCAGGGCTATGAGAGAGCAGGGGGTCTGGGCGAATTCCAGGCCATGGTGCTACCAGTCTCAGAACAGCTCTGGGGGCTCCCTCTGATGGGGATGGAGGGGGTGGTGGAAGAACCAAGACGGGGACTGGAGCGATATCAGGCAGGGTGTTTGGCTTGCACACGCCAACCCAGGTTCAATCCCCGGCATCCCATATGGTCCCCCAAGTACCACCGGGAGTAATTTCTGAGCTTCTGAGCACAGAGCCAGGAGTAACTCCAGAGCGTCACTGGGTGTGAACCAAAAAGCAAAAAAAAAAAAAAAAAAGCACTGTAGCACTGTCTTCCCATTGTTCATCAATTTGCTCTAGTGGGTCCAGTAACGTCTCCATCGTGAGACTTGGAGTTACTGTGTTTGGCATATCGAATATGTCACGGGTAGCTTGCCTGGCTTTGCCGTGTGGGTGAGATACTCTCGGTAGCTTGCCGGGCTCTCCGAGAGGGGTGGAGGAATCAAACTCGGGTCGGCCGTGTGGGCCACGTGCAAGGCAAACGCCCTACCCGCTGTGCTATCGCTCCAACCCCCCCCCCCCCCCGAAAAAAAGAAGAAAGAACTGAGACCTCTCTCCAGCTTGACAGAGGAGACGGAGCCAAAGGAAGAGGCTCAGCAGTCAGACTGGCTAGTGGTGTAGACTAGGGTTGAGGGGTCCGGGGAGGGGAGGGTGCGGCAGGCGGAAGTTCTCAGAGGCGGAATCAGTGGGGGTGAAAAGGGGATTGGGAGGGGCTGGCACCCACCATGTTTCACAGAGTTTGAGACCGGTGAACCAGGAGCCTGGTGGAGCCCCGATCCGGACCGCAAGACTGTTGGAGGCGCCGGGAGAATGAGAACGGAACGAGAACCTGTCCTGCATCCCCACCTTGGGGTGCACAGGGCGCTCCTACTTCTCACCCCACTTTCCAGCTTGGCGGGTGTGGGATCGTGGGGGGTTACCAGCCAGTATGAACTCTTTTATTTTTTTGGCTTTTTGGGTCACACTTGGCGATGCGCAGGGGTTACTCCTGGCTCTGCACTCAGGAGTTACTCCTGGCGGTGCTCAGGGGACCATATGGGACGCTGAGAATCGAACCCGGGTCGGCTGTGTGCAAGGCAAATGTCCTACCTGCTGTCCAGAATGAACTTTTTTTTGGGGGGGTCACACCCGGTGATGCTCAGGGGTTATTCCTGGCTTTGCACACAAGAATCACTCCTAGCGGTGCTCGGGGGACCACATGGGATGCTGGGAATCGAACCTGGGTTGGCCGCATGCAAGGCAAATGCCCTACCCCCTGTGCTATTGCTCCAGCCCCCAGTATGAACTTTTAACACGCATTTCGCAAATAGCACCCGCCCTTGCCTCCTCTACCCCGCCCCCCAAATCCAGGAGGCTGGAGCTCAGCCAAGCAGAAAGTGGAGCCCATCCTGCGCTAACACGGCGCTTTCCTGCTCCAGACAGTCTTTCATATGTATGATTCTCATGTGACAGGTCTGCTCAGGAAGGGGGGAGGTCCCCCGTGTGGCTGAGAGCAGGCTTCTGGGATCAAAGAAGTCCAGAAGGTTCCCTGCGCTGGCCAGGGGCCCTGGGAACCAGCACGTTCCTCTGAGAGCTGTTCTCTCGTGCTTGTCATCAAAGTCAGCCAAGAGGTGTGGCATCTCAGGCTGTTTGGACCAGAAAAGTTTCTCCTTCTTCTTTGGATGGGCTTTAGTGCTCAGGGCTGACTCCTGGCTCTGTGCTCAGGGATCACTCCTGTGGGGGTTCGGGGGACCAGGGATCTAAGCCCAGGCCAGCCACATTCAGGGCAAGCACTCTACTTCCCGTTCCATCCTTCCTGGCCCCTGCATGGAATACTCGAGGCCCCCAGGGCTGAGGGTCACACACTCGGGGCTTCCTGGTCCTTCTCTCTGCTCACTTCACCGCTACCTCCACCTGCCCGGGTTGTTCTTCTGTCCCGAGATTCGGCTTCGTCTCCTCTGAAGCACTGACGTGGGGGGAGGCCGACAGAGCCATGTGGTGGGAGCCGGGCGGAGGGCGAGAGGCTGGCCTCAGATCACTCAGCCTGCCCACAGATCTGAAAATGCTCAGTGCGACTGGAAGGCTGGAAAATGTCTCCTAATGGCTTTGGCTTTTGCCAGCAAAAGAGAAAAATGAGAGAGAGAGAGAGAGAGAGAGAGAGAGAGAGAGAGAGATGGAGAGAGAGATGGAGAGAGAGATGGAGAAAGATGGAGAGAGAGATGGAGAGAGATGGAGAGAGCGATGGAGAGCAATGGAGAGAGCAAGAGATGGAGAGAGAGAGAGTGAAAGTGAGAGTGGGAGAGTTGAAATCATTTGGATGGGGGCAGTGATGTGAACTCATCATTCACTGCTCCAAATAAGTAAGTAAAGTAAAGGCCCTCCCGTTGATCATCGATTTGCTCGAGCGGGCCCAGTAACGTCTCCATTGGAGACTTTGTTGTTACTGTGTTTGGCATCTCGAATACGTAATGGGGAGCTTGCCGGGATCTCCGAGAGGGGTGGGGGAATCGAACTCGGGTCAGCCATGTTGGCTGCGTGCAAGGCAGACGCCCTACCCGCTGTGCTATTGCTCCAGCCCAAAGGGCTTAAAAACCAAAACGGTGAAGCCTGCGTGCATGAACGTGCCCTGGGCAGGTGGCTGGGGAGGGATGGGGAAGGGTGGGGAGGGGCAGGGGAAGCAGACTGCAGGGAGGGGGGCTGCCACCTGCACCCCCTGCCTCCCAGAGCCCCTGACCTGAGGGTGCTTCGTGGAGGCCCCTCTGCCATGTCCACTCTGTGTCATCTTTCCCAGGGGACGTGACCGCTGTGGCTCCCCACGGCCTTGGAATCGGGCTGAATCCTACAGGCCAATGTCTCGGCCGCCTGCAGTTACCTGCTTAGATTCTCAGCTGCCTGAGATGAGGGTGGGGGAGGGGCTTGAGCTCAGGTCAACCCAACACAGCAGCAGCCCCTGCAGGAAACGGGCTGAGGGAGAAGGGCTGAGCTATTCGAGATGCCCCTCGTTGTAGGTGGGAACAGACCTGCCGCGCGCCGTCCCTCGAGAACATTCCCCAGCCCGCTACCGCCCAGGGGCTGTCTGGGCCGGGTGGGGGAGGTGAAGGAGCGTCTCTGCTCCCCACACTCTGGGCCTCGCAGTGTGGACCTTGTCCCTCTGGGAGAAACACTTTCTTTCTATCTTTCTTTCTTTCTTTTTTAAAATTTGCTTTTTGGGTCACACCCAGCAATGCACAGGGGTTACTCCTGGCTCTGTACTCTGGAATTACTCCTGGCGGTGCTTGGGGCACCATATGGGATGCTGGGGATTGAACCCAGGTCAGCAGCTCAGCCATGTGCAAGGCAAACACCCTACCCACTGTATTATAGCTCCAGCCCCGGTTCTAATCCTTTTAAAGTTCCCTTAAACCCTTTCTTTTGTTGGGGGTCACACACCTGCTGGCTGACAGGGGCCACTCACCCTCTTCAGGTATGAGGGGGTCGGGGGCAGGCATTGGAGATCTCTGCCATGGGGCCAGGGATCCTGACCGTCTTCTGTCTATCTGGGCTGGGGTGGAGGACCAGACTCAGGGCTTCAAGCATGAGGTGAGCACTTTGCCTCTGAGCCGTCCTGGACCACCATGAGAGGCAGAAGGGAGCATGTAGAAGAGCCATTAGAAAGTGCTTGCCTGGGGCCAAGAGAGTCCACAGCCAAGATTCCAGCCCACGGCCGTGAGTCGCAGAAGACTCGCGAGGGGTCTTTTTGCCTATCAGTGGTCACTCACCAGCATCCACCGCGTCTGCTTCTCACCAGCAGAGTCAACAACGGACCCTTCAATTACGTACTTGCGGGTGTAGACAAGAACCATGTAACCTTGGCCTTCCAGTCAGGGAAAGATTTGTGCTGAGCCTCAGAGAACGCTTTGATCTCTGGTTTTGATCTCTGGCCCCCAAGCCCCGCCAGGAGTGATCCCTGAGTGCAGAGCCTGGAGTGACCCTGAGCACTGACAGGTGTGCAACTCCCCCTCCTCCTTCCTCAAAGGAAAGCAAACGCTCATCTGCTTGCTTGTTCACCCCCAATCGAGGTGAAACACACCAACCCCCACTGGCGTGTCCTTACAATGTTTAGGTCTGAAAATTAAGTGGTAGGAGGGAAAATTAAGTGGTAGGTAGGTTTCACCAAGCCCTAAGTATTTGGCAAACAGTGTGAATTTGAGGGCCAAGGTTAGCGCTCTGGTGAGATTTTTTTTCAGAGCCCTGCTCTCAATGGCTAATTTCTTGAGCAGATTCATTCACTGTTTTTGAAACAAAACAAAACATTGGCAGCCTGGGGCACCCCCTCAACGGCCGGCCATTCAGAAGATCTGAGTTCAGCTTTCTTAGTATGTCTTACCTTGTGAAAGGATGAAAGGGTGTTCTAGCCTTGTGGCGTGGCATTTGTTTGGTGCCTGTCACCAGGAACACCGAGGTGGCTGCGTCCTGCCTCCTGCTTCCTTCCGGAGGAGAAGGCGGATGCTTGCTTTCAGGCCCCCTGACACTCCCTCTGCACTGGTCCGGATCTGAGGGCGGAGGAAGGCTCACTAGCTCCCTGTTGACAGTCAAAGGAATGCCACCTCTGAGGGGCTCTGAGGGCGAGCTCTGACTTAAATCTGCTTTCATTTATGGAAACTGAGTCACGGCTGCAGAGGGGTTTGGGCCAGGGAAGCTATTGCTCACGGCACCCCTCCCTGCAGGTGGTGCCAAGATGGAGCCCTGAAGCCAGCTGTGGACTCGGGGTGGTGGGATAATAGGGTGATGGGACGGGGCCCTGATTGCAATCAAGAAACCTTGCTGAGGGTGATGGAGTGAATAAACCAGCTGGGGGAGGACAATGCTTGAGAGGGAACAGGGGCTATTTTTGACTTTCCCCTCAATTCCTATGAGCATAAAACGACTTTAAAAGTTGAATTCTTGGGCCAAGAGATAGTACTGCGGTTAAGGAACATCCCTGGCACACAGCTGTCAGTCCGTGGTACCACGTGGTCCCTGATAATCACAGGGAGCAGCCCAGGGTAACCCCTGGCACTGCAGGGCCCACTCAGCACTGGGTCCCAGACCCTTGCATTGAACCACTGGTCTGGTTTGCCAAGAATTGCTGGGAGTTCCCCTGAGCACTGCTTGCAAAAACCTTACCCCACCAAAGAAATCATTTTAACTCCTTTTATTTCAAAGGAAAACAAAGTCTTGTATTCAGTGTTTGAAGCGGGCCTTAAAGAGCTACAACAACTTGTCTAACTTGCTCTGTGAGTAACTCTTGGTCTCCTCACTCTGCCCTATCAATGCTGGGAGGAAGAATTCTTGGGAGAGTGTCCCTGCAAGCCTGGGAGCCACTAAGAGGGCCTCTCAGAGGCAGTCAGGGTGCAAGAGGGGCTCAGTGGTGTGGAGACCCCCCTGCCCCTACCTTGGGCTCATTCTTCCCTGGAGTTTCCAAGGATGGGGTTGGGGAGTGACCCCATTGGGCAGCGTCTCCAAGTCCTTGGAACTCAAAGTCTTATTCCCCCTGGCCAGTCTTTGGGCAGCCTTAAGCGATCACACTGTCTGCCACGGGGACAGGGATCAGGACTGTGGAAGTACTGAGCCGGCAGTACCCTGTCTGTCCCATTGGGGTCGCAGGAGGATTTCCCTACCCGGAGGTCAGTTTTTTTTTTTCCTGAACCCCACTTAGAGACCAGAGTGACCTCAGGCCTACCCTCTGAGCATGGCAGGAGAGTTCGCTTACTATTTTTAGATTTCTGTGGATGCCCACTCCCAGCCACACAGAGCGTTCTCCGCGGCTCAGCACAAATCTTACCCTGATTGGAAGGCCAAGGTTACACGGTTTTGTCTACACCCGCAAGTATATAATTGAAGGGTCCGTTGTTGACTCTGCTGGTGAGAAGCAGACGTGGTGGATGCTGGTGAGTGACCACTGATGGGCATAAAGACCCCTTGCGAGTCTTCTGCGACTCACGGCCGTGGGCTGGAATCTTGGCAACCAGACAGGGGCACGCACCCTCCAAGTTTATAGAGGGTGTTTCTGTCCGGACCAGAGGCTGCCGGCCAGCTGGAGAAGATCTTCAAGTCACTGTGGAGGCTCGCTGGGTCTTATTCTCCCTTCTGGAAAGTTCTTTCTCTCCTTCTTGGAGAGAATACTTCTGCCCTCAAATGTTACTCACTGGGTCTGGATCCAGGATGAGGGGAAAGAACCGGAGGGTACAGACACCTTTGAAAATGTCTTCCTGCTCTACACACATGAAGAGGCATTTGTGTGAGAAAGTTTTCACTGAAAGTAGGCGGAAACTTGCTTTGAAATATTCACCTGAAAAGGCAAAATGAAAGCAAATCTCACTTCAGTTGAGGGCAGCTCATCTGTGAAAAGTGGAAGGCCTTCTTTTTAAAAAAAGAAAATATTTTGATGGGTATTTGATCATTGTATAATTGAAACCCAAGCACAAAAATTTGTAAGTCTACAACTGTACCTCATGGTGTCTCAATAAAAAAAAAAGAAAATATTTTACCTTCATCATAATAGATGTGACTCTGTGTGTGTGTGTGTGTGTGTGTGTGTGTGTGTGTGTGTGTGTGTGTGTGTGATCAGATTGATGGGGACTACCTGGAAGGCAAAAAGAATACTCCCAGACAAAGGAAAATAACATTCTGCTGAAAATTCATAGAGACGAGTTGTTCTGTCTGACAACACCCATTTCCTGCTCATCTTTGGGAGTGAGGTCCACTGTGGCCCGCTTGATTCATATTTTCACTCATCAGCCTGTTTGTGGGGGTGTTGAGTTGGTCTCTTCAGATAAGGAAGATGTAATGAGATTTCTTAGCTGGAAGTCTCTGGGTAGAATAGAGTTGCTTTAAATTGAAAGGGAGCTTTACTAAAAAGGTATTGTTAGGATGGCTAAAAACCGGGCTTGAATTTTCGCAGCCAGAAACAAAGATAAAATTTGTCTTGTGGAGAAAAAAAAAAATAATAAAAGCAAGCCCAGAGTACTTGTGCTTGCAATTCTGTCATGTGCCCTGGGGATCTGAACTTGCAGCAGATTTGGTTGAGGCTAGAGACAGTCACGCCTCTAGGCCTCGTGGGGTCCTGCGTCTGAGCCCATTGTCCTGCGGGTGACCCGTTCTATGGCATATGTTCCTATCCCAGCTGCAAGAGAGTCTGGGAAAACAAGTTTCTGCCATTTTCCGCTTTCGTTGTGGAACACAGACTGACTTCTCCAGAGAAGCAGGTTCTGGCACTAGGAAGTCACAGGCCTGAAGTATGTTTTCCATGAGCAATTTAAGACAGAGGAACCAGGGAGTCCTCACTGCATGGATGAGAACGCAGATACAACCTGGCCGCTGGAGAGTCACCCAGAAGGATGGGTCATGGGACATTCTACCTGGTCTTCCGGTTACTCTTGGACAATCTCAGGAGAGAAAAGCACCGGGAGGTGTGGGAAGCGAGACATGACGGCTTGAAAATGTTTACCAAATTGCTAAATACAGTGCAGATGTAATTGCAGCGTTTATTACAATGGCATGCGTCTTTGAAAGACTGTGACATGGGAGAATGGTTAGCCGTGTGGGATTGGAAAATGCCATCTTTGGGGTGGGAGAGTTGGTTTCAGATGCATTGTGTTCCTGTTGTGAGCCAACCGAGGAGGAGAGGGGTGTAGACAAGCCACAAAGGAGATGCGGGTGTCCATGTGGGCCTCTGAGGGAAGGCGGGGAAGAAAATCTCCCTGAGAATGAACACCTGCATCCAGAGACTCAGAGCAGAAGAAAAAGCTCAGAATTGTTTTTACCAAGGCATCCCAACTTGGCCACAGGGAGGTCATTCTTGGAAGTTCAGATTGTTTGGATTCATACTTATTATTTGGGGAGGGGGGCGATTTTCTTTTTAGCCAAGTCAGATATCCCCAGTTTCATATTGGCTCAGGCCTATAGGGTTAGAGGAGAAATCTTTTGTCTCCTTTGGACTGATGTGTGAATAATGTCTCCTGAGCCAACGCTTCCCAATGCCCAAGGGGTGGGAACAAAAAACTCTTTTAAAATAATAAATCTCAGGGACAGTCGTAATTACATATTCAAGGTAGTCTTCTTAACCAAAGAGTGTCCTTGCAGAGGTGAATTTAAGAATCATAAATATTATCCTTTGGGGATTTGGCGGGGGGTGGGAAGGAGGAAAGAGAGAAAGGGAGAGAGAAGAAAAAGAGAGACTGTCACAGAGCACGGGGAACCATAGCTCTTCCTTTTCATGTCAGCTCTAAGTCCTCCATTGTACCAAGAAGAACAGAGTTAAATGCTGTTCCCCTGAATTTCCTTTGTAAAAGAGAGTTTTAGTGGAACTCTTTGGGGAAAAAAAGACCCCTTCCTCCTCCTCCACTTCTTCCTCCTCCTCCTCCTCCTTCTCCTCCTCCTCTTCCTCTTTTCCTCCTCTTCCTCTTCTTCCTCTTCTTCTTCCTCCTCCTCCTCCTCTTCCTCTTTTCCTCTTCCTCCTCTTCTTCTTCATCCTCCTCTTCCTCCTCCTCCTCCTCTTCTCCTCCTCCTCCTCTTCCTCTTTTCCTCTTCCTCCTCTTCCTCCTCCTCCTCTTCTTCCTCCTCCTCCTCCTTCTCCTCCTCCTCTTCCTCTTTTCCTCCTTTTCCTCCTCCTCTTCCTCCTCCTTCACTTCCTCCTCCTCTTCCTCCTCCTCCTCCTTCTCCTCCTCCTCTTCCTCTTTTCCTCCTCTTCATCCTCCTCTTCCTCCTCTTCTTCCTCTTCTTCTTCCTCATCCTCATCCTCTTCCTCTTTTCCTCTTCCTCCTCCTCCTCCTCCTCCTCCTCTTCCTCCTTCTTCTCCTCCTCCTCCCCCTCCTCCCCCTCCCTCCCCCCAAATCACCATCACCATGGTTTCTAATTGATGGTGGTGGCACTTGGCAAATCTTCTGGTGTGGCCACTTTTGCAGGATTTACTTGATTTCAGTTGTGGTTTTTTTGCACAGGACAACATTATTTGATCTAGTAATTTTCATGCAAATGAAAGGTTGAAAGGATGTGCTTCCTAGTGAGATACCAATGGCCTCCATTTCATGTGGAAATCAATTTCAAGGAGGGCTAAAACCCCAGTGGAGAAGACTGTTGACTAGACATTCCTGAAAATAAATATAGTCGGGGAGAGCGGCAGGGGAGACCAGCAGTTGAGCGCTGACCACAACCCAGACGTTCGACATATTTTTCCCATAAAGTCCTCACTACAGCTTTGGGAGGAAGGGGTTGCCATGGGAAGGTTATGGATGGAGTAAACCTGGGAGCTCTTGGGAGAAATCCCGTTGAAGGTCAAGACTCCTTCCCCCAGCCCGTCTCTCTGCATTGTCTGGTCTCCCCGTATTTCGGCCTCACCATTGTCCCTACAGGTCTTGGTTTTCTCCTGCCCTCCTCCTCCACATAACTCTGGCGTACTTACTGTCGGAAATCCCTTGCCGTTCCCAACCACTTAGTTCTCCCTGGTACCCATTGCTGGCGCAGCATTTCCCTGCTAGCCCAGTACTCGGCTTAGTTCCTATGTTATTAGCTGTGAGAGAGCCACATTCCTTGTGGACACTTGATTTATGAGTTGACCTCAGTGAAACCATCCCGCTGACCATCCTCCCTGAGGAGCGCCTCCACCAAGCCCTAACCTCCCAGAAAGCAAAGCCCTGCTGTAGCCCCAGCTCTGAACCCACTATTAAGACATAATGCCAGTCCTCAGCAAAACATTTTAAAAAAATTGGGGTTCATACCAGGCAGTGCTCAGAACTTGCTCTTGGCTCTGTTCTCAGGAGTTACCCCTGGCAGTGCTGGGGGGACCATATGCAGAGCCTAGGATCATCGAATCCGGATGAGTCTCATATAAGACAAGTCCTTACCTGCCGCACTATCTCTCCAGCCCAGAAATATGATGCAGCGGTAGGGCGTTCGCCTTACAAGCGGCTAACATGGCCAACCCGAGTTCGATTCCTCCGCCCCTCTCGGAGAGCCCGGCAAGCTACCGAGAGTATTCGATATGCCAGACACGTAACAACAAAGTCTCCAGTGGAGACGTTACTGGGCCCGCTCGAGCAAATCGACGATCAACGGGAGGGCCTTTATTTATTTATTATTTATTTATCTATACATCTCTAGAAAGAGCCTGAAAAAAAAAAAAGGTCAGATTTATAAGGAGAAAGAGGACAAGTATAAAAATACACCAGAATGTGCATGGAGGCATATTGCCTGGCCATACCAACCGATCGAGAATTTTGTATCATTGAAGATATGGAAGATTTGAGAGACACAGTTGCCTAGCCAGCTCACACGGGCCCCGTCCTGGACTCGGGGGTTCATGCTGTTGTATTCTAGAACACACCGAGCATCTGTAAAACTGGCAGCAGGAGCAGAGTGATTTTCAGTAACCTCCCCGCCCCCACCCCTTCAAATAAGTATTATACACACCACATTCTTTACCACAGTGCAATAAGCATAGACATTAATTACAAGTCCTCAAAGGCCAGATGTTTGGTAATTTAATAATTCGCTTCAAACAAAGCATTGCTCAATCAAATAAACATAATCACGCTCCATCACATAAACATCATAGTAGCAGTTAGAAAATATTTGGAACTAAGTAACAATACAAAAACACCGTGTGAGACACTTGAGTGACGGGCTGGGTGGTGTTGAGCACGAAACTCTAAGCTTGAACATTAGTAGGTGAGGTTGGCTTGAAGCACTCGTCAGAGGCCCTGGGAGACCCTCAGAAATGCACCGTTTGCTGCCTGGTGCTTGCTCCCCTCCTGCGCTCCTCTCCCTGCCCTTCTGCTGTTGTGTTGTAGTGACTGGGGTGACACACAGTTGGTTGTAGTACACTGTGACCGTTCGCTTTGTGGGGGCACTGGCTGTCCTCAAGGCAGCGCTTCCAGGATCACCCTGGAAGCCTGGCGGATGCCAGGGATCAGAATTCTGGCCTCACACCTGTCGGGCTGCCGTGGACTCCTGACCCTGGTGCTCTGTCTTTGGCCCTGCCTCCGATGCTGTCTTCCAATGCTCCACCTCTATTATCTTCCCCGTCTTAGATCTGCCATCTTTTTGTTTATTTTTGTCTGGGGGGTGGGCACGCAGGTGGATATGTTGCTCAGGGCCCCTTCCTGGGTCGGACCCTATGGAGGGTCGACACCATGCATGCCAGGATCAAACCCAGGCCTCCTGCATGCAGAGCCCCCGCCAACCCTCGCTCACCCCAGTATGCGTCTTTGGTCTTCCGTGTGTGTTCCTGCCTCAGGACCTTTGTGTCTATCCTCTCTTCTGTTAGGGGGTTTCTCCTCCACCCACTGGGGATTCTTCCTAAATGTGTCTTCTCAGAGGAGATATGGTTCTCATATCTCAATAACACCTCTCACCGTCTTTCTCTATCCCTTCTAGAGCATACACCGTGTAAGTCCTTAGGGATCTAGCCTCTGCCTCTGTCATCCATATCTGTCGATCATCTGTCACCTGCCAATCATCCTCTATACCAATCACCTAGCAGGGTGTGTCTGTTCTCGTGCCTCTTCTACCACTGACCATTTCTTTCTCTGTATTGTCCACCATCTATTTACCTACCACCTATCATTTCTGTTTCTTGTTGTCCCCAAAACATTAGTTCTGGACACTCTGATGGTCTTATCCACTGCAGTAGCTTTACCTTCTAAAACTAACCTTGAGAAGCTCAGATAGAGAAGGGAGCACCAAATAAAGGGTGTTGTGAGGATCCTCCCAGGATAGGAGAAGCATGCTGAGAGTAGACTCTAGCCCAAACATGATTGCCACTCAATGCCTCTTTTGCAAACCACAACACCCAAAAGGAGAGAGAGGACAAAAGGGAATGCCCTGAGGCATGGGAGGGATGCACAGAGGCAGGGTGGGATGTGGGGGGGTGGAGGGTGGGAGGGATACTGGGATCAGTGGTGGTGGAGAATGGGCACTGGTGGAGGGATGGGTACTCGATCATTGTATAACTGAAACCCAAGCACAAAAATTTATAAGTCTATAACTGTACCTCATGGTGTTTCACTAATAAAAAAATTAAAAAAAATAAAACTAAACTTGATAGGTGATAAGTACTTGTCAGTATTTTTTTAATGAAATAAATGGACAAATAGAGAAGTAGATGTACTCCATTCATAGAAATATTAAATATTTGACTGAACAGGGAGGATGTCGATAGTCTCTGTCCCATAATTGCGTTTCTCCTTTGGAATGTTCTATAAAAATTACATCTTAAGTGCCACGGTTATAAAACTTTTCAGGACTTGATAACTTTGAAAAATCATAACTCAATATATAGTTTTGATGAAATTTTACTGTGAAGGGACAAGATTTTTATGCAATTTGACACATCATTTTCAACTGTTCTTCCAAAATATATCCCTGAAAACAGAATATCAGTCAGAGGCAGTGAGAAGTGCCTCCAGTATAATATGATTAGAAATTAATCATCCCAAGTATTATTAAAATATCATCAGCCTATTTTACCCACGCAAACATGTTTTCTATTATATGTAAAAAAATATGTTACTTGACATTGGGTGAACCCCTAGCACTTGGAGATGTAGTTTATAGTTTTTGGATGGCACTGCTTAAAATCTGAAAAATATTTTATAACCTAAAAATACTATGTTTTGCAAAAACAAGACAGAAACAAATCCTTTTCTATACCAGACCCTGCTTAAATCAGTTATTTGAATTTTTTCTCTCTTGTGGAAGAGACATATAAACAACAAAAATTTAAATGTTCACTTGGAAAATAATGGTTGGTCACATTTAACCATTACTGTTCCCATCTTTCTGTGAATTGTCCTCGTGCCTAAGGCGTTCACTGTGGTTCAGCGTATCTTTCCCCAGTACAGATTGACTTGGGCTCCTGCCCAGTCTTCCTGGAGAAATTCATAGCCAGGGGTCAGCAAGTCCTCAAGAATCGTTCCTATGTGCATTTCGCCTTCATTTCCTTCTCTCCTATTCGCCCTATCTCTGTTCAGATCCATTTTTAGGCCATTTTTAAAGATCTCATCTAAAGACCCAACAATATCAAGAGGGCTTAGTTTTGTCTGCTATCTGTTTAAAGTTTGTCTCAATGAAAGGAAATTTATTAGAAAAAAAGTTTTTTTGTCTTTACTATTAAGAGTTTCCAGAAAGATTCTGCAAATATTGTAAAACCAAGTCCACACTATATCAGTCAGAGTAGTCAGGGTTATTCTAAAGGGCCAAGCAGTCCCTGACAGCTGACCAGATAGCTGACCAGAACAAATCTTTATTTCTTGCTCATACTGCCTTTCTATATTAGTTAGATTTTTCCAAAGAAACAGACTATCTATACAATCAGTGGTAGAAATAAATATGTATTTACAAAAATGATTTTTAATCCCTAAGGAGAGTTCTATAAATAAAGATGCTCGTCTTATCTCTTGGGTCTTTCCTCTGAAGTTTAACATTACTCTCTCTCTCTCTCTCTGTCCCTTCCTCCCCGATCTCTCATTTTATCGGTCATGGATGCTTCACCAGAATTAAAGAATAATTTGGCAATACTTTTATGGCCCTGCAGTGAGAGAAGGATATTGAACCTGCTGCACATATAAGGGCTCATAACTAGTAAAGAATTCTGTTTTATAGCTAAAGCAGAAGATCCATGATGTGGACGAATGATCCTCCAAGGCCAGCCCTGGCTCCGGTGTCCTCTCTCCTATGCTGACTGACTGATTGGACTGTGTGGTTTGGCTGCAGAGGCAGCTTCTGAGCTCATCATCACACGTGCAGTGATTGATTACCAGTGTCTGCTGTGGGTGCAGGAGGGGAAATGAAGGAGCCCTGGAAAACTGTCTCTGACTCATTTTCTAACTATCTCCTCACTCAAGCAACTGGGTATGGATCTAACAAGATGATGATCGGTTTGTGGTTCTGGTAGGTTTTCCCAGGGGGGTTGGCTTTTGAGGAAGGGCATTATTTGAGTGATCGTTACCTGTGATTTAGTCACTCGATAGATATCTTATTCAGAGTTCAAAAGAACAAAAAAACACAGCCCAGAAAACGAAAATCTGAAGTTTGGCAGGGTTACTGTTCAAGTCAGATTTGGATGAAGCTGGGTTTGTCCTAGAATCATCATCAATAGACAGTATAAATTCCTAATCGTGAAAATCAAGGGGCCAGAGAGGCACTACAGGAATTAAGACATTTGCCTTACATGTGGCCATCCCTGGTGAAAATTTCTGGCACCACATATGGTCCCCCGAGTACTGCCAGGAGTAAGTCCCGAGTCCAGAGAAGGAATAGCCCCTGACACCACCAGCTGTGCCCCAGACCCCTCCCCCAGCCAGAATGTGAAAATCTCAGGCACCGTCTCCCCAGAGAGAAATTCTGGGAAACAGATCGGCCGTCTCCATCAAAGCACTCTTTCCTTTCTCTCTGATTCCAATATCGTCAACTGGATGACCACAGAAGGTGGCACATGGGGATAAAACTCAGGATCTGACCCAAGTGGAAGATAAGGTTCAGAGGATAGATATGAGTCCCGGTGAAGGATAAGCTCTCCTCCCCTCATCTCTCAAGATGGAGCAGAAGATCTCTAAGGCCGTAAAGAACAAGAGGCTGGTGTATTCCAAATTGCTGCGTGGGTCTGAATTTTTACCCTCAGCGTGTGATTTAGGGACTGAGAAAATACGTACTTCTTGGCTCCCTGATAGACGTTTTGTATGAGGCTGCTTTCTGCACTTTCAAAGGCAGGATGAGGTTGGGCTGTCTTCTTCATGAGATCGTTGATCATTAGAAATGAGTCTTTGACAGGAGCTACGCTTAGACGCCCTTCTAAGCTAATGAGAGATGCGCTGAATGTCAAGAGAAATTAGGAGAACATTTCAATCTGTCTAGTTCCTTGAGTAGAAGACAGATATTCTTTTTTTCATGTTCCTCACAACGAAAAAATTTCTTTATAATCTCATAAATCTTCAAACTCAGAGTGTGTACGAGTAACTTAGACAGAAATATATTTCTCGGATGTAATGATATTTATCTAATCGGACTAAGTCTCTGGCCAACTGCCTGCCCGCACTACTTAGGGAGTCTCTCCCAAATCCTGGGATTTAACCCTTGTGATCCCCAGCGTGGCATCGTTTAACAGTAAACACGCAGCCCCCCTGGCAGTATCAGCTCACATTTAATATGTCACATAAAAATAGCTATAAAGGCCCTCTAATACCATCTATACACATTTAGAGTTGTGAAATGTTTAGAGTTGTGACCCAATTCTGTATCATGTGCATTTTCAACAGGGCTACAATTTCTCCCAAGAGGAAGAGAATGGATTCTTAAATATCACAGTTGTGTCTGGCCGTCCAAATGGCCACGGTGCGCTCACCACTGCACAGATATACAGCCCATCTGGGGCATCAAACTTTAGCGAGCTGGGGAGGGATTTGAAATGCAATGTCAAAACAAAGCTTTTTAGGAGGACAGTCATAAAAAAGACTATGAAATGGCTCTGTCTTCCATGATTTTAGAAATAATAAGTTTGAACAAGAGCCAATATTGTGTATTTTCCACATGCAAATACACATGCAAATACACTGTTTGAAGCACCGAGATGTTGTCGGCTTCCCCAGCAGGCCTGGGGGTGTCTGTGTGCCCTGGGGGGGTGTCTGTGTGCCCTAGGGGTGTCTTTGTGCCTTTTTGCATATGATGCAGAAATTCTGGGCAGAGCTGGAGTGGGAAGAAGGTGGGAAGAAGAAAGTTAAGACTTTTAAAATTCCCATTTGTCTAACTGATTAGAGGCAGAAATGAGACTATCCTGAACTCTCAGTTTTCTGGTGTGTGTGTGTGTGTGTGTGTGTGTGTGTGTGTGTGTTTGTGTGTTTGTGTGTGCATTTATGTTGATGGTGGGAACTTACGTCCTACCATGTGGTGCCCTGGAGTGGCCTCTGGTGGCGCTCAAGGGACCATGTGCTATGCTGGCCAGTGCTGCAGTGCTGGCCACAGGCTGGACAAGCTCATGGGCTCCTACGTTTATGATCCTCAGTGCTCAGTCTTCACTTTTTTTTCCCTTTTGCTTTTTGGGTCACACCCGGCGTTGCACAGGGGTTACTCCTGGCTCTGCACTCAGGAATTACTCCTGGCGGTGCTCGGGGAACCATATGGGATGCTGGGAATCGAACCTGGGTTGGCCACGTGCAAAGCAAACGCCCTCCCCACTGTGCTATTGCTCCGGCCCCAGTCTTCACCTTTTTTGTCCCTGCTCTGTGCACACAGTCTGAACCCCAGACAACCTCCAATGCTATCGTTTTGCCTTTTCTGGACCATCACCTTGGAGATACCCTCTCCTAGATAATCCCTCTCTATTGTCTTTCCCTGAACTCAAGTGCTGGCATGAGGGAATAACTGGTTCCTTTTTGTTGCCTGGTGCTATTTTACGGTGTGGACCTAGGGATTTATTCATAAATAAAGCTTCTGTGAGCAATTGCGTATAGATTTCTGTGAGAATTTTAGCATTCCATTTCTTTCAGTGAATATACGCAAGTGAGATGGCTGGACCATATGGTCCACATAGGTCTAAGTTCCTAAGCAGTTACTTCCAAGCTGTGGCCTCCTTTTGTGTCCAGACATTCATGTCAATGCTTCTAGTCACTCCACATTCCTTCTCAGAACTCGATGTGATCAGTTGAAGATAACTGTCCTGCTGATGGAGAGATTGTGCAAGGGTTAAGCTACTTGCTTGCATGCAGCTGACTCTGGTTTGACCCTGGTACCTCCAGATACCCCAGCCCCACCCAGGGGCAGCCCCTAATGTCCCAGAGCATCACCCAGTGCCCCGGGCAGACTCAGTATAGCAGGACCCAAGCAGCACCTCATCCTTGCGCCCCACATGGAACTGACAGAGGGGTCCAGGTCTCTTGAGCAGTGTTTGAGGGACCACGCCCCCTCCACTAGCCATTTCAGGGATGTGACTCAGTGGTAGATGCACGTGTGAGGTCCTGGCTTTGATCCCCGACACACACACACACACACACACACACACACACACACACACACACCAAAAAACTAAATAACAACAATAAATACACATTCCTTTTACCTCTGTTCTTGGTAACAAGAGAGAGACAGACAGACAGAGAGACAGAGAGGCAGAGAGAGACAGTGGGGGAGAGGGGGAGGGGAGGGAAAGAGTGAGAGCAGCTACCTTGAACTGTGCGTGTTTAACTTGGATGGAATAGTCTTCCCATAAATACTAATTTAGGAGAAAAACTGGGGTGTTGCAAAGAGAAGTGAGTTGACCTCCAGAGTGTCCCAGCCCAGGAGCCGGCTGGACGCGTGGCTTTGCCGCCTGGGGAGCCCCGGACCCACCTTCCTCGTGGCCTGAGACAGGGCTCTGGTGGAAGCTATGTGTGTTCTTTGGCCAAGGGCCATTTCTGTGTCCCTGGACCGAGTCCGCTGGGTGGGGGAGTGCTCAGGAAGAGCCCAGCAGCTCTGGGGTACCTCCCTTGGGAGCAACTCCTGCAGATCCAGGAGGAGATAGCGAGGGAGGGTAGCGGGTCAGACAGCGACTGTGAGCTTTCAAAGGCTACAGCAGACGGGACTGAAGGCGACTGAAGGCCGAGGGGGCTCCACGGGTCTCCAGACTCCCTCTGTCTCGGGCACTGCCTGGTCTCGGGGAGGGGAGGGACAATTCTGGCCTCAAGAACCCAGCCCCAGGGACTACTCATTGCTCTGTTATGTAAATATGTGCAGGTCTAGGAGGTCAGCGCCTGGGCTCCACACAGACGCTCATTAATCATAACGGAGAAAGTGGGAAACACCAGCTGAGGCCATTCCACCCCCCACCCCACCCCCCGCCGCCTCCATCCTGGAGTTTGACAATGGTGAGGTCATGAGCACATGCCATTCAGAGAAGTTAGGTGAAACGTGTGTGGAAGCTGTGCTCCTTAAAACCTCCTCTGTAACTCTAAACTCATAGACAGGCATGTGGCTAGATGATGATGATGGGTAGATAAAAGGAGAGGTAGAAAGATGATAGGGTGAATTCCATGGACAGGTGAATAGATAGGTAGACAGATGGACAATTGGTAGGCGGATACTGCTCTAGTCACGCCAAAGGGTCAGCTCTACCACTTCACAAATATTCTCTGCAGAGATGCCAGTCTACGAATGATTTCAGGTACCCAGTGCCCAGGCAGAGAACTCTGTTTTCTCAAAGTCGGGGTGTAGTATCCCCCTAACCCCGCATCCTTTGGAAAGCCCTGGTAGCCACACCTACCTTCCCCAGCTGCTGAAAGTCTACTCGTTGGCCCAGACCAGAGATCCTGAAGCCTCTGGACCGCGTGGTCACATATGCAGCCCCCGACACCTCCCAAAGCAATAGACAGCTCAATACATTCTTAGACAAGGACTTAACAAACTGGATATAACACTTTTTTACATAGATTGATTTTTTTATACCGATTGATTTCCATATTGCAGCTTTGTTATCTAATTTAAATTCTAGAATTATATCAACAATGGTTTTTTTCTACATTTAAATAAATAAAAATATTTAAAAATAGGTTTACTGACAATGTAACATTTAAAAATAGGTAGTTGGATAGGTAAATGTATAGAGAGAGGGATAGATGGATAGACAATAGGAGGGCAGATGGGTGTAAAGACAGATGCCTAGAGAAATAGCTTTTTGAGTAAGATAAATGAAGAAGGAATATAAGATCTGGATGGAGTGAATGAGGATGACCTGGACAATTCTGACAGTAAGGAGACTGGAAAAGCATAGTGCAAAGCCAAAGGACATGGAACCCAGGGATAAGACTTCCTGGGTAAGAGGCTAAAGAAAGGACTCAAAGGGCTGGAGCATAGAATGGCCTTACTTGCCTCAAGTTCTATTGCTGACAGCACTTGGTCTCCTAAGCACCACCAGAAATGCTCCCCAGATAATTCGCTGGGAGTAGCCTTAAGCACTGTAAGTGACAATCCCCCCATCATAAGCCCCAAAAGAAAAAGAAATGATTATTTTGGGGTGTGATTCCTAGGCGTACATGTGACTTAGACGTGACATCTACTCTCAATGTGACTCTCATACCCCTACTTTACAGATGAGGACACTGAGGCTCAGTGCATGAGTTTAGCTGCTGACATCTACCCCATGGTGGTTAGAAGAGGCATCGCATGAGATAATTCAAAGGAAGGTGCCCGGCACAAGCAGAGAGTGTGAGTTGTGACGATGACCGAAATCATTACTTGGTACTTGTTATCACCAAGGAGAGAGGCACTCCCAGGAAGGGGCGCATGGGCTCTAGCAGTCTGTCAGCCGACTGGCCTTCTTGTGTGAAATTTGCTTCGAGGACTTGGCACTATCAGGGGCGGTGAGGTAAGAGGGTCAAGCGAACCAAGAGCTCATGAATATGGGTTGGAAGGCAAGTGCAGGGTCATCTTGGGAGATTTCTGAACTTTGGAGACATGGTAAAGGACAGGCCTCCAATCATGGGACTCTCGTTAACGTAGTCAATGCTGCCATTTCCCAAGTCTGATTTGATCCTGTCGGGATCATCACTCCAGGAATCGCGCCTGGCTGCTGCTGCTCGTCCTCCTCCTCCTCCTCCTCCTCCTCTTCCTCCTCCTCCTCCTCCTCCTCCTCCTCCTCTTCCTCCTCCTCCTCTTCTTCTTTTTTTCTCACCTCCGATAGGATTTTAATTCATAGTCACTTTTGAGCGTGATTGTTTTTTTCTGGGTTTATTCTGAGGGTGTTGAGGGCTTTCTGGAAGAGGGGTCTGACTTGTTAATGAATTGTTAAAGACACTGAGAAAGTGTGCCCGCTCCCTCTCCCACCCCCACACCCCCCGCACACAGTGACCTTCGAATGTTTTAGAGCAACTTTCAGACTTTCACTCTGTCCGTCCACCCGAATGTGACAGTGAGAAACAAGTCCAAATATTATGAAAACGCCACTATGATCTACAAGCTCCCCCCACCAGCACCCTTACTCCCCATTCTTGCTGTTCAGAGGGCATGGGGTTCCCCTTGAACTTAACCATGATTTCAACATGATATGTTATCATTTTACTGTCTGTGGTCTTACTCAAGAATTCAGCGCTGAAAAACCAAGACGTATGAAAAATGGTCCCTGGTAAAAAGCCTATATTAAGAACACGTTCGGCAAGAGATTAAGCTAATTGCATCCAGGGGAACGTGGGTTATGGGGGTCTGGACCTGTGTTCTGACTTAGAATTACAGTCTCAGAAGGCATTTTTTTTTAATGTGATAGAAAATTATAGTACAAAGGAGTTGGCCTGAATAATGATGTAGTGATAACGGAAAGGGAAAATGAGGTGTGGCCAGAGAACTTGGGTTCAGGAAGGCTGATGATACAGACTCTGGGGGGTGTATATAACCACTGCCTCAAGCTCACAATTTCCCAGATCTTCGTTTTATATGACCTGCAGACTCATTCGGTCCTTTCCATTAGAAAATTGGTTTTTGAAGCAATGTAGGGTAGAAGAGAGATCCCTGAGGCCTTGTAGAGTTGTATGAAGGAGGAGTTAGCAGACGAGCTGTTTTGGAGGCTCTAAAGGAAATGCTTGATTTGATGTTTTAGGTTCTAGAAACCTGAGGTCATGAGGGAACAAAACCATCAATAATTAAGATCAGCATAATCTTCATGATATGGGTCATAAGAGTACTGTTTCTCATTATGGCTGGGCGGGGAATGGAATTTAGGGTCTCATCTGTGTGAGGTATGCAAGCTACGATCAAGCCATGTTCCCAGACCCGTCCTAATTTTTCTTTTTTAGGAAGTACCTGGACTGAGAGGTAGTACAGCTTGTAGGGTGCTTGCCTTGCATGCAGCTGACCCAGGTTTGACCCCTGGCACCCACATGTGGTCTCTTCAGCCACCTAGGAGTGATCCCTGAGACAGGAGTAAATCCTAAGCACTGCTAGGTGTGGCCCCCAAACAAATCACTATCATTATCACTATCACTATCACTATCACCCTGTTGTTCATTGATTTGCTGGAGCGGGCCCAGTAATGTCTCCATTCATCCCTGTCATGTGCTAGTGTAGCCCGATGCCATATTGGGCCTCTTTCAGGGTCAGAGGAATGAGAACCATCCTTGTTACTGTTTGTGGCATATCGAGTACGCCACGGGTAGCTTGCCAGGCTCTGCTATGCGGGAGGGATACTTTCAGTAGCTTGTCGGGCTCTCTGAGAGGGATGGAGACTTTTGGGGCAGCCTCTAATCTCCTTTACAGGTGTTCTCAGTCAGGCATATATGCAGGCATGATGCTCTCAGCAGCCTGCCGGGTTCTCTGAGAGTGAGAACTAGAGAATAAGAAGTTGCATATGCGCCCACTCACTTCCAGGAGCTTGGTTTTATAGTCTCTGGATGGCCATTGATGGGGTCACACAGCAGTTGATGGGTGTAACTGTCTAGCTACTGGAAGGTGGGGGAGCTGGGTGGAGGAGGCCCAGTCCCGAACCGAGCAGGCTTGGAGATCTCAGCCCCGGGTCCCGCACACCTGGGTTCCTCTGCCGGTTCCTTTGTGTGTGAGGCTCAAATAAATACAAATAAACAAATAAAATAAATAAATCAAAAAAGGAAATAGAAAACTAGGCACCTAACTTTCGCATCCTCCAAAACTCACGCTCACGGAGAATATCTGGACAATAGAAAAGACAGTGAAATGCTTTTGTATGGATACCATGCAGACAAGCACTGTAAATAACTGTAATTTTCAGTCAAATAAAAATGTTTATTGCTGCCTTGCCATGGCTTTCCTGAATGAACAATTAAGCCGCATGCTTCGTTGCCGATAAAAATAACCCTTCTCAAGATTGTTGAGACTTGTATCATTGAAAGAGTATTTGGGGTTTTGTTTTGGTTTGATTTGGCTGGGGGGGGGGCACACCCAGCTCGAGGCTTACTCCTGGGTCTTGGCTCAGGGATCAGCCCTGGCGGGGCTTGAGGGACTATATGGGGTGCTGGGGAACAGACCTGGGATGGCCTGTGCAAGGCAAGCACCCTCCCCACTCGTTTTTAACCAAGCACCCATTGGACCAGACCTTTTGCAGCCTGTTAGAATATCTCTGGGAAGTGCACGGCCACGTTTGCGGCTGTGCTACATGTCCTTGATTTTACAACACTGGAAGGGATGTAATGCAAAGGCTAATCAATGTCGACTAACAAAAACATGAACACAGAAGGCGTAACAAGCTTAGTAAAACCTTAGACAAGGGCTTAATGTCCCCATGGTGAGATAGAGCAGTGTTCACAAATTTTTTTCTATGGAACAATTTTTACATTATTCCTTTAGCTACTTAATGGTAACAAGCAATATAAAATAAATTATTGTGTGCCTGATTTGGGGGCAGGCTGGGGTGGGGAGGTGGTTGGGAAAATGGAGACAGTGATGGGGGAAATGTGACAATGGTGGTGGGATTGGTGGTGGAACATTGAATGCCTGTCACAAATCCTCATGAACAACTTTGTAAACCACAGTGCTTAAATTAAGTGGGAGAAAGAAAGTAGAAAAGAAAGAGGGAAGGAAAGAAGGAAAGAAAGAAAGAGAAAGAAAGAAAGAAGGAAGGAAGGAAAGAAAGATCATTTCCAGTGAGATGTTTTGAGAATTTCTAAATTCATCAGCATCAGTTAGGTGTGAATTTTAGAAGGACTTTTTAAAAAGACCTTTTTAAATATTGCACTGAACTGGCCTTTGGGGCAGGGGAAATAAAAAGACAATGGGAATGAACATTGTTTCAAGAGGATGGAAACAGAAATTCATTTCTCACCAAGAAAACATCATTCAAAGACACAAGAAGCCCCAAGAACAATAGTGGTTAATGCACGAATAGACCCAATCCCAGCCTTAAATCATTTTTCTGATGCTCAAACAAAAGGACCAAAATAATTCTGTTTGGTAAGAATCCCTGGGAGTTGTGCCTGGAAATATATTTTTTTTCCCTAGCAATATTTGGATTTTCATGTTTTGTTTTTGGAGTGAGTGAATGTCCAGTAACATCTGCTGGGCCTGAGTACTATGTATTTCAGACCCAGAATAGAATGTGGCAGCCCTAAGAACCACAGGGACATTGTGTAAAGGATTCTTTCATTTATCGACTATATTCATAGTTCTTTCTGCTTCCTGGAGGAACAAAATTCAATAACCTAAAAATAATAATCTGAGGTTAGGAAAGAAGGAAGGAGTTCATACAAGAGCTCTGTGGCTTGGTATATATATCATTTCTGTATTTTGTTTAATTTTGTTTTGGGAGAGGTCACACCCGGCAGTGCTCAGGGCTTACTCCTGATGCTGTGCTCAGGGATTGTTCCTGGAAAGGACTGGGGGACCATATGTGGTGCTGGAGATCAAACCTGGGTCAGCCGCATGCAAGCAAGTGCCTGGCCTATGGTACTATCACTCTGGCTAGTATATTTTTGATCATTTTTGATCTTTTGATCTTTTTTGACCTTCCAATGTGGCTCTGAGTCTCCTAGAAGATAAAAACGAAGGCAAACAAATGGAGAGGTAATATATTCATAATAGTTTCTCAGTTACTGGGTCAGGTGAATGAGACCAGTTGTAGTTACTGGTGCATTAACATATGCCTCAGAGACCTGGGCCCTACGGAAACAAGATGAGAACGCTATTCAGGTCTCCCAAAGAAGAATAGAAAGAGCTATGCTTGGAATATCACGTTTCACTCAAATGAGAGAAAGAATCCGGAGTTCTGACATCCGTCGACGATCAAGAATCAGGGATGCTGTCTCATTTGCCAAGGTGTCGAAAATCAGATGGGCTGGTCACGTAATGAGATTTAAAGACGACCGCTGGACTAGAGCTGTTACCGACTGGATTCCACGGGATGTCAAAAGACCGCGTGGCCGCCCACCTACCAGATGGTCAGACTTCTTCGTCAAGATCATGAACGATCTGTTTGAGGCCCTTCATGTTCCCGGAGCGAACAGATGCCATTGGGCTACACTAGCACGCGACAGGGACAAATGGAGACGTTACTGGCGCCGGCTCGAGCAAATCGACGACTAACGGGAAGTTAAGTGATTAAGTTTCTCAGTGGTTATAATAAAACCGATTTTATAAGAAATTTTTCCCATCACAGCATATAATTGGGTCAGGCAGAACCACAGTGCTCAGGAGTCATCAGGGTTGTATCTGGTAGTACTCAGGCCCTGCAGTTGCTGGGGTTCGAACCCAGAACCCTGCATGCACCTTGTCTGTGCTCTACCTCTTGAGTCACATCTCTGACCCCACATTTTTCCCTCTTAAGTAGCACTGTAGCACTGTAGCATTTGCTCGAGCGGGCCCAGTAATGTTTCCACTGTGAGACTTGTTGCTGTTTTTGGCATATCGAATACATCATGGTGAGCTTTTATAGTTTGCTGCAGGTTGACTTTAGGTTGACCTTGCGACCACTCACGATAGCACAGTGGTAGGGTGTTTGCCTTGCGTACAGCTGCCCGGCCGAACCAGGTTCGATTCCTCCGCCCTTCTCAGAGAGCCTGGCAAGCTACCGGAGAGTATCTTGCCCTATTGATATGCCAAGCACAGTAACAAGTCTCACAATGGGAACGTTACTGGGCCCCGCTGGAGCAAATCGATGAACAATGGAAGGGCAGTGCATGGTGAGCTTGCCCGGTTTTGCCCTGCGGGCGGGGTACTCTCAGCTTACCAGGCTCTCCGAGAGGGGCGGAGGAATCGAATGTGGGTCGGTTGTGTGCAAAGTGAACGCCCTACCCGCTGTGCTATCGCTCCAGCCCTCTTCAGTAATTTTTAAAAATTCCTTCCCCTTTCAAAGCAGTCCAATAATTGAAAAACCCACCCCCATGTCCTCGAGCCCTAGTGTATGTTGGAATTCCCGGGAGCCTTATCAGACAGAATCCCTGGGTCTCATCTCTAGAGTGTCTGCATCAGTATCTCTCGGGAATTTGTATTTCCAACAAATTTCTGCATGATACAGAGGCTGCTGGCCTGGGGATCGCACTTGGGGACCTAAAGAAATGGACGTTTTGAGGAATTGTATGAGGTGGTAGCTTAGACGAGAGTTCAGCTCACTGATAAGAAAGCACCTTTGCCAGAAGTTCACAGCACACACACAGCCCACTTGAGGCGACTGTCCCTTCGCACAAGAAAATCCAGCTGCGCCACATTTGGTGAGAAGTTTGCCACGTGCTCAGCGGACGTGATAGAGAAGATCTGACGCCTCTTCCTGTGGTGCCTCACTGCGAGGTTGAAGTTGAGAATTCCGGAGGAAGTGAATGAGGAATGCTTGTGTTTCTCAGTGGAGGACGTTTTCTTTAAACCTATGCTTTTAAAAGATGGGGTCTTGATGAAAAGCCTTGCTCCAGGTGTTCTAGCATTCACTGGAATTCAAACACAACCTCTGCGTTGTTTCCAATCGTGGACCGTTGCCTGTGTGCCTGGGAGCAAGAGTTTCCCAAATCGCCCTGACATAATTTTAGAAGCAGGAAGTGCTGTTTGCTTCAAGAAAGGAAGAGCCTGCGTCAGGTGTCAAAGTTTGTGAATTGGGGAGGTAGGAACAAAGATGTAGTCTTAGGCACTCCGATCCTCTTTTCCCTCTGTTATCATTGTCCTTATTGCAGCGTTGTTGTCCTTATCTCACTCCCAGTCCTGATGTTTGTACACACTTGATTGCCATATGCTGGGATGCATAGGCTATCTTGTGCCTCTTGGGTTGAGACCAGCATGTGGGATGGTGCGGCCTCAGCTGACAATGCAGGTCACTGAGTCGTGCTCCTAGACTCAAGACTGATAAACATTTTCTAGATCACGATAGCTCAGCGCTGACTGCAGGCTTTGCAGACAGGATGCTCAGGTCTGAACCCCAACACAGCATGGTCCTTGGAGCACCAAGCCAAGAGTGTCCCCTAAGCACCACTGGGTGTGAGCCCAACATAAAACAAAACAAAAATCAAACAGAGAAGTGCTTTGCAGGTGTGGGATTGGTTTGGAAGAAGCAGTTCCTCTCTTGAATGGCCTTCTGTAAGGAGTGGAGCCCTTCCTTCATGAGGCCGTAGTTGAGATCCCTGGAGCTGTAAGGGAAACAGGGAAAGAGAAGGATCCAGACAGCAAAGTAGAACACTTGTCTCTGGACCACAAATAAATCCAGACCAGAACATTCCTGAAGTCTGTCTGAAGGATTGATAGTGGCCATGAACATATTCAGGCTGCTCCAAAGAGAAGACATTGGAAAACTAGGAATCGTTCTTCCAAACCAGTGGTCCCCACTTCTGATGATTTTGTACCAACCCTCCTCATCGTTCCCAGGGATGGTGACAGTGTCTCTCGATAAGACTGGTTGTGGTACACCAGGAGAATTACTCCATAACTTAGAGGCCAGCTGGGTATTCTAGGGGAAAGGACAATTCAGATAGAAAGGGGAACACCAAGTGGAGGGTGTTTGGAGGATCCTCCCAGGAGGGGAGATGCAGGTTGAAAGTAGACTGGACTGAATATGTTCGCCACTCAATGCCTCTTTGGCTGATCACAACACCCAGGAGGAGAGAGAAAACAAAAGGGAATGCCCTGCCACAGGGGCAGGGGGGATGGGGGGATGGGAGGATGGGGGGGAGGGATATTATCCTGGTGGTGGAAGATGGGCACTGGTGGAGGGATGGGTATTTGATCGTGGTATGACCGAGATCCAAGCACAAAAATTTGTAAATCTACAACTGTACCTCATGGTGTTTCACTAAAAAAAAAAAAAAGACTGGTTGTGGTGATGTGAGGGGGGGGGAAACTCTTAATGTATAGGGGTGTCAAGATCGGTGACATTCCTCATCATCCTCCTGCACTAAAACAATTCTCAATGATAAGGCTTTTCTATTCCAGTATCTAGGTCAAGAGCCCTTGCTCTGCATTAAACCTACTATTGCCATAATAAAACAAAGGCTAACTAACACTGGGAGGGACTGTTTTTCTCACTCAGGATATCAAGCAGACATTAGAGAGAAAACGTGGGAAAATATTTGAGGACACTGAGGGTGAGGATTGAAGAGTCCAGTCCTCTAAGACTAAGGGTTACACCAAAGAGAAGCAGGAGACAATGGGAATGAAGAAATAAATAATGGGAAACTTTCCAGTGCTGAGGCAGCAGCCTCAGAGAAAGAGGAATAGCAAAGATCATAAGTAGGCACAGGGTTTAAAGCACCAGGAAGACACTTAAAATGTTTAGAAAAGCTAGGTGAGCAGCAGGAACGCCTCCAATAATGTAGTTTTATTATCACCGTAATAAGAAAAACAAAATGTTTTCGTAGACACACAACATAACGGGATAGCTGAGGACATGTTTTCATTGATTTGTTTAAAAGTTGTACTTTCTAGAACCTGTAGACAGTGGTTGAGTGAGTGAGGTTGAGTGATCTGTGGATGAAAACTCATCAATCTTTGCGATTTTTCTGTTCAAAATAAACAAATTTTAAGACTTTTCCATGTTTTCTTTATTAGGAAACTCATCAATTTTTGCAGTGTCTCTTTAGAGTTGAAATTTGTTCAAAATAAATAAATCTGAAGAGTTTTCCTTCTTAGGAAACTCATCAACTCTTGCAGTTTTTCTTTAGATTTGAAATTTGTTCAAACTCCATAAATCTTAAGAGTTTTCCATGTTTTCTTTATTATCTTCATGGAATGTGCCCTACTTGAGGGCAAGGAGCTGGGACTTTAACTTTTCTTAGCCAAATGCCATTTCATTGCTCATGACTCCAGCTTTGGGGAATATGGTGCCCACCTTCCTCTCTCGTCACAGTTCCTCTATGTTGTTAAGGGAACAACAGATTGTGCTAATGTAAGAAGAGATGTTTGTTTTATAGAGAAAGATGACAAGTCTCATAAACATAAGCTTATAACCCTAGGTCTTGGACTCAGGATGTACATTGGGCATTCCAAATGGTCCCAAGCAGAGGAAGCCCAGAGGTATGCTGAGTTTTGTCTGCATTCCATATTCACTAATGGGTGGTGCATGATCTGAACATCTGAGCTCTCTCCAGTGCTCCAGTGTTTTGCTTCTATCTCTAAATGCCCTTGTAGTTTCTGCGCATTCAGCTCTAATTCTATCCATTGCAAAGTCATTGTGGATTCCTTCTTCTCTGCACTGTGTCATAGAGTAAAACAAGATCTAGTGGCTCATAATTAATCGGAATTAAATTGATGCTGATGCAATAAAATCATTCACTCAACAGATAAGCAATGAGCACCTTTTATGTACCAGATACAATTTAAGGTGATATTACAATAAACAAGGTTAAGATTTTTGCCTTCACCAAGTTTACGATCATCGAATAGACCTTCTCTCAGGCAGTTGGAAATGCACAGAGAGTACTAAATCCGAGTGAAGGGTGACAAACTGGCTGTTTTCAACAGGGTAGTCAGAAAAGGCATCGAGAAAGGCCATTTTCAGGAAGAAAATCTATGGTCCTCTTATCACTTCTGGCCTCATTTGCAATGAAGATTCAGAGCGATGCCGTCATTTTTCATCACTTTATCCCCTCCAGTCCTCCCTTTGGGAAAGGTAATTGCCCTTCAAGAATTCCAAGACTCTTTTGCCAGGGCTGGAGACGATGACAGGAGACATACTGCAGAACAGCAGCAATTCTTATCAGAAATGTCTGAGCCTCCCAGAGAACTCAGATTTTCAGATGGAAAATGACGCTCCTTGCAAAAAGCGTCTCTGTAATGTGCTCCTCTGGCTCTCATGGTGGGGTGGGGTGTGAGTACATGCACGGGCACGTAGGTGCACGTTCGGTGCATGCGTGTGCCTGCATGTCAGCTCCTTCTCTGGCCCCGATGGCTGAGAAGGTCCAGGCCAGGTGGACGCAGAAGGCTGAGCCGAGCTCCACATCACCAGCCCGACACTCTGCTAGGCTCTTGTTTGGCTTTCGTGGTCTGTATGCATGTTGCATCTCTTTCTCTTGTGTGTTTTGTTTGTTTTGTTTTTTGGGGGGGTCACACCTGGTGAAGCACAGGGGTTACTCCTGGCTCTTCACTCAGAAATTACTCCTGGAAGTGCTCAGGGGACCATATGGGATGCTGGGAATCAAACCCCGGTCGGCCGCGTGCAAGGCAAATGCCCTACCTGCTGTGCTATTGCTCCAACCCCTCCTCTTGTCTTCTTATCCTGGATATCTTCTTCTTCCCGCGAGGATGTGACTCAGCTCCAGGAGATTTTCTTTCCTTGATGGGCTTCTTCTGAAGTTCCAGGAACTTCTTTTTCCCAGAATGGCATACCCCAGAGTCCACTGCCTGGAACGGTTCCTCCCATTGGTCAGCTGCAGTATCCCAGCTCGAGTCATCTATGTCAGCCTTTCCCAATCTTTCTCGAATGATACCCCCTTCTGACCTTGTTTCTTTCCTGTCACCCCTTGCCCCTGTCATCGGACTCCGTACTCTCGCCCCTAGTCATATCCCCTATTGATGTGATTTGCACCCGTGACCCCCTGAGAATGTCACGGGGCCCCACATGGAGCCATATGACCTCTGGTTGAGAAATGCCAGTCCGAAGATACCGAAGGTCAAACCGGCTTTTAAAAAAATAAATCTTCTACCCTCTTGTCAACTGGAACCATTTTTTTTTTCATTTTTGGGTCACACCCAGCAATGCACAGGGGTTGCTCCTGGCTCTGCACTCAGGAATTACTCATGGGAGTGCTTGGGAGACCGTATGGAATGCTGGGAATGGAACCAGGGTTGGCCTCGTGGAAGGCAAACGCTCTACCTGCTGTGCTATCTCTCCAGCCCCTGGAACCTTTGTTTTGAGCTCCTTCCGGCCCTTAATGCCCAAAGGTGCCCAGGGCTGATTGTCCGTGTAGAACTGTGGCCAGCTCCTTCTGGGCCCCAGCCTGAGGGCACTGAGATTAGATATACATTTTTAGTAGGCAGAGAGCCAGGGTCCTTTCTGAGGGGCACCTTCACACCCTCCTTTCCCAGCTCCATTTCTTCTCACTCATTTCCAGAGATTCATTTTAGAGTGGATATTGTCCATTCATTCCTTCGTTCATTCATTCACCACATCCATTTCTAGGGTGACCAAAGCCAAGCGCCATGGTTTGCTGGTTGGCTTACAGCAACACACTCTCTTACCATTCTGAACTCACCAGGTTTTAAATAAAGATGGGACTGCACTGGATCCTTCCGGAAGTACCGAGGGAGCACCTTCTATCACTCCTCCAGCTTCTGAGACCAGAGCGACTCCAGGGCTTGCCGATTCATCACACAGATTTCTAGCTACCTCTTCACAAAGCCTCCTTCTTCACTTTGAATCTCAGTGCCAGGAATTGGCTGCTGACTCTAGCCTGTCAGGATACCAGTCCCTGGCCTTGGCCCCATCCTAATCCCAGGCAGATCTCATCTTGAGACCCTTCTTCTACTCCTAGAACTTTCCCCCAAGAAATTCTCATTCTCTGGGCGAAAAGCACAAGGGTCTCTGGGCAAGCACAGCTCCACCCCTCCATTTCTTAGTAAGGACTCATTACTGAGGCTTCTGCGAACAGGACCACATCTCTGCCGTCACAGAGGCTGAGCTTGTACTCGGAGCCCATTATTTTGTGTGGAATCCCAAGGAAAAAGTTGAAAGGGGCACAATCTACTGACCCTTGTGAGAAATGGGCATCTCCGTCCTGGAAAGCTCAAGAAAGCCACGCTCTGGAGCATGTGCTGAGGCTTTCCAGAGAGTTCTTAGACACATGGCAGCTTTGAACTCGGTGAGCCTATCCCTGAAGAGGCCCCTCGCTTCTCGTTCATTCCGTGAGTGTGTGGCTGGTAGGGGGTTCCATCTTCTCCTCACTCAAATCTGAACCAGATTGTGTCGGCTTTGACCATAGAATGTGCAGGGCAGGATGAGACTGGACATTTGGAATCCATGACCCTTCCCCCTTGCTCCCTCCCTCCCTCTCACCATGCTCACGTTGGGTCTTTGCATCACCCACGAGAAGTGTCCCAACCCTGTGGGAGCAGCCCCGTGACCTGGTCAGACCTCACGGGTCCAGCCCAAGTGCCATCCGTCATGACTCTAAATGCCTCAGGAAAGAACCATCTCACTCAGCGACACCTCCTTCAGCACCCTGAGGACTGAGAAGATGGCTGTGTGGAGCCACTAAGCTTTGTAGTGACCCCCCCCCCCCACTCCTCCTCTACCATGTGCTCTGGAGATGGAGTTGGGCTGAACCGTGTTGTTTGAGAACCACCCCTTAAAAATGCTGCTGCTATTTTGTGACATTAGAAGGCCATGGAGCTGCCTAGTGAGGGGAGGGCTCAGAGGCTCCCCTTGGCTACAAGAAAAACTACTTTGATAACTGTTGAAATGAAAGCCAGTTCTAGGGCCACATCTCTTGGAAAGCTGGAGAACCTTATCTGGCAGGAAAGAGCCTGCAGTTGGTGCAGAGCTGTGCTCTGGTCGGGAGAAGGACCACCCCAACACTGAGGACACTGATGGTCCCCAGAGTGAGTATACCCCATTAGCAGCCACCCATGGAGACTCCCACCTGTGTGAACCCAACTGCTACCAGGGTGTTTGGCTTCTGGCCGGAGACACCCTCTAACCCTCACTTTCATATCCCCCCACCCCTTTTGGATATTAGATTACTTCAGTGCAAAATCAATGCACATTTCTTGTTTCCTTCCAATCCAAATCTATTTCTTCCTCAATTCTGGTAGAGTCCTGAGGGCTCGAGTTTAACCCGGAGATGCTAGGAACATTCTCCTTCAGGGCAGGCAGTAACGTGGGCGATGGCTCTGCAGGTGTGCACGCATTTCATAGAAACGGGAGAAGGTTTGCAGAAGTGGGGAGTTGGGAACTGAAGCCACACACTTGGTTTCTACGATGGGCACCACATGCTGTCACCTGGGTTCCAGTATGAGTAAGAAAGAGCAACGAGAGGGGTGCCCAGAAGATGTGGCTAACTCCAGCGGTGGCCCTCGACAACCACTTGGACATCACTACTTGGTTGTGGGTGGGCGAGGGCAAGCGAAGACTTAGGAAAGGGAATAATGGAGTCACCCCAGCTTCTCATAGGTTGGAAAATGCAAGACGTGTGAGTTTTTAGAATTCCCTCTAGACCTACTGTGTCGGTCTTGACACAGTGGCTTGACAGGCAGATAAAGCAAGTGCAAGTCAGTCTTCTGTTTGTCTCCCTCGTATGCGTGTGTGCGCTCACATGTGTGCATGCCTTCATTCCCATAGTTGCTTTTATATATATGGAATAACATCTATGGACGACAGCTAGGTTGGTGGCAGGTCACCTTTATAGGCCAGAGGGCCCTTTTCCCAACTCTCAGAGTGGGCTGCTCAGGGCTTCTGGCCGAGCAGCTTTTCCACAGAATTAACTATCCCCTCAGTCACCTGGTTCAGGAGAAATTATTCCTTCCCCCCTCGGAGCACACCCTCACCATCTTGTCTCCTGGGAGGGGCTATTCTGAGATGGAAACGTGCCTTTTTCTGGGGTGAGCGTGGCCACCCAGCAGTGCGCACGGCTCATTCTTGTTTCTGCACTCAGAGATCACTCTGGGGGCCTGTGGGGTGCTGGGGATTAGACAGTGTCAGTCAGGGCCTTCTCTGCTATCCCGTTCCTCCAGAAAATGGAAGTCTGCTGCTTTAGGTCCATTCATTATTGTCTCCATAGCCTTGGCATTCCCTGATGCCACCTCCCTGGCCAGCACTTGGCCTTTCCTCTGTGCCTGGCATTCCTTATAGGTTGGGGAAGGGAGAGTCTGTATCTAGAGTGCCTGACATGTATTTTTATCCACACATATGTTTGCAGACACACCTGTGCCGATAGCTGTGTGTTATATGGCTCTTTCTTTTGCAGTGATTGCAATAGATCCTGAAAGTAAAAGGATTTGATCCGATTCACATGGTTGGTTCACAAAAAAACAATGCCCTTTGCTTCTCCACAGAATCAACCATCAACTTCAACTTCAAGTTGTACCCCCTTTCCAGGTTGGCTGTGGTATGGAAACACAGGTCCCGTATTACTTCCTGGATTTGGGGAGTTGATTCGAAATAGGGGGAAACCCTGTGTCCAGCCCGGACCCCTCACCCCCGATCCTGTGAGGTCTTTTGTAAATAAAGATATCCCCCCTCTTCATTGATTTTGAGCAGTTGAACGGGGAAGGTGAGTGCTGGTAACTTCCCTGGAAGCTCGGCCCTAGCTTGAAGAACATGTAGCCTAGCCAAGTAAAGGAGAAACAGGCTGACTCCAGGACGCTGCGTCTCCCCAAGGTCAAACATCCCTCCACCTGCGACGCATGGAAATTGTGGAATGGACTCGTCGGAAATTTTACACATTCATAAATATTGATAGGCTGACAAAGAATTTTAATTTTGAGATGTCTGACTCCGATTATTTCTGAAACATAAACACCTTTTAATTCTCCCCTTCGGGCAGAGATCAAGCTTTGGCTGTCGTCTTTCAGATAAGGGATCTGACTTCGATGTAATCCAGATTTGTACACATTTCTGCCCAGGGAAGCCGACCATTCAGCTGTCAAAGGAATGAAAAGGCTGGCTTTTGCCTGGGACCGCCTTGTTTATTTTGCTGTGTTATCCTCAGCCAAAGCCCCAGGGGTGCGTTTGGGTGTGTTTCCCAGAAATCTCCCACCTTGGAGGAGGGCCAGGAAGGGTTCCCCAGTAAACCTTTCCTTTTCTTTTCCAGGTGAATCCTGATCATTCTTTAAAAAAATTGTTTGTGCTAGGGGCCAGAGGAGTTAGTCCAGCGGGTGGAGTGCTTGCCTTGCACGCAGCCAACCAGGGTTGGATCCCAACATCCCATATGGTCCCTGGAAAACTGCCAGGAGTAATTACTGGGAGCAGAACCAGGAGTAATCCCTGAGCATCACTGGGTGTGTCTCCTATCTCATAAAAAAAAAAAAACCCCAAACCAAACCAAACCAAGGCCTGTCCCTGTCATTGTCACTGTCCTCCCTTTGTTCATCAATTTGCTCGAGCGGGCCCAGTAATGTCTTCAATGTGACACTTGTTACTGTGTTTGGTATATCAAATATGTCACTGGTAGCTTGCCAGGCTTTGCCGTGCGGGCAAGATACTTTCGATAGCTTGCTGGGCTCTCCGAAAGGGGCAGAGGAATCAACCTGGGTCTGCCAGGTTGGCCACATGCAAGGCAAATGCCCTACCCGCTGTGCTATGCTCCAGCCCTAAGAAAAGAAAACTGTACTCGAGGACTGCATGATATTTCTAAGAGTACAAAATCTTAGTAACTAGGCACACAACAAGGTGTCCAGAAGGGACTCGGTTTATATCACTGAAGTTTTAAACCTATCGGTTATTGACCGCTGAATTTGATCCATCTTGCAGTACCAAAACTTTCAAAGTCGTTCCACTTCAGGCTCCCATGTGTTAGGCTGTGTTACTAGAAACTTCCTGTTTATGGATTCATGCTGTTTTAAAACACAAGCAAGTCTAAGGGGTGGAGGAAGTGGGGAAACTGAACCTGGGGACAGGGTGGGTGGGAATGCCAGCGGCCATGTCTCCCTGGGGAAGCAGTGTCACGTGCAGTCTGGCGGTGCCCCCAAAGTTGGGAGGGAAGAGTCCTCTGCATTCCAGGGCAGGGCACCCCCACAGCTTCTCTCACCCCGGGAGGAAATACAGACCAGCTGCTGTGGCAGCAACAGTCGCATGCCCACTCTCTTACCTTGCCTTCTTCTGGGTTGACCACAAGTGCAGAGACTTGTCTGCGTTTAGCGTTGTCCATGAGAGCAAAGACGGTCTGCCTTCTTTCCATCTCGCCCTCTCTGCTCACTTCTGGAGCACACAAAGCATTCTTTTCAGCTTGTAGATTATCGTTGATCTATCTTATCTTTGTAAAGTCTTTTGAGTGTGATGTTAGGGCTTTTGATGTAGATATAAATATAGATATGTCGTGTAACGTGCAATTTGCATACACTCAGTTTTCTGATATCGCCTGAAAAAAATCACCATTCAGTCATGTACAATGGAATGTAAACAAGTGCATCTCTTTACTTCTCCCTCTTATGTTATGATTTTGTCGTGTAGTAGATTGACATTTACTATATTGAATCAATATTTGGCTATTTTGCTATAAAACCCCCACTAGGAAATGTTTTAATTTTTTAAAAATGCTTATCCTACCTGCTGTCATATCTCTCTGGTTCCTCCTCCCTGATATATATATATATATATATATATATTTACATATATATGTAATTTTTTGGGGGGGATGACACCTGGCAATGCACAGGAAGTACTCCTGGTGGTGCACACGGGACCATACGGGATGCTGGGAATCAATCCCGGTTGGCTGCGTGCAAGGCAAAATGCCCTACCCACTGTGCTATTGCTCCAGCCCCCAAGGCAATGTTTTAATTCTTAATATTTCAGTTTTAAGATGAGTATTTTAAGAAACTTGGGAGAAGAGTGGTCTATTCATCTCTGTACTTTCTCCTTTAACTGAAAATTCAGATTTCTATCAGTTATCCTTTCCCTTCTTTCGAAAGAGTTCCTGTAAGAATTTGGTTAGAGCAGGGGCTGGAGCCATAGCATAGAGAGAAGGGCATTTGCCTTGCAAGCGGCTGACCCGGGTTCAATCCCCAGCATCCCATATGGTCCCCCAGCACCGCCAAGAGTAAGTCCTGAGTGCAGAGCCAGGAGTAATCCCTGAATGCAGAGCCAGGAGTAACCCCTGAGTATTGCTGGGTGTGACCCAAAAAGCAAAGAATTTGGTTAGAGCAGACTTATTCTAAGTGATTTCTTGTTATTTTTCTTTGCCCGTGAATGTCTTCATTTCAACTTTATTTCTGGGCATAGACTCTACATGGACAGTTCTCTGATTTCCACACACGTACAAGAGTGTGTTACTTCCTAGATTTTGAGTGAGAAATTCACACACACTTCCATGGCCATTCCTCTGTAGATATAAGGTATAGATTTCCCCCTAGAGCTTATTTTCTGGGAACTCACTCTTGGATCATGCATGAGCATTCACTGGAGTGAACCCTTTTTGGAGATAACTCAGCTTTTTGAATCTGCAAGGTTGCGTCTTCCATTCAGTTGGGATGTTTCTGACCATCATTCTCCCCATATTTGCCAGTACTAATTTTTCTCTTCCATCTGGGATTCTGGTCACGTAATCAGGGTCTTTTTCAGACAGAATCCTGAGGCTCTTGCCCTTTTCTTTCCCCAGACTTCCTTCCTTGGTGCACGGTTTGGATCATCTCTCTTGATCTGTCTTCAAGTTCACTTACTCTTCCATCACCATCTTTCTGCTATGAGGTTCTTCTGGTGAGTTCTCACTTCGGTTGTGGTTTTCAGCGCTAAAATTCGACTCTCTGGATCTTCTGTTTCTCTGCCAAGACTTTGTACTTTCCCTTTGGTTTCAAAGTATTCAGAGTTGCTTGTTCACCCACTTTCATGCTCGCTTTTTCAAAGTCCTTGTCAAATAATTTCAACATCCGTATTTTCTCAGGGTTGAAGTCTGTTGATTGTCTTTTCCCATGTGAGTTTAGAATTTCCTGACTTTTCCTAAACTGAGTAGTTTTGAATTGTTGTCCCAGGCCCTTTCTATGTTGTGTTATGAGACTCTGTTCTCCTTAAAATCCCGTGGAGAGTGTGGATCTTTTTCCTCTTGCTGTCAGTTGACCTGTTTGTGGTTCGGCCCATTTTATTTATACTCTGGGCTGTGATTCCAGTGTTCTTTTGTTTTCCAACCCTGTGGGGGTGGGCTTTGGAAGTTGGGTTGTGTTGTTACTTGTGTTGAATAGATTCAGGTTGCGGAAGGGGACACGCCCACCAGACTCTGAAGGCATTTAAGGGTCTTTTTTTTTTTTCTTGGGTTCTTCTTTCTGGTGTCTTCAGTTAGTTTTCTCTGGATTCTTTTTCTAGATCCTCTCTTGGTCTTTTGATCAAAAACCGAAGGCTAATAGTCACTCCAGTCAAGAGTCAGGGCGAATGGCAGGAGTAACACTGTAGCACTGTCCTCCTGTTGTTCATCGATTTGCTTGAGCGGGCACCAGTAACATCTCACAACAAATTGTGGGACTTGTTGTTACTGTTTTTGGCATATCGAATATGTCACGGGTAGCTTGCCAGGCTTTGCCGTGTGGGGAGATACTCTCGGTAGCTTGCCGGGCTCTCTGAGAGGGATGGCAGGAGTAAAGAAAGATAAGTAAAAGAATTCCTTCTCGGGGCTGGAGAAATAGCACAGCGGGTAGGGCATTTTCCTTGCACGCAGTCGACCCAGGTTCGATTCCCAGTATCCCATATGGTCCCCTGAGCACCGCCAGGAGTAATTCCTGAGTACAGAGCCAGGAGTAACCCCTGTGCATCGCCAGGTGTTACCCAGAAAGAAAAAAAAAGAATTCCTTCTCGCTCGTGTGGGGTTGTAACCCCACTAAAGAGACAGAAGACCCCCTCAGAGGTCTGACTCCTGTGGGCTCTCATTGGGCAGTCATGCCACCCTTACAAATTGACTGTGGGCATGTAAGGAAACAGAGGGGGACAAATGGGGCTTTCCATACTCTCTTTGGGAGATTAGAAGTTTCCTTTTTCAGATCCTTAGGCCAGACTGAGATGTGTCTCTTGCTCTTTCCCTGCTGGACATCCACTGCTAGGGTAGTGTGTTGAGTTCAGACCAATTTGGAGAAAACAAAGTGGAAACCGCCTCAGGTTCACCAGGCTCCACCTGCTCACCTTCCCCCATCTGTGCTCGAAGTCCTCCAACAGCTGCTCCCTCACCTGGGCCTCTGGTCTTTCATTTCCACAGGACACATTGGTTCTGGTCTTGTTGCTTATCTATCTGTCCAAACAGCTGCCTGTTCTGTTCTCGGGGAGCAGAAGGAACGGAGCTTTCAAGGAGGATCTCTGGGCGCAGAAGCTCCAGGACTTGAGTTCGGTTCCTTGTGTTGCTGTAGTGTAGTCAGTTGCGTTAGACAAGTTAATACCTCCAGGTCGTTGTGGAAATGTGGGGGTACCGAGGTATCTGCCCCTCTTGCCTTCTCCCTCAGTCCCTGATGTTTGAAATATGGGGTTGATTGGTGGCACCTTTACCCCCTTTTAAGAATATTTGCATAACTTTAAGATTTGTTGATGATACCTCTTTGACATCCCTCTCAAGGAATCTTCTTTGCCACCGAGTAGTATCACGTGGTTAAAAAAAAATATCCACGGGGCGTATCAGTTGTTCATTAGATCATGTATGGAGTCGGCATAGAATCTGCGATGTTTTTGCATTTAGGTTTAGAAAATGATTGCTGGGAAACTAGAAGGGACCCCCTTGTGTTTTTGCAAAAGAGTATGCTGCCACTTGCTCTTTCCTGTAAACCAGGGGAGCGAGGAAAACACAAGCTGTGCAGTGTGTCCTGCTCGGCCCTGCTGGGCCCCTGATGCCAGGACGCAGAGCGAGGCCGCCCCTCCCACCCGCTTCTCGGGGCTCTGCTGGCTCCGCATAACGCCCAGGACAGGGCTGTTCTCTGTGCGGGTGACTCCTCTGTGTGCCTTGCACACGCGTTATGGAAGTGACCCTAACTGAGTCTGCAAAGAGAGCAGCAGCAATGGCCACTGTCTTCATTGGTTGCGCCAGGCACGCCAAACACAGGCCTCCTTGCTGTTGACAGAGCCGCTCAAGGAACAGTCTTGGGCTTGCCTGGGAATAACGCGATTCTTCCTCGGACATGCCTGACTACTCCGAGACAGCTGAGAGGTGTGCGCGTTGGCACTTTGACTTCCTGGCAGAAAGCAGCATTTCATTTTCATGACCTGCGGAAGTTTCCAGTGAGTAGGCAAGAGTAGGTCTGGAGAGACAGCCAAGTAAATGCCGTGCATACGGGAGACCGGGAGAGGGGGTCCCACTCCTGGGCACCATATGTGCCCCTGAGAACTGCCAGTGCAGCCTCTGAGCATTGACTTGGGAGTAGCACTGCCAAGTGTGCCCCCCAAAACAAAGAAGATGAAAGAGTAATGTTGTGCACACACGTGCACGTGTGTATGTATGTGTGCTTGTGTGTGTGCCTTGGTGTGTGTATGTGTGTGTATGTGTGTCCACACGTGTGTATTTGTGTTTGTGTGTGTGCCTTGGTGTGTGTATACATGTGTATGTGTGTCCGTGTGTGTTTCTGTGTGTATGTGTTTGCGTGTGTGCATGTGTTTGCATGTGTGTGTTTATGTGTGTGTTTGCATGTGTGTATATATATGTATGTGTGTATGTGTTTGCGTGTGTGCATGTGTATGTGTTTGCATGTGTGTGTTTACGTGTGTGTTTGCATGTATGCATGTATGTGTATGTGTGTATGTGTTTGCGTGTGTGTGTTTTGCATATGCGTGTGTATTTGTGTGTGTGTGTGTGTGTGTGTGTGCGTGTGTCCAGGACTCTCCTGGGTCTATCCTATGGCCCAGACACAGTGGTGAACACTGCACTCACCTTTCCCATCTGGTGCTGAGTCACTGGCATTTGATGAATAATGACCTTGGGCCCCTGCTCACCGGGGAATGCCCAGGCCCCAGCTGTGGGCAGTCTTTGTGCAGGGATCCACCACAGAGACAAGCATGTCCCGTTCACCTAGTGTCTCTCCAGAGGAGGTGAAAAGAGAGTCACTATCTTGCACCTGTGAAGTCGGGAAAACCTGGATGGCTTCTTGGGCCTGAACAGAGCCGGCGCTTGGAATTCAGGTGCCCACCCCCCCCATCACTCCCACCATGAGGTCGCAGTTGCCTCCAGATTGAGATTTACAGAGGGATGATTTGGTCTCCGAGTGCTTTGTTTCTGTTGTACTGTAAGTCCCAGGAGCTGGGGGCTCTTTCCACAGCCTACCCCCATGGCATGGAGGGTTTCAGAGAAACTGTCCAAGGGACGAAACTCCCAAGGGGCTGAGCTGGGGTGTGGACATGCAACCCGTGTCCGCAGAGTGCAGAGCTGGCATGGTCAGGCAACTGGAAGCCAGCCTTGGCCCTGGGTGTGAGGTACCACTCGAGGCTTTGTTGTACTAAGAGCCTGTTGCTTGGGTTTTGATTAGGGGCGGGAGGGGGAAGGGCGGGGTGTGTCTTTGGGCTCTGAAATCCGAGGAAGGGCCACAGGTTAACCTCTGCTTCCCTTCCACTGTTGGCCGAGTCCCCCAGTTGGATCAGCCATCAGTGGAGTGAGTTTCCTTGCATTGTTTTGGGGAGGGACAGGCCTGCTGCACGGCGGGGACGAGCATAGTGGGGGGGGGGGTGTCAGACACCCTCTGTTTCTGCCTCCACTCCCGGGAGCCCCAGATGGTTTCCTTAGGAAACGGCGTCCTCGGCAAGATTGGCAGCCCCGATGCCCCCACTTGGCCTCGGCACACACGCCATCGTCTGCAGGAACTCATTTCAGCCTCACATTTTTCTGGGAAACGTTTTCTGTATGAGTAAGCACAGCGCTAAGTGCTCTCGTGTGCCGGAGTCTGTGCACAGAGCTCCCTCTTGGCAAGAGCCCCCTCAACTCGCCATCTTCTTCCCCGAACTGAACTCATGGAACAGACCACCAGACAAGGCCCTGCTGTCTGCCCCCGGCTTCCTCTACTCCCTGCTGCCCTCCCTGCTTGTCACTATTCCCTTTTTTACTGTCCCTTAAACCTGGCTTGCCCGGGACCAGAGACGGTGCCCAGTGTAGAGCATCGGCTAGCAGGCCTGAGGGCCAGCTCCAACCCTTCCAGTCCTGCCAGCTGGTGGCCAGGCTTTTAGAGGTTGGCAGTGCCAACCAAGTGTTTGACCCCAGGATTTAACAGTAGCACTGTACCACTGTCCTCCCGTTGTTTATTGATTTGCTCCAGCAGACACCAGTAACGACTTGTTGTTGCTGTTTTTTGGCATATCAAATATGCCACGGGGAGCTTGCCAGGCTTTGCCATGTGGGCGAGATACTCTCAGTAGCTTGCCAGGCTCTCCGAGAGGGGCAGAGGAATCGAACCCGGGTCAGCCCTGTGCAAGGCAAATGCCCTACCTGCTGTGCTATCGCTCCTGCCCAACAACAACAAATGAAAAGAAGGAGAAAAAAAGTGTTTTAAATACTTCAGGGGGCCAGAGAGATAATACAGGGGGGTAAGGCACTTGCCTTGGCTGGTATGTGGTTGACTCAGGTTTGAGCCCAGGTAGGGTGCTCTGAGGATGCGCAGGAGTGATCCCTAAGCACAAAGCCAGGAATAAGCCCTGAGCACCACCAGTTGTTGCCTGAAAATCCAAACAAAACAAAATAAAATATAAAATGCTTCCTAAAGACCCTGTGCTCTGCTCATTTTCGACTCTAAGCTTTGGCTCTGGTTTCCTCTCCTAACATTTTCAAGGCCATGCTGGAATCTTCCTTTCTAATCCAGGGTCAAGGTATCTTGCATCCATGCAGATCAGGTGGGAACAGAGTGACCTCTCTTGCCTCTAAAACGTTTTATTAGTCACATCCATCCCGTAGATTTGGAACTTGGGGCCAAATGCTCCTTTGAGAGAAATGCAGTTTCCTCCTTAACTATGTAAGTCTATTTCATGGCGTATGTATGGTGAAAAGGTAACGGACGCTGGTGGGCACGCTAAGCCAGTCTATCAAAATAGTAAAAGATTGTTTCACGTGCATTGTGTTTGCTGGAAAGAACACTTGGAATCAGGTGGACCTGTGCCAGATTTAATACCAAAGTAGGTATTAGTGAGCCAGCAAAATGCTAGTATACACACTTAAAGAAATATGTCGATTGCCAATGTCTAAATATTGGGGCACTTAACAGCAATTCACATGTCTGGCTTCACATCTAAAGTCCCGAGTTCTGGCCCTAGTTGGTCTCTCTTCCCCCTTTGGCAAAGTGCCCGTGGGCTGTGTCCTCATGCCTCCCTGTCCCGCCGGACCCCACCATTGTCCATCACCTCAAACAGGGCTGTTCCGATTTCTTACAGCTGTGTCCAAAAGAAAGGGGAGGTATTTCTGGTGACTCTGATTCTGTCTAGAGGGAGAAGTACAGTCTGAAAGAACCATGTGTTTGGGGGAAAATGAGAAGGGGTATTAGTATTATTATTGGCACACGTGGGAACTCTAATATGGGATTAATATGCCTATGTAAAAACAAACCAAATTGCTGTTACGGGATCAGCTTGACCCTCCAGCTCTGCCAGCTGGACCTTGGCATTTGCCACTGACCCTTGGTCCAGAGGAAGGGAGGAGCTGGCGGTGGGCCGAGCAGGTTATGGCATGTGATCTGGAGTTTGGGGGTGTCTCAACGCACCTCTCTGTGGAATTGATGAGGGTCCTGCAGAGTGGAACCAGACTGACTTGCCGTGCAAAGCACAGAGGAGTCTGAGTTTTGGTCTTTGCATTGTCACCCTAGTGACCAGAATAGTGTCCTTGATACACTTAGGATGGACTTAGGGAGTGGACTTAGGGAATGGGCTTATGGAATGAACTGGGTCAGGGAGTGAACCCCAAGAGAAGGAACATGTGGCATGCAGACGGCCCTGAGTCTGACTTGGGGTTCACCAGGGCCCCTGGAGCATCTTCAGGTGTGGCCCCAAGCACCACTGGGCACCTCTATTTTTTTTTTATGAATGGAATAGTGGGTACTTTGGACAAACTGGCAGGCTACCGAATGTAGCCTGCCCACATGGCAGAGTCTGGCAAACTCCCCGTGGTGTACCCAATATGCCAAATACCAGCAACAATGATGGGTCTCATTCTCCTAAAGAGCTTTGAATATAATCTCAGGGCTAGGATGAAGGAGACGTTACTGGGGCCTGCTCGAGGCAATCGATGAATAACAGGATGATTTGTGATTTTTTTGTGATTTTTTTGTGGAGTAGTGGGTGATGACTGTGAAGGACCAATACAAGGTATAGCTCTTAGAAGGTCATTACTGAATGATAATGACCAAATCATAATGACCAAAGGTCACGACCAGCTTGCTCCTAAGGGGCCCATTCTACTTATTGATGGCTGCCTGCTCCCCGCCCCGCCATATGGCAGATGCTCCAAACTCATTTTTGTGATAATTCCGGTAGTCCCTCTCTCTGCCATTCTTCTCTCTCAGCTGCCCTGACTGTCCTCTCTGACTAGTTTTATTTTCCTCCTTCTCAGACAAGGCTCAGTGGAGGGGAGTATCTTCTTTAGAACGTTCCTTCCACTTCCTATAGGTCCTTTTTTCCCCCTAGCTTTCCCCCACTCCCCCCTGGTACCACTGGGTCACCCGCAGTTGGCATATGAGCTCCAGAGAATGGGGCGTCCTCACCATTATCTTTAGTCATGAAAACTCCACGGGGCAGGTCAGTATATGGCGCTGAGGGTCTCCATAGACTTGTTGACCAGAGTCCAGTATGGTCAGACCAACCGTTATTTTTGTTTGTTTTTTATTGGGGCGGGGGCGTTTCCCCGGTGGTGCTGGGGGCCACTAGGGGTGGGGAGGGGGGAATGTGGTGTCTACATCCTCCTGGGCTTGGGAGACCATGCAGTGCCAGAATCGAACCTGGGCCCTGCTCAGGCCAGACAGTAGACCCACTGCCCCGTGACTCATCTCCCAAGCCCTCCGGACCCACCAGTGTTTTGTGATTTCACTGGGCATTTGTTTCACCCATCTGTCCGGCATCTTTCCTTATATAGTGAATAAAAAGACTTTACAATAATAATCCTTTTAATCAAGATTATGCCGGGGAGGGCTGGAGCAATGGCACAGCGGGGAGGGCATTTGCCTTGCATCACGGCCGACCCAGGTTCGATTCCCAGCATCCCATATGGTCTCCTGAGCACTGCCAGGAGTAATTTCAGGAGCAAAGACAGAAATAACTCCTGTACATTGCTGGGTGTGACCTCCCCTCCAAAAAAAGTTTATGCCGAGGAAACAGAATGAATCAAGATGTACCTTCAGGCCCCAGGCTGAAGACGAGAGGATTCTCACTCAGGGATCTCTGAGACCTTAGAGCCCTCTCAGCTTCTCGGGAAGCCTCGGCTCTGCTTTCCGGGGCTCCCAGAGGCCAGTGGGCCGTGGAGGCCACCTGCTGCATGTCGAGACAAGCACAGAGGCTGCCGGAGGTGCCCACTACTGCATAATGGCTCTCCCCACAGGCTGGGGCTCTTCCCTGGGCCTCCCAACGCCTGTTCAGTTCCTTTCCTCCCAGGAAAAGCATTCCAAGTCCCTCCGGGCGGGTGGCCCTGGACTCACAGGGATATTTCATCTCTTCAGGAGGAGGATTGAGCAACCCCCGTCTCAGACTCGGTGGTCACCGTGCTGGGCTGGCCTGTGTGGTTCCTGTGACCAGAGACCTCGCCAAGGATTCGATGCTGATTGTTGGTTGAGATCTCATGAGCAGTGGACACGTGCGGGCAGGCAGAGGGAGTCACGGGTCAGTCGGTGTTTTGATGTCACTGGTACAGTGTGAAGCCAAGAGCCCGTTCTGGGATCCTTTGGCCTAAATGAGACTCTCGGCATTTATTCCCTCCCTGCATTCCAGACATGGGGAGGGAGGGGGTGTCTCTGGCGGTGTTTATGGGGGGGAGACGCAGAACGAGTCTGAGTCCCCGTGCTTCCCCCCACCCCTGTGCAGTACAGGAAGAGCAAATCAAACACAAATCCTCGACCTGGAGACGCGTGGAGCCACTCGGTTCCTCAGATCTCCTCTTCCTCGCGAGTTGCATTTCCACTTGGCGCCCTGGCTCTGGGTTTCAAGGGAGCTAACGGGCGGGGGTGGGGGTGGGGTGGAGTGGGGGGCAGGGGCGGGGATGAGGGTGGAGGGTGGGCGAACATCTGGATTCTGTTTCATTCCATTTTATTTCAATTAATGACCCGTATTAGGTTGTGGAACAAGGTGGATGTGTGAACGCCAGCCCATATGTTCATGCTTTTCTAGAGTAACAGGAAGCGGGGGGGTGGGGGGTAGCAAGTCCGCATCCCCCCACCCACACCTCCCACCCACACCCCCCCTGCTTCTCTCATCCCTCAAGCCCAGGGTCCCAGAGAGAGGCTGGTGGGGGCCCAGCGCACCTGAGTGCGGTCACCTGGGGCCCAGTGGGCGGTGGCCACTGCGCTGAACCCTGGAACCAATGGCTTTCTGTGCTGACTAGGCCCCCGCTTTGTGTCCGTGAGCCGGGCGGTCCTGGGCGCTGCTCTCTGCGTCCAGAGAACACTCCGGACTTCTTCCCTGCCACCTGCTTCTGGGCCCATTGGGGGAGGGAGTGACTGGCAGTGTGGAACGCTCCCTTGGGTGTTGCCAGCGCAGTCCTCAGGTGAGGGGGAACTTCAAGAGCAACAGACATGAACTCCTGCAAGGTTCTGGCATGCGGCTGTGCGCATTGGAGGGTCTCTGTCGGGGCCACTCGGTGCCCGGGGTTTTGCGTGGCTGTGAGAACCATCTGTGTGCCAGTGGAGTTTTATTCCCAGAAACAGACGGTGTGAGGGTTTCACCCTCGGCAGGTAGTCGCTGACTATGAGCCAGAGAGCCCGGGAGCCCACCCACTGGGACGGCGGTGGGGGGAAGGGGTGGGAAATGTGACCAAGGAGATGCCCTCCTTCAGCCCTGGGCCTTGGGGTGGCCCCCGGCAGCCCAGCCCAGCCCAGCCCCATCTCTTTCCAGGGGGACTGGCCCTGGCTACATGGCCTCTGCCTGTCTGAGCGGGCATTTCCCAGAACTCATCCAGTTCCCCTCCCCACCCGGCCTCTGGCTCTGGGTCAGGTGAGCGGCCCTCGGGTGTCGCTCGGGCCTGCTCGGGTCTCTCCCTTGCCAACACTCGGGCTGTGCTTTGGAGTGGCAGCTCCCTGCGGCTTGTGCGGCGTGTTAATAATTACAACAAGTCTCACAATGGAGACGTTACTGGGCCCGCTTGAGCAAATCGATGAACAACGGGAGGACAGTGCCACAGTTAATAATTATATATGATATGTTATATATGGTCTTTATCTATGTAATATATAAATATTATCACTCTTCCAAGCCCGCACGTGCCAGCGAGTATCACTCCACTTCACTGCCCCCGTCCTCCCCAACCTAGTGCTCCTTTTCAGGTCAAACTCTGTTATTCATTCATTCATTCCTCAGGTACATCAGAGCCTCTCCATCACCATCCAACTTCCTGCTGTGTCAGCATGCCGTGGGGGGCTTCATCTATGGGGTTGGGGGGCTTCAGCTGCACTTTTTGCAGGAGGGCTTGAGGTCAGTGCTCAGTGGCCCTTCCTGGTTCTCTGAACAGAAGTGCCCCCCGACAGTGCTCAGGGTCAGGTGCCAGGCAGGCTCCTTCCCCGCTGTACTGTCCCCCACCCCCGGCCTGTGGGCTTCTAGTGAAGAGTCTAGCCGGGGACCTGCTGTTTCCCGGGGTCTGTGGGTGTAGCGGGTCCCTCCTGGTGGGGCTCCGGGGACCATCTGTGCTGCCAGGGATTGAGATGCCCCCGCCCCAAATCAGATCCACCTCCAAAGGCAAGGAAGCTGCTTGCCCCCCAGGCTCTGAGACCTGGATGCCAGCCTTCATGTCAGAAAGCAGCGACCATGTCTCTGTCCCAGCGTGGCTAGGGCTCCCCCACCCTCCCCTCCTCCTCCCTCCATCACGGACCCCACCCCTGGCCCTTCTCCCGTCCCCATGCCCCGACCGGACCCTGTTCAGCAGGACACCAGGGATGCCAGGGCCTCCCCTGGAAGATCACAGCTGGCTGTAGAAGATGCTTCTAGAAAGCAGAGGTTCAGCATGGCAAGGGCGGAAGGGATTCCTGCGGGTGTTCCCACCCAGCCACAAGGAGGAAAGTGACCCCAGACGGGCAATAGGAGCTGTCCTGCCACCCACCTCCCCTCCCAGCCCACCTCTACCTCATGCCCCCGTGGGGGGTTCGCCACCCACGCAGGAAACAAGAGCCTGAGACTCCAGGTCAAGGTCCGCGCTGGCCCAGAGGCGAGTGCCCTGCAAGGACCCTCCTCATCCCCGGGGGATTCTGCGCACAATCACGCCCGGGCTCCTGCAGGAAGCAGAGGCGCCAGTGAATTGAGGGAAGTGGGCAGCGCTTCCCTTCCACCCCTGGCCCTGCTCCGAAACCCCGGGCAGGAAATTGCGGGCCTGACTTAACAAGTGGTGCGCTGACCCCAGACTTCCAAGTACGGACTGAGAAAAGGCCCGGTTGGAGCGAAAGGGGCAGGGATGAGGGTGGCAGGACACGTGGGTGCTTAGCCGAGGGGATGTTGGGACAAAAAGGATGCGCTTTGGAGTTTGGGGTTTTCAG